>NC_021166.2:24625335-24714776 GCF_000331145.2 Cicer arietinum
CATTATCCTAAGTGTACATGAAACTTAAAATACAAGTTTCATCCCTTATGAAAGTATCTTTTAGCAACTTTAAAAATTGAGTGGTTTATACCATTGTAGGAACGTATTTGCTCTTGTGTATCATTTTCTTTGAGGAGATTCTCTCATATTATTTCGTATCTTTTTTCTAAATATTAGTGTTTTTCCTCTAAATCTTTAACATAATAGTTTAACTACTTCTACTAACTAATTTTCCTTCTTATAGTGTTCTTCCTCTAAATCTTTAATACATCTATCTCTAACTAACTACCTACTAACAAACATAATAGTTTAACTACTTATAACAACCTCAACCAATTAAATACTTCTACTAACTAACTTTCCTTTATCTAAGTCCTAACACAATTTGTGAAGGAATGCCTCGCCATGGAGGCATCATAGGCCGCAATGGCGTGTTTATATGGCGGATTTTTAGTCTTCAGTCATGTTCTACCAGCCACCATCGGCAAAACTGGTATATAGCAGCAACTACGACTCTACCAAACCTTCACAAATAAGTTGAAATAAGATTAGACAGCTCAACATTTTTAAAACCTCCATTTTATAACTTGCCTATAAGTACCTACAAACTTATAAGCACTAAGTAAGAATATAAATACTTTACGTAAAGGCCTGAATAAACATCTAATCTTTTATTTTGATAATTAAAATGTACATTGTGGTTATGAGTGTTTTTTTTAAAAATTAGGGACTTTTAGTTCTATAGAATTTAATAAAACAACATAAACGTGTGTAATATAGTACATTTAAATAAATTTTGACATTTTCCTGAAAATGTGTACTATTAAATATAAAACATTTGTCCCTAAACATCGTACTCCATTGACTAAATCATGAGAATAAAGAAAATTGATAGTAATATTAAATTTGTTAACAATGTATGTTGTTTTTCACGTTTATCCATCAAGCCAATGTTATCAAGATCGCGATTTAAATCATAAGATCTTACAATTTTACTTAAAATCCCATACGATCCAGATTCTACCTAAAATCGCATTTGAAGCAAGATTGTGCAAGATCACCAGCGTAATTGTAGCAGGATCACATAATCGCATGAGTTAAAGCAAGATCGTAAGGCCCATTTCAGATTTTGGACCCGGGTCATGCACGACTCGATTGCTTTAAAAGGGGGGAAAATCATATTTTTTTAAGTTTTACACATTTAAACTGATACGTTTCCCTCAATCTTTCTCTCTGCCTCTCACGATCACGAGTTTGTGATGATTCTTACTAGGCTTTAAGTATTTTCTTTCTTGGACTAAGTTGTTTTATGTTTAAGCTTTGAGTAGTTTATTTTGTGGACTTGATTGTTCTATTTTTTTAATTAAGACTTGTGAACTTATGCACTACATATTTTATGTATTATTTTCAATTTGGTATGATCTTACGATCTTAGTTGCGATCTTGTACTTTGCGATCTTGCTATCCCCTCCTGAGCCTACATAATTTTTTTAGTAGGATCTTCTGATCTTAGTTGCGATCTTGCGTATTGCAATCTTGCTTCCCCCTCCCGATCTTAATCAAGATCTCGATCTTGACAACATTGCTTCAAGGTATTTATTGCTACTTTTAGGTTACAAAAAATGATTAAAATATTTAGGGGTTTTGGTAAAGAAATAATTAATACACTTAGTTGCGATCTTGCGTATTGCAATCTTGCTTCCCCCTCCCGATCTTAATCAAGATCTCGATCTTGACAACATTGCTTCAAGGTATTTATTGCTACTTTTAGGTTACAAAAAATGATTAAAATATTTAGGGGTTTTGGTAAAGAAATAATTAATACACTTAAAATGAAAGGAATCTTATAAAAAGGGACAGGAAAATTTCTCAAGAAAGTCCTATAGTTAGAGACGGATGTGTTATTATCTAGCACAAATACAGTATCTAGCATAATGTTACACCAAACAGTCTAGTATTAAACTTTTACTAGAACTTATAGAATCAGACCTCACACTATCATGCCTCTTATCACCGTGCCTTATCTTATCATGCATACCAAGTGGCCCCAAATGTCATAGAATCACAAGTGCTGTTCTCAGCTTTATAATAGCCACCGCTTAACCTTAAACCCATCATGTGGTCCCATGACTTCTAAATCACCCTAACCCTCATATAACCCAATGGACCTTCAATCAACTAATTTTACACCATAAATTAAACTAAACACATAAAACCCATAACCTAACAGTTAAGACTTGAACCTTTAAATATCCTCCAACATAAACCACACATGCGGAAATTCCCATATCCAGATCTCAGTGAGGTATATCAATATCCAATGTAAGCATGCATGTTGAGTACATCTTATCCATACAAAAACTAACTTTATTAAAATCAAAAAATGTCTAATTACCCAATATCATCACCTAGTAGAAGAAAGCAGTCAACTTAAGAAGAAAATTGGTGAAAAATTAAGATGGTGCTGCGTCCCCCTAGTGGGTATGCAGATGCTCTTTGCTCATGAATCACAAATAAGCTAGCATGTTGCAAAATAATCATTCAAATACAATATTTTCTAGCATTTACATACCTAATTGGGGTTGTTGACAAAATTGAGATGGTAAGAAAGTAGAGATTCGCCACCCGTCTGAACTGCAGGACAAACAGGAATTTCTATCATCTGAGAAAACATAAAAACACGGATAATGTGGCCAAGGATAGACCCCCATCATTTAAAAACAAGCACGGTTTACCTTCACTAAACAATAGAAATGTGGACAAAATCAAAAGCTTTGAGTAACTTACCTGTTCAAATAATCCTTTTGGCAGAAAGGTTAAAAAGTTGTACTTTGTAGTCGATATTGAATTCCCCTGACATAATAAATATTAACAAATCAAATCCAACCTAATTACAAGATCTAGACATATGAAATACACAATATAATCTCACACATGAAAAGAAATTCACTGTTTCTGGAAGTTAGCAATCAGAAAGTTAATAAACTAAATAACAGTAAAAATACTACGAAAAAGAGTTATAAAAAAAAAAGAAGAAGAATCAACTTGATTGGTAAGGCACACAGCAGGTTGACTCCCTTCACTGTAGCTAACATCCATGTTTGAAATTAACTTAAGGAAGACATTTGTAGCTATTAAAAGCTACACTTTTAATTTCAAACATCTGGCCTATAAAAATTGGCAATGCCAGATGACAGTCTTTTTATGGTAAGCTCATCCATCCTAGATAACCTGAAAGATCCTAATTGGTAAAACCAATACATGCTATATACAAGATTTGAACTCACTCATATTTTAGCAAAAAAAAAAAAAAAAAAAAAAAAAAAAAAAAAAAAAAAAAAAAAAAAAAACACTCCGCTCATATTAATTCAACACTTGGGACAAGAGCATGGCTACCCCAACAAAGTCGTGGTTATAGATGTACGGGTCAATAGAGTGAAAAGGTACGACCAATATAGGGTTTCAAGAATCAATAGGTAGCAATTGATGGATGAAAAACAGAGGAGCTTTGAGAGAAGGTTTTGGATGGTGGGATACAGGTGTTCCAATCAAATACCAACAGGTTGTGAAACAAGATGGCTAAAAGGATTTGGAAGGTATCCAAAGAGAAAGTTGGAGAATCTAGAAGCTTTCGAGCAGGAGGTAAAGAATCTCGATGGTGGAAAGAAACCATGAAACATAAGGTTAAACAAGATACTTGTGTAAATATGCTTAACTATCCTTAAAATTGGAAAAATATAAGGTACTGAGCAAAGCACTACGACGCAACTTAGTATCTACAGGTTTGTTAAAGGTAGAGAAAGAAAGATAAGAGACTTGAGCCAAGTTCACGGATTAAGAGGGAAAAGTTATATTCATAAGACAAGATATCAAAAAAATGTGAAAGAGTTATTACCATAAGCAGATAATTAATGAAGGACATGAGTTTTAATTGATCGATTATTAGCCCAATAGCAAGTAATAAAGGGAAAAGAAGCAAAATTATGTTGAAAAAAGTAAAAGAGAACAAAATCTTAATGATATAATATTAACAATGATATGTTTTAGGGGATATAAGGTTGGTTTGGTGGTTGGGGTACGAGAGTTAGGGAGTGGAGTGATAAGAAAGTTGCGAGTTCGATCCTTACCCTCAGCAAAATACTAACAATATTAATATTACTAATGACTAACATTGACCGTTGCAAAAAAAAAATAACGATATATCTTGAGCAATAATGTGCTGAAAAGTACAAAGAACTAACCCCTACTTATTCTAATATTAGACTCCCAATCCTAATTTAATATGGAAACAAATCAAAAGATATAATAAAATACAAAAATCATTCCTAAAAGATCAGGCCCGTTACTTTGAAAAAACACTTCTTGTTTTCACATTTATTTTCAAAATTGCCACCTTATTTTGAATTTGCTTCCATATATCAAGATTTGTACATGAAACCCTGAAAACAGAATAAAAACACGGTGGCAACTTTGTAACTAAATCTGAACACAAAAGATGTTATCACAACGAACCCTTAGATACTCTTAAATATTCTTGATAAAGTAATGATCTTATGAGATAATTTCTATATATTCTAACAGGACCCTAATGGTAATAGTTGATACAAACTAAAAATTGTAGAAGACGGTGTCAGAGTATTTGGGGCTGGAGTTAGACCAACTATATTTGAAACTGAAAAGGAGAGCCAAGCTGCACTTTGGAGCTGGAGTTAGACCAACTATATTTGAAACTGAAAAGGAGAGCCAAGCTGCACTGGCACAAAAACGCAGCTAGATTGCACTCAAGACAAAGATAGAGGTCATACTACATCTAGAGGAGAGATGCGAAACATATCAAACTCAACTGCCAGAACAATGAAGCATCTAGCCCAAGAGATGCAAACTGCCACAATAGGTGCCGAATAGGAGAAAGGGGGTTGGGTCTGACCAAAGACAACTAGGGAGGGTTTTCCAAGTGATTGGATACAGGATACTAATCAAATAGTATCAGAGCTGGTTGCTGGTGTCTCAAAAAGGCTGCCTACAAGGGGCCGACTGAAAAAGGCCAAGTAAGGCATCGTAGACTCGTAAAGTGCAGCCCGCGGGGAATCGGCTCTCAGGGGTGGTGCTATGAAAGGGACTAGGGTATTACGGGGAGCCTAAGTCCCACATGCAATAGTATGGAATACTTGGTGAAGCTATGTCGTCCATTATGCCGTTATAGCAGACGACCACGGAACAGCGGTGCAGCGGTGGCATCCACTGTGAAGCATTCAGTCGTGACTGCGCACCGTGTCAAATTAGCACATAGTTTGCATTTTGGCATTCACAATTAGGGTTTGCAGACGAAATCCCTAAATTACCCCCAATGTTTTTTTGGTTTTTAAGGGTAAATTTGTCATTTCAGTTTATTTTTATTTTTTTTATCTTAGATTTCAATTTATTTTTAAGTGAACTTATTTGATCTTCTTCTCAAGCGCGAACAATTCTTGCATTCTTCTGCAAGCACAGAGCTCTGTTTTTCTTCTTCATCGAACATGAGGCTCTCTATTCTTCTCTGTTCTCTGCAAACCCAAGCCCTCTGCTCTTCTCCTTCTTCTGCAAACCGAGAAGAACTCTTCTTTTGTGAAGTTACTGTGAACCAAAACATAAGCCACGTTGTCCTCTAAACAATGAAATCATGGAGGCAAACATGATTTTGATTACTTTTTGAACTTTAATTAGTAGTTGTAAAGCTATAACTATTTATTTTTTATGTTAGTAACAAATGACCAAAGTTAATAATAATTAAGTATCATTACCCCTTTAATTTTGTGTATTTTGCTATTTTTAGTATTTATGTATGCTGTTGGGATTTATGTTTAGTTTGTATACTTTTTTTTAGTGTTTGCAATAGCGACTATCCCGCTATCCGAGATTAACAACATATCAGTGAAGTATTTAAGTGTCTAGTTCTCCCTTGATATCTAACTTTCAAGGAGAAGGTTCCTCAATTGTCTGGATACTTATCAGTTGGCATCAAAATGAACTATCAAATGAAAGTCACAGAATGTATCGTTCCCCTTCCCTCAACAAAGCTAATGCTATTTGTTGAGCAAGGAATAGGAATGGCATTTTCAACAAAATATCAGCAGGAGAAAGGACTCATAATCCGTTAAGCTGATGGCATTGCATGTCGGATTTCGGTGCAGTGGTTTTCGCATCATCAATACAAAGAGACTTTTGTGTCGAATTAAAGAGAAATGAAAAATACAAGGGAAGCAAGAGCTATTCCCTCTCCACAAGAAGAATGCAAGAATCGAGTACTCCCTATCTCTATTTTCCATTAATTGGTTGTAACTCTGCTTATTGTAAGACCAAAAACCCATTCCTAGTGCAAATCCCACCAACTATTTTCTTTCAAAGATAAAATCCAGTAGAAAGAACGCATAAGTTAATTTAGAGTTTACATTACAAGTTCAAAGTTCATCTTCAACAATTTTGAAGATCAATCACAATATCAACTAACCAAAGCAGAACTCACCCTAGATCTTCAATCTTTAATACAACTAAACATCAATTTAATCAATAAACATAACCACTAAACCTACTTTCAATGATCAATAAGCTTACTAAAACACTAAAATACCATCAACATAAACAAAGCTAGGTCACAACATCAATTAACCACAAAATCAAACGATTAAAAAAAATCAACAAACAAACGATCAGTGAAGTTGAACAAAATCGATTATGATAATAAAGCGAACCTTGAATCGAACAGGAAGATTGGCTTCACGATCGTTACAGAAAATGGTGCGGTTAGATGGAGCTTGAGGTTGGACACGTCCGAGTCGAACCGATTGAGAGGGAACTCGATGGCTCATCATGGAACTCGATCGAGAAGAGAGAGAAGATTGAACCCCATCCCATCCCTTCATCATTTCTTAAATTTCAATATTTCATGCGATGGATTCTCTTTTTTTTTCTCTTTGATTAAAACTTTTTTTTCCAATACGAACTAAAATCTCAGGCGCAAACGCTACTTCGATTGATGTTCGTTTCAACGCGTTGAACCTGAAAAAACCGAGAGAGAAACTCAACTTCAACCCCCTAATTTTTGTTTTGCCGATTTTGCCCTTGTCTTTCTATTTTCGATTTTTCCTTTTCGAACCCCGCCCGCGTTCGTGTTATTAGCAGCGCTAAATTTCCTCCGTGTTATGCTAAATTCCCTCGTTAACGTGTGTAATCATAATTAACTTCCACGGCATTAACATCAACATAATTTTTTTTTTGTTACAATTTTTTTGTATCAATTAATTTTGTTAAGTCGGCCTAATTTTTTTTTAGAGATCAGTGTTGTCTTATGTCTTAAGTTTTCTCTTTTTGATTCGCATTTAATAGACATGGATGATTTTAAGCTATTTTTAACTCAAAATCACTATTATGTATTGTTTTTCCTTATTAATATAAATAAGTCGTTTTTATATATATAATATTTTTTATTTTATTTTTTTCGGTTTCACTTTTATTTTATATGTTGTCTTTGAACAGCGTTGTTTGATTTTTCATTTTATTGCTGCATTCTTTTCATTTAGATTAGTATATCAATTTCGATTAACTACAAATTTCAATCAATAATTAAGTTGTCAACGTTGTAAGTATAAAGATATAGTTATTACGGTTATTTTGATTTTGCCACATTATTTATAGATATTTTGTTGTTTTATAATATTATTTGGATTATGTGAGCTTGTAAACAAATTCATCGTTTTCTTTTTCAGAGATAATAATCTTACCTTTTTTAATATCAATTTGAATCAATAAATATTATATTTTAATAAAAATAAATAAATAATAATATTATTGTAAAGTTAGGTAGATATTAAAATAAAATAATAAAAATTAAATATATAAGTACAAGTAAAAGAGTAAAGAATTTAAATATTGAAATTATCAAATTGAATTTCATGTTCTAGAATTGAACTTGGAACTTTGAAGTTATACGTGTCAGTTTTTGGTAGTATTTATCATCTAATTAAAATTAAAAGTGATTAATATGTAAACAAACTCACTATATCTATACTAAGAACATAAAACCCTTAATGGTGACAAAATTAAATTGTCCATAATACGCATATTAACAACACAAATTCAAAATTGCTAAAACTAAAAATGATTAATCTGTCAACAAAACTTGTAACAATTAAAGACATAAAACAGCAATTGGTGACAAAATTAAAGTGTCGGAAAATGCTCTATAACGTTGACTATACAAAAGTCACAATGTCCCACCAAAAGACGAAATTAAAATAATGTCCCATAAAAACGACGAAATTATAAGAAAACACAAGAAAAATGATTTTGTTTTTAAATATCTCTTTTTTTGCCACCAAAATGTCTTACTCCCAAAACATATTATCTGATTGCCCTACTTTTTGGATTGAGTAGGAGGTCGTTGGCCCATAGTGCGACCAACTGAAACTCAAATATTTTTTCATCTAGTTGAAGGTCGCAGGCCCAGAGGCGACCTCGCACTAGGACTTTTTTTCTCGTTTTAATAATTGTTATCTCATTTTAATAATTGTTATTAATTATTTAATAAATTAAAAATAATTAAATTATTTTAAAATAAAAATACTAATAATTAAGTAAAATAAAATACATTAATAAATAATTATAATTAAAAATAATTAAAACTAAAAAAAAGTGAATTATATTATAAATTTCAAAGAAAATACACTCTAATGACTATTGAATTTACTTATTTTTAATTTCATAAAACATATGCAAGTTTTTGTGTATATCTGACCAATTTAAGAAGAAGAAAATAAAGCAAATTCGTAGATTTTTATTTGAAGAAATTTGACAAATCAAGTACCCACAAATCAATTTTTTTGTGGCTAAATCATTTTGTAAATTAATGAGAAAATTAATCCATTTACCAATTACATTTAATGAGAAAATTAATTTTAACAATTTGTGATTAATCAATTTGCTACTTACCAAATTGTAAATATTTAGTCGTTGAGTAACGACAAATGTGATTTACCAAATTTCTTATTTTAGCAATTAACAAATTTATCAAATAACAAATTGCGGATTTATAAAAAAGTATTTGTGATTTGATAAATTGATTAATTGCGAAAATGAGAAATTTGGTAAATCATATTTACCAAATTACATTTACTCAACGGCTAAATACTTACAATTTGGTAAGTAGTAAATTGATTAATCACAAATTGCAAAAATTAATTTTCTCATCAAATGTGATTTGGTAAATTGATTAATTTTCTCATTAATTTACAAATTAATTTAGTCACAAAAAATTAATTTGTAGGTGATTGGTAAATTGAATATGCATTACCTTGTTTGTTTTGACACATCTATTCAATCGTGTTAATTTAGAAAGTTAC
The DNA here is from genome assembly GCF_000331145.2 of Cicer arietinum. Classification (NCBI taxonomy): domain Eukaryota; kingdom Viridiplantae; phylum Streptophyta; class Magnoliopsida; order Fabales; family Fabaceae; genus Cicer; species Cicer arietinum. The sequence continues at coordinate 24,634,710 of NC_021166.2, forward strand.
ATATCACCTAATTTTATTTTTCATGCTACAAATCAATTTTTTTTTAACTAAATTAATGTTCTTACTCAGTAAAAAAAATTGAATGTACATGTTAAACATTTAATTTGCTATGTTCGTACACAATCTTCAAATTCATTGATTAAATGAAAAAATTGATATTTTTTATGGTTAAATTGAATTTCGATGTATGTGCCGAAAGAAAAATCGATGTGATATTAAATAGACAGATGCAATTTGAGTAAAATTAGATTCATCAAACAAATAATTAAAAGAAGCAAGATTTATTGTCATAATATATCCAATAATTAATTGTATCGTTGACCACATTCAGCAAATGTTTTAGTCCATCTCAAATCTTTTGGTCAAATTTTATCAAATTTCTTCAAATAAAAATCTATGAATTCGTCTTTATTTTTTTCCTAAATTGGTTAGGTATACACAGAAAATTGCATAAATTTTATGAAATTGGAAATAAGTAAATCCAATAGTCATATAGTGTATTTTTTTTTTAAATTTATAAACTATTTTTTATTTTAATTATTTTTAATTATAATCATTTTTAATAATAATAATAATTAGTATTATTTATTAATGTATTGTATTTTACTTAATTATTAGTATTTTTATTTTTTAAATAATTTAATTATTTTTAATTTATTAAATAATTAATAACAATTATTAAAATGAGATAACAATTATTAAAACGAGAAAAAAAAACTCCTAGTGCGAGGTCGCCTACTGGACCTACGACCTCCAACTAGAAAAAAAAAAATTGGGCTTCAGCTGATCGCACCTTAAACTAGCGACCTCCTAGTGAGTCCGACAAGTAGAGAAATCAAGTAATATAGTTTGAAAGTGGGGCATTTTGGTGCAAAAAAAAAATATTTAAATTAAAAAAATCCAAAAAAAAACTAAATCCATGTAGAAATAACTCTTTTTTAAATGAATGGTTGCAGACTAAAAAATTGTCATAAATCACTTTTTCTCTATTGAATGCGGTCTCTTTAAATTACAAAGTCAACTTTTAACACTAAATTGATATATCAAGGATAGTCTTTGAATAATTTGTAAGTGTGATTTTCTTAAGTTTTTATACAATAATGATTCAATACATTTCATTCAAAATCATTTGAAAAATACTTAAGTGCGGACGATAAAAATCTTATAGATTAACTCTAAATATTCCCGCTCTGATTAAAGAGTGATAATTAGTTTTAAATTGTATTAATAAAAACTTGTGTCATTTGTGATATTTCAATGTTATAAGCGATAATTTGTCTCATCTCGTGTACGATAATTATTTTGAAAATTTTAATAAAAAATTTATGATACAATACTTTTTTCCTTTTTTTAAAATTGTGCTTTATAATTTTTATTATTTAATAACAAAATAATAATTGAAACAAATTTTCAAATTAACTTGAGTGAGTTAGCTTTTATAAAAAAAGATTCCATTTTAAAATGTTTCAAAATCATAATTGTTGTATAATATTCTCTTTTAATAACATGGTATAGAACACATCATAATCATTGCATAAGAACGGTGTATAAGAACGTTCTTGTTACAAGATTTTTCTAAATATGTTGTATTTTAATTTTAGATAGGATAATTGAACAATGTCATGATTCATTTGGTTATGTTTAGTCAAATTTCCAAAATTTCTTTAATTTAATAATATATATGTTTTCATAATTATTATCAATAAAGGCTTTAAAAGTTACATTCAAAAGAATATGTAACAGTTTTAATTAAATATGAAAGTTTTGGTGAAAAATTATTGAAAAATAAAATGTTTAAATATATGATTGTTTATATTTAAGCCATAATTTTATAGATAATATCTATAAAATTTAAAAATATTTTTAATGAGTTTTACTATTTTAGAAATTGTATGTGTATCTACATTGTCACTAAACTGATTAACCAAAATTTCTATTGTATTTATTTGAGTCCTTCAACTTTGTCCCTCAAATTATTTACTTAAATATGTATATGTGGAACCTCATCATAAATGGTTTGAAGAGGAGAGTAAGACATGTAGCAAACATGAGGGAACTTCCAAATAGCATGTTGGCAAAAAAATGCATGTTTCCTCAATAGTAAGGTATATATATGTCTACATAGGAGAATTTGATAGTCTTGTAGGGGTTATATGCTTATGTTGTAAAATAATGACCTCTATAGTCTAAAATATCTGACAGTTTAAAACAAGATTGATATCATTTTAAGAACACTTTTATTAAACTCAAGATCAATCACAGTCCTAAGGAGTTGATTCTAAGTGAAGGCTCACACTTACATGTATTGACTAACTACTAGTCTAGAATATACAGTAATGTTCTACGGATTAATCAAGATACATGCATGCCAAAATACTCGTTCAAACGATATTAATGAAAACAGAATACGTCTAGCATATGCAATCAAGATTAAGCATACAATCATACAATGAAAATAAAGAGTAAGGGTTAGAGAATGGTGCACCGCAATTTTATACTGGTTCAGTCGTCAAACAGACGACCTACGTCCAGTCCCGAAATAAAACGATTTTGGCCTTTTTCCAATAGAATATTTCAGAGTATTTTACAGATGTTCCAGCTCTCTCAGCCTATCAATCTTAAAACTCTCTCTCTATTCTATTTCGCAGCCACTGTATCCCAGAGTTTATCTCCAAACTCTTCCAAGATCACAATAAAGTTTCTTCTTGATGAGCCCTCTCACCAAAGAAGGTAACTACCAGTTTCACTACTGGATTTTACCATAGTTCTTTCTTTACAAAACTTTGTTACAGAAAGTATAAAAGATGTACATAGTTTGTCTCAATCACTAGCAATGTATCTCACATAAGAAGGTTGTTGTCCATTTGAGTGTTTGTGAGATCATTCTCTTTTTCTCTCAAGAAGTCTTTTTCAGCTCTCTTTTGATTATGAATAATCGTTGGTTTTTGGATCTGAAAAAGTAATATAAAAAATGTTATCAAAGGTTCTTAAGAGTTTTTGAGAAAAAGATTGAAAACTGTTTATATAGTTTCTGAAAAACAACTGATAAATCGATTTACCAATCGATTCATTAATGTGATAAAGCAGGCTTAATCGATTTTCCAATCGATTATCGAAAGTCTTGTTTTTCTTGAATCTTGAAACTATATAAACTAATCGATTACCTAATCGATTATTTAAATGCACTTTTCAGAAAACTATGTGTAGTTTATATATGAATCGATTGCATAATCGATGTCAGGTGTTTTGTTCCAACAACGAGATCAAAACAATCGATTACGTAGTCGATTCATTAAGTCACATAATTGATGCATTACTACGCATATAATCGATTTGGCCATATACTAAGAGTTCTCTGTAACTTCAAAAAATTGTTTCAATCGATTTGCCAATCGATTGTGGTTTAAAACAGGAACTTAGTTTATTTCAAGTAAATCAACGTGCCAATCGATTTGGTAGTATGTTTCTGAGAAATGAATTTACCAGTTGGTTCATCTCAATCGATTTCCAAATCAATTGATACCAAACCTGTCAAAATTGAATTTTTCACAATGGATTGTCCAATCGATTGTGTTTGTCACATACCATGTTAATTTTGAAAACTTATTTACACAATCGATTAGTGTGCTACATGGGTTGGTCCTGTGACTTGTCCAATCGATTTGTCAATCGATATATTCAATTTGCTTCAGTCTTTGTGATTTTAACAATCGACGTGCCAATCGATTAGTATGCTAAATGGCTTCTCTCTGACTTGCACAATTTTTATCACTGATTGTGCCAGTCGATTGCCTAATCGATTGTTTAATCACATACCATACAACCCTTTTACAGAATTGATTGCTTAATCGATTTGCGCAGTAAATATTTCAACTTTTGTTGATTCCTTGAGTTCCAAGCAATTGTCTCAAGTATGTAGGGTTGAGTTGTTGTTCCTGCAATCTTACTCAGTTAAAATGTTAGATTTATCATATGATGTATGAACATTGTATGTTTGTTAATTATGTCAAAATTAGGATTAAGAGGACTAAAGTCCAACATCTTATGTGTTGGGTTTTATTGGTTCTTGTTTGGTGGGCAATGTGACGATGTATTCGAAAAAATTAGAGATAATTAACGATAACTATCTTAATAATGCGGAATATTTTTTCTCCTACCTGTGTAGATAAATGGTCAAACAAAAAATACAATTTCATATGAAAATATAATTGACAGAAAAAAAAAATAAGACAAACACAATTTTTAATGTGGAAAACTTCCTCAAGTTGAGAGAATAAAAATCACGGGATTTGGTCCAGTAAAAACTTCCACTATAATAATTAATTAGAGTTTTGATGTTAACAAAAGTATTTTATGACAACAATATATTTGACTTCAAAGAGTATGAAAGAAGATTCATGTTTTTGGAAAAAATATAAAATAAGATTTGCTTCAAATTTTTAATTGAAGAAAATCTAAAATAAGATTTTATTCAAATTTATAATTGTTGAAAATCTAAAATAAGATTTGATTCATATTTATAATCTTTAACTAACTTGAAAAGAAGACATATTCAAGATTTGAAGAAGATTTTATTTGAAGAATTTCCAAACGCAGTCTAAACAAAAATAAAACAGAATCAATCTGAAGCGTTTACAAACTCAATCTAAACAAAATAAAAAAAGAATCAATTTGAAGAATTTACAAACTCAATATGAACAAGATGCAATTCAGAATTAAATAAGGACTAAATTGAAGCCCAAATTTTCACTATAAATAGACACTCAAGGATGAAGGAGAAAAGGATCGAAAAGTAGATAATGGTTTAGTTCCTTTTTCAATCTGGTGTTGTCAGGTTTTTAGCAAAAGACTTGGCTTGCAGGGTCAAGGTGATTAGTTCCTTCTTCAATATAAGGTTGTTAGGTTGGTAGGAGAAGATTTGGCTTGTAGGTACAAGGTGGTTAGTTCCTCAAAAGTCTAGTGTTATCAAACTGTTTGGGAAGACTGGCTTGGATGGTCAGGTGTTTTGTAACTAAAGATATTTGAATTAGTGGATTAAAGCCTTATGAATGAAGGGACTGTGTGTAGCAAAGTAAGTGGTGAATGAGGATAAGTATATGTGTCAAATTATTTATTCTTTTATTGTTTACTGCTTCTGAATCCGATTGCTTCTTATCTAAGTAATTCATAAAAACCAACCAACCTTCATCAAATAAGCAAAAAGTTATCAACTTTATCAAACACAATTCAAATCACTTTCTCGTGTTTGCACCTTTAAAGACTCGTATGGTCTCTTCCATCTCCTTGTAGGCATATCAAAACCTAATTTTGTTGAGGCAAAATCCTAAATCAAATGTTTTGATGATAAACAAATAACTTAATTAAACTTTAATCATGATTCTTACCGTGTTGATTTTTAACTTGTGTTCTTGAGTGTTTTATTCAAAGATATGAGATCAAATACATTCATGCAACAATCAAAAATCGCACCACGATAAAAATCAAAGAAACATCGTGCCTTAACTGAACTAGAAACTAATTACAAGATCATTCTGATTTAATTAAGACCATTCTGGTTTATCAAGATGATTATGGTTAGTTCGTTTTAAGGACAAAATTAGAATGAATCATTCCCTAAAATACGGATCTGAAGATAAAAGAATATCAAGACTACTCAAAACTATACTTAAGCCCAAAAGTCTAGCAAAATTTAAAAAAAAACAACACGAAGATCAATGAACTATGAACAAGTACAACTGTGACAACAAGGATGATAGGACACTACTACTGCTCCTTTTAGAGAAATCTCATCATGCCTCTTAGACAAAGAACTGGCACTAGACAGCTGTTAAATCCTTCAGCCACATTTTCCCATTCAACACAAAACCAAGAACATGTTGGTTACAAGAAGAACATTCTAGATTAAATAACACACATGTCTATTAAATTATCACTCCAAACAAATGTTTGTCTTCAGGTTTAGTAACATCTATAATAAGTCCTTTTAACCTTCTCGATGCCTATAAAAAAATGTCAAGGTGAAGACAATAGCAAAATTTTTAATTGGAATCATTTTCATCACTAAAACAATCATACTCGAGCAAACGAAACTCTTCAATCAAGCAAAAACTACAACTCTCTCTTACTATATTCAAGGATCTCCTTATTGAGTTATTGTTGATAATCAATCTCAAACAAGTGTTGAGTAGATTATGATCCTATAAACTTTTATCATAATTCATTTGAAACTTAAGCCTATCTCTTAAGATAGTTTGAGTATATTATAAAAATCCTTTAGAGATTAAAAGGTACCTTGTAAAAAGCCTTTCTAGACTGAAAGGTAACTATAAAAGTCATTTCAAGATTGAAAGCTGAATGTTATAACTGATAAAGAGTGATCAAGAAAGAATGTTTGAAAACAAGAACGTTCTTGTGTGAATCACATTAATGAAAAACTCACAAATTGTGAGGGCTAGACGTAGCACACATTTGATGGACCAGGATACATCATTGTTTGATTTTATTATCCATGTCCTATATTATTTCTCACTCACTATCACTAATCACGAAGAAATAATTGTTGGAACCAAGTGAATTTTATACTTAGAGTTTTGATGATAACAAAAGTATTTTATGATAATATTTTTTTTGACTTCAAAGAGTATGATAGAAGATTCATGTTTTTGAAGAAAATCAAAATAAGATTTGATTCAAATTTATATTTGAAGAAAATCTAAAATAAGATTTGATTCAAATTTATAATCGAAGAAAATCTAAAATAATATTTAATTTAGATTTATAATTGAAGAAAATGTAAAATAAGATTTGATTCAAATTTATAATTGATGAAAATCTAAAATAAAATTTGATTCATATTTATAATTATAGAAAATCTTTGACCAAGTCGAAAAGAAGATTTGGTCAAGATTTTGAAAAAGATTTGATCAAGATTTGAAGAAGATTTGATCAAGATTTATCTACAACAAAAAATGAACAGAATCAATCTGAAGAATTTATAAATGCAATATGAACAAAATACGAACATAATCAATCAAAAGAATTTACAAATTTAATCTAAACAAAATCAATCAAAAGAATTTACAAACTCAATCTAAACAAGATACAATTCAGAATTAAATAAGGACTAAATTGAAGTCTTAATTTTAACTATAAATAGATACTCAAGACTGGAGAAGAAAGTCGTCGAAAAGAGTAAAATAACTCAAGTTCAAAATTCCAAATTCATCTTAGAGTTCAAAGACAGAAATACTTGTTCAAATGAGAAATATTCTCTAAGTGTTTTTCTTAGAGTGTGAGAGTTATTATTATTATCAACTTTGTTAGAAGCAAACACCTAAAGTTCTGATCTTTTTGTATCCAACCCGATAGTGGTTTAGTTTCTTCTTTAATCTAGGATTGGTATGAGAAAACTTGGCTTGTAGGGTCAAGGTGGTTAGTTTCTCAAAAGTATGAGGTTGCAGGTTGTTTGGGAAGATTGACTTGGAAGGTCAGGTGCTTTGTATTTCAATGTATTTGTATTAGTGGATTAAAGTGTTCCGATAAGGGGACAAGATGTAACTAAGTTAGTGGTGAGCTAAGATAAATTTATGTGTCAAATTATTTATGTTTTCATTGTTACTGCCTTTGAACCTGATTGCTTCTACTCTAAGTAAGTCACCAAAACCGAACTAGTTTTTTTAATAAATTATAAAAAAGTTAGCAACTTTGTCAAACACAATTCAACCCCACATTTTTCGTGTTTGCGCCTTCAATAATCTATTTCATTTGTTTTTAACTAATAAAGAACATTTTGGATTTTAAAAAATAAAAAGCAGGAATTAACTTTTTAAAAAAAGATAACAATTCAAACTCTCTTCCTTGTGATTGATATTGCTACTTGAATTGGCATCAGAGCTCTGCCTATAAGGTTAAACACCTAACAAGAGTTAGAGGAAAAGATTGAGGAAGCAATGTCAAAAGCCAAGCATATTGTTGAAAAGGGATCATCAAATATACCGCCTTACTTTGATGGTACAAGCTACTAGTTTTGGAAATGAAAGAAGCAAATATTCCTTAAATCACATGATATAGGAATGTGGCGCATCATAACAGATGGAAACTTCATACTAATAGTTGATAAAAAGTGATACAACATCTGTTGAAAAGAAAGAAGCAGACTCGACAACAGAAGACAAAGTTAAGGTACTTCTTAATTATAAAGTTAAGACAAAGTTGATGAATGTGATACAGCTAAAAAGGTATGTGATACATTACAAACTCATCATGAAGGAACAAACCATGTCATAGAAACTAGAATTGATATTGGTGTATAAAAATTTGAACTATTTAAGATGAATGAAGGAGAAACCATTGATGAAATATATTCAAGATTCACGACCACAATAAGTGAAATGCGCTCTCTTGGTAAGGCATACTCAATCCATGACTGAGTAATAAGAATTTTGAGATGTCTCCCCATCATATGAAAACTAATGGTAACAATCATAATGAAATAGAAGAACTTATTGGAACTTTAAGAGCACATGAAGTATTGCTGCAAGAGGATAAACTAGCAAATAAAGGCAAAATAATAGCCACAAAAGTTTAACAAAATCTACAAGAAAGATCATCTTCAAAACAAGATGAAAGGTAAAACTCAAAAGAAATTGGTAAAGAAGAAGCTGATGAGGAAGTAGTTCTTCTTAAAAGAAAAATTCAAAGAATTATGAGATGAATAGATCAAATCAAAAGAATTTTTCCAAGCAAAAGGGAAAACTCTAAAATAGAAATAGATAAAAGTCAAATTACATGTTATGGGTGCAATAAATTAAGATATTACAAAACTGAATGTCCTTTAAATAAAAAGACACCAAAAAGATTTCCATTCAACAAAAAATCCATGATAGTCACCTAAAATGATTCTAAAGAATCAAACATAGAAGAAAATGAAGAATCCAATGTGTGCATAAAGGGAAACTCATAAAATGATAAGATAACCATTTCTGAATTTTGTCATTTATGTGAACAAATGGAAAAAGAATTTGATAATCTTTTAAATGACTCAAACTTCCTTGCTAAAAAATGTGGTTCATTAAAAGAACAAGTTTGCAAAGAAAAAGAGAAATCCCAAGCTATGAATGATGAACTAAGAAAATTCATTCAAATCCTACAAGATTCTCATTCTAAAACATCTAAAGAATTTGAGTGTCAAGAACGTTTTGCAACTCAAAAGGTGAACGTTTAGTTCAAAACATAAATTGAGGATCTTAAAAATGATTTGTCAAACTTTATTAAATCCACTCAAACTTTCCAAAAAAATTATGTAATCTCAAGTAGGAATATTTGAAAAAGTTGGACTTGGTTTTGACAGATCTCAAGTAATGGCAAGAAACATGCTGAAAGGAAAGAAAATGCCTTACAAATTCTAGGGAGAAGTAGTGTCCATTGCAGTCTACATATTGAATAAGTGCCCAACTAAGAGACTTGACATAAGGACCCCTGAAGAAACCTGGTCTGGAAGGAGATCAAATGTGAGTCACCTAAAAGTATTTGGATCACTATGTTTTAGACATGTATCTGCTTAAAATAGAAGAAAACTAAATGACAGGGATGGATATATGATATTGTTAGGATATGATTCAACTGGAGCTTATAAACTTTATGATCCAAACAAAAGGAAAGTAGTTATAAGGAGAGACATATTGGTGGATGAATCAAAAGGCTAGGAGTGGAAGTTGGATACCACAGCCAAATCAAGCAAGTCATAGCAATTGAACTGGATAATGATCAGGTTCCTGGATCAGAACCTCAACTTGACCCAGATCCAATGAGGCGTTCTGGGAGAATCAGACAACCCTTAGTCAGATTGAACCAATTTGAAGTAGCATTTGATTCAGCAATCAATGCAGATGGATAGTTGATACATTTTGCTTTGCTGGCTGAATCAGAACCAAACAGTGATGATGGGACTCTAAGTGATCCAAGATAGAGACTAGCAATGGAGGAAGAGTTCAATGCCACATAAAAGAATAGAACCTGGGAGTTGATGACCCTACAAGTACACAAAAGATCAATTGATGTGAAATGGGTGTATAGAATCAAGATGAAGCCTGATGGACAAATTGCCAAGTACAAAGCCAAACTTGTAGCAAATGGATTTCAACTAAAGCCTAGAATGGATTATGATAAAGTCTTTGTACCAATGACCATAATTAAAACAATGAGGCTTGTAGTGTCAATGGTAAGTTACAAAGAATGGACAATGCGTTAATTGGATGTAAAGTCAACATTCATCAATGAATCACTGGAAGAAGAAGTGTATGTGAAACAACCACCAGAATATGAGATAAAGGCAAAGAAGACAATGTGTACAGGCTGAGAAAAGCATTGTATGGCCTGAAACAAGCTCTTAAGGCCTAAAACAAGAGGATTTACAGGTTTCTTCTAGAGCAACAATGTGAGAAATGTGTGAATGAGCATGGAGTCTATGTCAAGAAAATATCAACACTACCTACATTATTGATATGTCTGCATGTTGATGATTTGCTAGTAACTGGCAATGATGAAGCATAAATCCAACAATTCAAAATCAAAATGGAAAAGGAGTTTGAGATGACAGATTTGGAAACACTATCCTATTTTCTTGATATTAAATTTGTAACTAGAAAGAATGGAATATTCATGCATCAAAAGAAGTATGTTAATGATATATTAAAGAGATTTAATATGTAAGATTGCAATGGCACGAACACCCTATTAGTAGCAGGACTGATGTTGTCAAAGGAATGGAATGAGGAGCTGGTTGATCCTACAATGTTCAAGCAAACGGTAGGATCTTTGAGGTATTTGTGCAACATAAGGCCTAACATAACATATAGTGTTGCACTAGTCATCGGGTATATGTAAAAGCCTAGAACACCTCACTACTTGGCAAAAAAGAAGATCTCGAGATACACAAAAAACCAGTGAGCTTGGACTGCTATACCCTAGAGACTCAAATGAAGATGAAGCTGGACTGCTTGACTTTACTGATGCTGATTGGATTGGAGACAACGATGGTAGGAAGAGCACTACAGGTTACATGTTTATGATAATTAAGTCACTAATGTCATGGTGTTCAAGGAAGCAAATAGCATTGTCCACTTGTGAAGCAAAGCATAATTGATTAATAAGTCATCAATGGGAGCTTGCTAAGCTCTATGGCTAACATAGTTGATGATTGAATTGGGGCTAAGAAGTGATGAAGCAGTGAAGATAAAGATATACACTAAATCAACAATAGATCTAACAAAGCACCCAAGTGCTCATAGGAGAAGCAAACACATAGAAACAAAATTCAATTTCTTAAGAGAATAGGTGATTAAAGGCAAGATAAAGCTAGAACATTGCAGTATCAATTATCAAAAGGCTGACATTCTAACCAAGAGTTTGAAGAGGATGTTGTTCCAAGAGATGAGAAATAAGCTTGAATTAACATCACTTTCATAATTTGAATTAGGAAAAGTATTAAAACAATTAAGGAGGTTAGAAGGTTATAATACGGTTAATGAAGTTGTTTAGTTTGTTGTAGTTGGCACTATGCAAACAATTTGATATAAAACTTAAAGGTGGACCTTTTGCTTGGACAATAAGTAACTGATTAAAACTTGATTATTTCAATTCTCTTCTTCTCAATTTCAATTCCTCGAAGTCATACATTTTGTTCTAACACATCAAACCTAGTAAAATGGTTTCACGTTGTTGATGATTTTTTTTGCAAATTAGAGATTTTTAAACAATTAGGGTTTTATCTTTTCTTTCTCTATGTGGGAATCTTCAATTTGTGCCTCATTTGCTCATATGTCGGAGTTCAGAGCTTTGCATTCGTCCTCAACTTCAAGTTCATCACTCTGTTATGGTAAGTTTCTCCCTTTTACTTGGTGGTTATGTAGTTTTATTTTATTTTATTGGTGGTTTGACATCTTTCATGATGGCGGGGATATTTGCCATTGTGGATGGTAAAAGAAATAAGTAGTTTTTGATGTGCCATTGTGCTCCTTTTTCTGTAGGATTGCTTATAATCTTTTGCCCTTTACCTTCTTGAATGGTGGCGGAAAGCTGAATTTTATGATTTTGAATTCATTTTCTTCTTCTACCTTTCAAGTCCTCTTGGTGTCATGGTAAAGAGACGTCTACGAGTTACAACCTTATATTTCCCTTATATGAGACTAGTTTGAAAAGTTTCAAATGAGCCATTAAGGATAATACCGACCTTCCTGTTGAGGGAGTTGAGAGGCTTTGTCGACATTGGAAGGAACCCAAAGGATTAGTTGGTGAAGGTTCCTAGGAACAACTAAAAAATTTGTTTTGAATACCCCATGGCATGTATTCCCATGTATGAGGTTATTTTCACTACAACATTTATGGTCTCTGGCAACATTTTTTTAAGCAACATGTATAAAATGTTGCCTAAAAATAGATAAGGCAACATTTTATGTCTGTTGCCATTATTGTTTTTGCAACATCGTATAAACGTTCTCTAAACTAATTTTGGGCACAATTTTAAAATGTCACTATGATAACTTTATGGCAATATTTGATAATTGTTCTCTTAGATATTTCTAGGAACATTTTTCGATTGTTACCTTTGAATAAAAGGCTACAATTATAAAATATTATTTAAAAATTTAACATTCATGAAATTTTTCGCGGGAATAATTCCCTGCAAATAATATATTAATAACATATAATATATATAATATTTAAATATTATATTATTTTTTATTATATAAAATAAAAGTAAATTAAAAAGAAAAAGGAAAAGAAAATGTAACTAAACGTATGCGTGGACAAAAGAATTAAGCAAATTAAGTTCAAGCATCCCTAATCCTAATTAAATCCCTAAATCCCAACACCATCAAGCATTATTTTACTAAATCCCTAAATCATCTCAACATTACGCCGCATTTCCTTTCATCTTCACCGTCAACAACGTGAACGCTTTTTCATTCACCCCCTCCGCCAACACACCGTCAACACAAACTCTCCTTCATTCACTCCTCCGTCAATAAACCGTGAACGCAATCTCTCCTTCATCAACAAGATCATAGTTTGTGTTCGTCTCATGTTCTCTGGTGTTCGTTTCCAATTCGTCGACGTTGTGTACTGACAGGTTTGCATCTTTGATCATATTTTTCGTTTGCTTGTTTGTTGCTAATGTATATGGGTTGCTCTGTACAATGTTTTGTTTAGGGTTAATCTTGTTTGTTTTGTTTATTGTGTTTCTTTTTGTTTTGATGTATGCTCTAATTCGTTTTATTTTGCTTTTCGTTTCTTATTCGCTTTGGAACTTGTGTTTGTCATTCACATCTTGAAAATTAATTTTCATTTCTTGCTCTGATTCATTTTATACATTATATTCTCTTATAGTGATTTTGTTTAGCATTGAAAATGATCTTTCTGTTTGTAAAAAAAAAGACGGTCCTTCCAACTCGATTGCAATTTTTATAATAAGATAAAATAGAAGTTTCATTTGTTTATTTGTTAGAACAAGATTTTTGATATCTGTAATGAAGGTTAAAATATCATGAGTCCAAATAAGAACCCTGCATTTTGTTTTTGTTGTTCATCAATTCATAGGGAGACTAACTTAACATGACTTTTGTCAAATTCATCACTTAATTGGAAAGAAAAAGTAAAAATAATTAAAGTTCAGATGTTATAAACTCTAATCATTTTCACTACAACTAATGTCATAATGTTATAGGTTATTGATTGGTTTTGATGGTTAAGATTATAAAATTATGACTTGTGCTTGGGTTTTCAAGCCATGAAAAAATGACTTACTTGAAATTGTGCTGTAAAATTCCGAGATACCTATATTTTTCATATTTGTTGTTATTAGCTTGATTCAACTTTTTGTGACTATTAGCTTTAGGGGGGTGTATCATGATCCAATACACCTCTTATATTAAATTAAAGTACCTATTCCCTTATATACTTATAGTAACAAATTAATATCTTTTTAGTAAATCAAACATGATAAAGAAGGATTGGATGGACTTGCCTCCACATAGTCAAGGTTACAAGGATGACGTTAATTACTTTTTGGATATTGCATTCACCAAAGGAATGGTTGAAGGAGACCATATTTTGTGCCCTTGTGCTTTGTGTTGCAATGATAGTTGGGAAAAAAGAGCTATAGTGTATGACCATTTGTGTAGCAAAGGATTTATAAAGGGATACACATAATGAATTTACCATGGTGACGATAAAAGTCTTATGGATGTTGATGGTGATACTAATGATGATACATCATCTGATGATATTGATGGCTTATTGTTTGAGACGTTTAGAGATGTTGCTGAAGTAGGTGGAGTACACGAAGGACCAAATGAAGATGCTAAGAAATTTTACAAACTCGTTGATGATGCAAATCAAGAGTTGTATCCTGGTTGTAGAAAATTCTCTACATTATCATTCACTATCCGAATGTACTTGTTGAAATGTATCCATGGGTGGAGAAATGCATCGTTCACTGCTCTTTTAGAGTTGTTGAAAGAGGCTATGCCTGATTTGAGCTTTCATGTCTCTTTCAATAAAACCAAATCTATGATAAAAGATTTGGGGTTAGACTATAAAAAGATTGATGCATGTCCCAATAATTGCATGTTGTTTTGGAAAGAGCACAAGAAAGATGACTCGTGTCATCATTGTGGAGCCTCAAGGTGGATTAAGTATCCTGAAGTTGATAAGGATCTTGAAGAATCTAAAAAAGCTCACAAGGTTCCCGCTAAAGTTCTAAGACATTTTCCTTTGATTCCAAGATTGAAAAGACTCTTTATGTGTTCAAAAACAGCTGGCAAGTTGAGGTGGCATGCTGAAGAGCGTTCAAGGGATGATAGGTTAAGGCATCCAACTGATGGCCAAGCATGGAAAGAATTTGACACAAAACATCAAGATTTTTCTCTTGAAACTCGTAACATTAGGCTTGGCTTGGCGAGTGACGGGTTTAATCCGTTTAGGACTATGAGTCTTTCACATAACACATGGCCTGTCGTATTAACTATATATAATTATCCACCAAGTTTATGCTTGAAGGCAGAAAATTGTCTGATGTCGCTACTTATTCCTGGACCACGATCACCCGAAAATGCAATTGATGTGTATATGCAGCCACTTATTGAGCTAAAAATATTATGGTATGTTGGTGTAGAAACATATGACATTTCAAGAAATCAATCATTTCAGATGCGTGCAGCTCTTTTGTGGACTGTTAACGAATTCCCTGCATATGTTATGTTATATGTTTGGAGCACTAAAGGGAAGTTTGCTTGCCCAACTTGTAATCATGAGACTTCTTCAACTTACTTAAAACATAGTCGGAAGATGTGTTATATGGGTCATCGAGTCTTTTTGGATTCAAATCATGTTTGGAGATCAAATGCAATATCTTTTGATGGAAAACCAGAATATAGGTCTCCACCCTCCTTGTTAGACACAACAAGAATTTTAAAAGACTTACAAGACATTCCTGATGTATTGGGCGAGAAGAAAGAAATGAAAAAAAAGGTTTGGTCCATGGAAGAAAAAATCCATCTTTTGGCAATTACCATATTGGAAGGATAATTCTCTACGCCATAATTTAGATGTAATGCACATTGAGAAGAATATTTGTGATAATATAATCGGGACTCTCTTGGAGATTGAAGGGAAGAAAAAGGATCATGCAAATGCTCGTTTGGACCTACAAGATATGGGGATTAGAAAAAAACTACATTTGAAGACAACAAATGATGGTAAGAAAACTCAAATCCCTAAAGCATGTTTCTCCCTAACAAAGCATGAGAAATCTATTTTTTGTGGTGTTTTTAAGGCAGTAAAACTTTCTGATGGCCTTGCTTCTAATATTTCGCGTTGTGTTCAAGTTGATGACAACAATTAAAAAATGTTGTCAGTTGTTGTCAATTTTGACAACAATTAAAAAATGTTGCTTTAGATGCGTTGAAAAACTGTTCCCGATTCCTATAGTTTATGCAACATTTATAAATAGTGTGCCTAAAAATGCAAAAAAAATGTTGCCAAAAGTAATAGGCAACGCTCGCATATGAGACACATGAAAAATGTTGCCTATTCTCTTTGACAACATTTTTCTGTGTTTTGACAACATTTTTCAAATGTTTTTGAAAAGCAAAGATGTTGTAGTTTCAAATACATGGGATTTGGCATGTTGTTCTTTGGTTTCGAGAAGGATATCTTTCAACACCTCCACTTCTACCCTTTGTAGATGCACCGAAACTCACTAGCCTATATGAGGACTTTCCAAATGGTGTGCTCGTTTTTTGAGGGATACCCTCAAAATTCCTTTATTGTTTTTCTATCTTTATAGTCTTTTAGAATTTCGATTCGACATGGAAAAATTGGGTTCGTTTATGTTACCCTATAGATTTTTCGCTCTTTATACAAATTCTCTCAAAGGAATCAAAGACAGATATTACATTGTCATAGCTCGGACAAATGAGGCTATGATGAGTATCACTATGAGGAACGAGGTTTTGGATGTGAATGGAATCCAACAATTGACGAAAATGGCTTGTGGAAAACGTAATTCCATATTTTTCCTTTTTGGCTAGATCATCACTTCTAGAGAGATAGGAAAAAAAGTGACGTTTCAAGAATCACAATTGTATTTCCAGAAGATTCTGATCGGAGAGCTTTCAAAAGGTTTGTTGATGGATCCATAAAAGCCATTAAGAGCAAGAAAGACGGTACAATGGTAGAGATAGATAGGTTTATTGAGACCAAAGACCTTGTTTTTTATTGGTCGTAAGACGAAACCAAGATTACTGATTTTAAAGGCAAGGTCGAGAATGTTGTGGGGATAAGTTCATATAAGTTTGCCAATGACATTATGTTGAAAATTCCAATGAAAACAATTATCGACCTACTTAAGGATCATGGTCGAATTTTAATGATATCCCTAAAAAAAAATGGATAACCAAGTTAAATGGTATGGATACTTGGATCGATGTTCAAATGACTAATCCACGAATTACACTCCATACAATCATAAAAATATTTGTTGCAAACACTAGGATAATGATTCCAAAGCCTTGGGAGGCTTGGACTATATTGACAACTCCATCAAAATTTGTAAGTATCTATGAGTTTGACTTAAAAACAAAGTAAAAATAAATTGGAATTTTTTTTGTAACTAAAAAGTTAAGATATATTTTATAGTGACTAAATAAAAATGTTAAATTTTATAGAAATTAAAAACTTATTTAACTCAATAAAATTTATTCAAAAAATCGATATTCTAATTTTACGTATTTGAGTTTACTGAAAATACAAAAAACCGTATGTTGATACTATACCAGATATTTTGATTTTGAAATATTCAGTACTTAAAATTGCATGCCGAGTTTTTCCTTTTCCGAAAAATTCGGAACCCATTTATCAATTTTCTCTCTATATATTTTAATTTATATTCTTTTATATTTAGTGGCTAGGATTTCAAATAAGTCGGAACCCATTTATCAATTTTCTCTCTATATATTTTAATTTATATTCTTTTTTATTTAGTGGCTAGGAGAAGAGGTCGAGATTGTTCAATTATTCATACGAGGAGGAAATAGTTCAACCTACTACATCTAGGAGGATGAAAAATGGAGAAGCTTATGCTGGTATATCTCTGAAGAAAAAGGTGAGCAATGTCAATTTACAAGAAAAAATGTTTGAATTGTAAAGTCACCATTTAAAAAATTCCTATTAAAAACTTAAGAAAATTACTAAAGATCGATCTTGGTTGTGAAAATAGAAAACAAAGAACGTTCTTGATTTTAACTAGAAAACGGAGAACGTGATTGGTTAGTTAAAATTAGTAATTCAGTTTATGTATTTAACTTGATAATCAATCAGACTGAAAGTAAATAGATAAGGGAAAAGATACCACACAAGGATATATCTTGGTTCACCCAACTCGGGCTACGTCCAGTCCCCACAGCTGTGAGATTTTCCACTAAGTGTTCAAAACAAAGAACCTTCTTGGTTTTACAACACCTAGCTCAGATCAACCTTGATCTGTTACAAAGTTAAAACCTTTCCACCCAAAAAGGAGTTCAATCAGGTCAAAAGAGTAATGAATTTTCTTAGTACTTGAAGCTCTGTTTTTTCCTTGAGCTCGACTTTCCCTTTATAGGTGTTTTAGAGCATTTATATGAATAAAAATATTCAAGTCTTTGAACACTTTTGAGTTTTGTTTAACTGTTCTGGATTTCTTCATTCTTGGATAGCTATGATCTTGTTTAATGGTCCTTTAATATTTAGATATATGATTGATGAGATCAGTTCAATACAATATTTTGATTCGCGCAAAACAGACTGGAGAATGATGTCAATCTGCTGGAGAATGATGTTGAAAATTCTGGAGACCGATGATCATTCTGGAGATTGATCTGATCATTTTGGAGACTGATATGATCATTCTAGAGACTGATTTGATCATTCTGGAGACTGATTTGATCATTCTGGAGACTGATTTGATCATTCTGGAGACAAATCTGATCATTCTGGAGATAGTTTTGATCATTCTGGAGATAGTTTTGATCATTCTAGATACTGATGAGAACTTTCTGCAAATTGATGTTATCATTCTAGACATTGATGTTTAACATGTTGGAGGGTGATGTTAGCATGCTGAAGATTAATGTTAACATGCTAGAGAATGATCAGAATGTTGTTAATAATGTTCTTCATTCTTGACAATCAAGCTGGAGAAGGTGCATATCTGTTTGGTCTTGCTAATGCGTGATCTTCTCTCTTTGTGATTCGAGTAGTTTCTTTGAATCTGATAATCTCAATTTGTTCCTTGCCAAGTGCTGATGATATAAAGGTAAAATCCAGAGGCTAAAACTTCTTTTAACTAGTGGAGATTGATTGATTTTGGAGTTGTGATGATCATTCTTGAACCTCGAGAACATTCTTCATATTTTGTTAAGAATGTTCTTCATTCTTGTCTGTTCAGTTTCTTGCCTTTTTATGTTGATTTTTTTGCTTTGTTTCAATCAAATCTTTAAATTAATACACTCAAAAGCACAAGTTAAATTAACATAACATTTTGAATCATAATTAACATTCTTAATTAATTTTTTCGTTTGTTTTTATCAAAATATTAAATTAATATTTTGTCTCAACAATATCCCCCTTTTTGATGATGACAAACATGTTAATTTATATTTTAATTTTGATTCTAATTTTAATCATAGAGAGCTTAAAAGCTCCCCCTCAGAAATAAGCTTCAGATTTTTGAACAACATAAAATCTAAAATAATTCTCCCTCTTTGTCAACACAAAAAGGTTGGGAAATACAAAGGAAATGTATACTACACATAAAAAACAACGAGTAGACTCCAGTTTTAAGAAAATGACATTTTCTAAAATAATCCCCCTTAATATTTTGAAATTGATATCTTTCAAAATTCCAAAACATAAGTAAGATAAGATGAATGTGAACAAGAAAGAGTGAGCGCGTATAGGGAATCAAAAATAAGATGAATGTGACAATATGTCAAATATAATTTTTCTTTTTACAAAACATTCTTATGTTAATAAAGTTTGTGTTTTTCAAAACTAATTTTTTGAAACGATCAAAGGGATTGTTCACAAAAAATGCTTTTAAGGATATAAAGAGGAGAATTTATAGAAAATAATTTGAGTTCCATGTATGAAATAAGAAGTAATCATGATATACCTTGATAAGATCCAAAGAAGCACTTGAATTAGACAAGAGTACAATGTGAATATGTGATTCTTCTAAAGGACCACCATTCATACTTGTTACTATTCCTTTGATCTGATGGCTGACTTTCAACAAGACTCCAATAGCAGCAACTTTGGTACCAAATATAACATTGTAATTATTCTTCACCATTGATTTGATGTTGATGGTGATCACTTATCATTCTCCAATTTTTATAAGGAGAATGAAACAAAGATTATTTATCAATCTCGGTTTCCTGGGAAGCATTTTGTTGTTGCTGTCCAAAATGTTATTCTTCTTCATTGTCTATTTTACTCAAATCAAGATCGTCAAATTCATCAAACAGTATATGCATATTGATTTCATCTATAGTTTGGGCCTTGAGATTTTATATTCTTTGATTTGTTAATGTTTACAAAGGTTATAGACACTCCAAATTTTTATAATGAGAGGAAGCACCATACTTTTCCATTCATGTTTATTGAGCATGCCTTGTTCATGTATCAATGTTATTTCTTGATAGTTGGATGGTACTCCCGCATCACAAGTTAGTAATGATTTTGGTACCCATATTTGTTTGAATCCTTGATGGTTAGTATATCTTCTTTTAGAAGACTTTTTCCAAACTTGATCTCTTTTTAAAATCGCAAGTTGACTCGAAGTGGCCATTTTTGGAACAATAGGAACACTTCGTTGTTGGTCTTGGAGAAGATTTCAAAATCTGAGTTTTAAACGTCTTTGAAATTGATTTCAATTAACTTCCAGAACGTTCTCCTTTTTTCAAACTTTCTGGAGAACGTTTTCCTTTTTTCAAGTTTCTTGGAGAAGATTATGTTTTTGTTCCAGAATGTTCTTCTTTTCTAAAGATCCTTTTGTTCTTGATTTTTTCATCTATTTGCTTAAAACAACATGCAAATTCTAGATGTCCAATTTTATCACAATATGAACATTTGGTTTTGCATTTGTCTACTTTACTTTCAAGAACAAAGAAACTTTCATACATTTTTGTTTTTTGAGTTTTATCAAAACCAAGACATGCTTTATAAAAAATACCTACTTGACATCCCATGAGTTTTTGAAAAGTTTGAGTAGATTTGATAAAGTTTTCCAAGTCATTTTTTAGAGTTTCATTTTTTGTTTTAAGAAGAATGTTCTCCTTTTGAATCGCATAACATTCTTGGTTTTTAGTTTCATCAGTTTTCTCAAGCTGAGATTCCTGCATGTTCTTTTGAAAGTTAAGTCATTTTTCAATTCATGAACTTCTATTTTTAAAGAGGTATTTTCTTCCTTAGTTTCAGAACATTCTAGAAGATGATTTTGTATGAGTATCTCATTGAAAATCTTTTGTTGCTCAAACATTTTTAAATCAGTCTGCTGCAGACTTTGAATGACTTTTCTTAGTTTGTCATTCATAGCTTGTGCTTCCTCTTTTTCTTCTTTTTCTTTATGGGAGTTGTTCTTTTAATAAACCACATTTTTGAGCAAGAATGTTTGAATCACATAAAAGGTTATCAAATTCTTTTTTCATTTGTTCACAAATAGGACATAGCTTATAAATGGTTACCTCATTATTTTCTAAGTTTTCCATTAAGCACATGTTGTCTTATGACATTACTTCTTCTTCCTGAATTTTTTCCTCTAACACTTGTTAGGTGCTCAACTTTAGAACCAAGCTCTAATGCCAACTGAAGTAGCAATGCCAATTCACAAGAAAAGGGGTTTGAATTGTAAAGTCACCTTTTTAAAAATTCTTATTAAAAACTTAAGAAAATAACTCAAGATTGATCTTGGTTGTGAAAATAGAAAACAGAGAACGTTCTTGGTTTTAACCAGAAAATGGAGAACGTTCTTGGTTAGTTAAAATCAGTAATTCAATTTATGTATTTAACTTGATAATCAACCAGAATGAAAGTAAATAGATAAGGGAAGAGATACCATACAAGGATATATCTTGGTTCACCCAACTCGGGCTACGTTCAGTCCTTACAACTGTGAGATATTCCACTAAGTTGTCAAAACAAATAACCTTCTTGGTTTTACAACACCTAGCTCAGATCAACCATGATCTGTTACAAAGTTAAAACATTTCCACCCATAAAGGAGTTTAATCATGTCACCTATCAACCTTGATAGGATTTCTTACAATATACCCAAACTATATTAAACTCTTATAGTTCGAGTTTTACAATAATGGTGAGATTGTTTTATTAGAATATGAAAAGGCTCGACACTTGTTTGAGTTCTGATTCTTTGACAGAAAAATACACGAGAATGATTCTAAGAATCAAATGGGAAAAATTAGAACTGATTCAATGTATGTGAGTGAGAGAAATTTAAGTATGATTGAAATGAGTAATGAATTTTCTTAGTACTTGAAGCTCTTCTTTTTCCTTGATCTTGGCCTTCCTTTTATAGGTGTTTTAAAGCATTTAATAGTGGTCAAAAGAGATGTTGGTAGTGCTCTGTCAGTTTTGAGCAAAGACCAATTTATCTGAATAAAAATATTCAAGTCTTTGAACACTTTTGAGTTGTGTTTTACTATCTGGATTTCTTCATTCTTGGATAGCTATGATCTTGTTTAATGATCCTTTAATATTTAGATATATGATTGATGAAATCAGTTCAAGACAGTGTTTTGATTCACGTAAAACAGACTGGAGAATGATGTTGAAAATTCTGGAGACTTGTCTGATCATTCTAAAGACTGGTCTGATCATTCTAGAGACATATCTGATCATTCTGGAGACTGATGATAACTTTATGCAGATTGATGTTTAACATGTCGCAGAATGATGTTAGCATGCTTGAGAGTAATGTTAACATGCTGGAGAATGATCATAATGCTGTCAAGAATGTTCTTCGTTCTTGACAATCAAGCTGAAGAAGGTTCAGATTTGTTTGGTCTTACTAATTTGTGATCTTCTCTCTTTGTGATTCGAGTAGTTTCTTTGAATATGATTATCTCAGTTTGTTCCTTGCCAAGTGTTGATGATATAGATGTAAAATCCATAGGCTAAAACTTCTTTTAACTAGTGGAGATTGATTGATTTTGGAACTATGATGATCATTCTTGAAACTGGAGAGCATTCTCCATTTTCCAGATTTTGTTAAAAATATTCTTCATTCTTGTTTGTTCAGTTTCTTGCCTTTTTATGTTGAGTTCTTTGGTTTTTTTAAATCATATCTTTAATTAATACACTCAAAAGCACAAGTTAAATTAACATAACATTTAGAATCATAATTGACATTCTTAATTAACGTTTTGTTTGTTTTCATCAAAACATTAAATTAAAATTTTGTCTAAACAAGAGGGACCATTAGAGCAATATCCCATAGAGAAACAACATATCGAGGAATATTATATTGAACATTATACAAAGGAAGAGCATATGGAATAGGTTCGAGAGGGGGTTAGAGCATGGCTTCGTTGGAGGACCACATTACACATCCCTGTTGAAATCATATGTTGCTCGTAGATTATGGCAAGGAGAGGTAATTGGATTAATAATTAAAGTTATTTAATTATTTTACTACATAACTATTTATTAATGTATCGTTGAAATATTTACTATACCGAATTATATATGCAGGATCATGTTGCTTTGAAGGCAGTCACACTTGATTTTAAAATTAAGAAGTTTAAGCTTAGTTACTAGTCTGAATATGTAGAGGAGTGGATCAAGAGGATCAAATTTGGAGTAGTTGATTTAGTACTCCTTGCCGATGGTTGACTGTAATCTTGTATCAACATTCTTCGAAAGGTGACATAGTGAGACTAGTTCGTTTCAGTTGCCTTTAAGAGAGATGTATGTCACTTTAGATGATGTGGGAGTCATCTTGGATGTTCCTATCATCAATCAATTCTTTTCTCTACCTATTGATATGAATGTTGATATGGCTATAGTGGAAACAGTGGAATTATTAGGGGCGTTGTATGGAGACACAATCACACAAACTCAATCCACCAAGAGTGTTCATTTCAAATTGAGTTGGTTGAACGATGTTTTTTCAAAAAATATAAGGAGACCCAAATATGAAGAAGCTATGATGGCCTACCTTCTCCATTTGGTTGGATGCTCTATTTTGGCACATAAAATTCATACTCTAGTTGATGCAAAATATTTATTTTTATTTTGCGATGTGGTGAACTCCGACAATTAAGGATGATGCCTAGCTGCTTTAATTGTTTTGAATGACTGCCTTGTTAATGCAAGCAGACATAACACCAGACAGATAGAAGGATATATGACCCTTTTAGAGACATTTTATTTTAAATTTTTGTGATCATATTACTTGTTGTATTTATATTTATATTCTTATTTTTGTTACAATGTTGGATATATGAACATTTTCCAACCATCTATAAAGGGGACTCTGGATCTGTTCCGACAGGGCATCCTTGTTCTTCTCGGTGGACCAATAAATGTACATTTTCTGGTGGAATTGTTAGTGGACCAATAAATGCACTAACAATTGATGATGTCATATGAACACACTTGTCCCATTGATGTGGTGTCGTTGTTTAGATGCTATTTTCAATATTTCTTCAATTTTACCTATAACATATTTAATTTATGACTATTTTGTAAAATATTCTAAATGAGAAGAAAATATTTTTTCTTATTATCTGCACCTAATGATTATTGTTGACAAATCCAATGATTGCGAGAATCAAGTTTTCCAAGTGAACCCCTTAATGGGAAGAAAGTCAAATTCAATGTATTTGATAACGACATCAGAATAATGTTATAGGCAGAAGCTATTACATACGCCACTTTTGGAATGGTCAACCATTTATCTTCTTGCTTCTCCAAATTAGTTATCAACAATTACCCCTTTATTTGCTAAACTTGTCCCTTAAATAATGAATAATATAGATCAATGTGTGTATTAATTTTCTTGTCCAATTGTTGACAAACTAATGACCATGACTCTTCAGTCCAACCAAATAATGCTGAAATAGTCCGAAAACTTCAATTTCCTTATGCCTCAACATTAACTACACCCTCTACGTATGGATGAATAAATGGAAAAAATTGATTAAAAAATTGTATACTTTGTTTCTTTCTTGATAGCTGAGATGATTGTTTTCTTGACTTTTGAGATGGTTTTTTACCTAGCTTTTGAGATGATTGATTTGTCGAGCCTTGAGTCATGTCAACATGCTCAAATAATGAAGGATCACAATGGATGTCATATTCCTTCGACTTTTTTCTTTTCTTAACTCCACCTTTGATTTTAATTTTATTATGTAATGGACACATAGAAGTTGTACCTAGAAATGCAAGTTCATATATCTTACTCATCAATGTCTTTTTGCCAATAATATATAATGATTGAAATTATTTCCACAATACATCCATCCTAATTGACATGTCCAACTCTGATTTGGGCTATTCTTTAAGGTTAGCCTCCATTGATAGTTTTTTCCAATGAATATGAATTGTGTCCAATGGGATATGAATACCTTAAATATTATAATATGATAACTCACAAGCACAAGGTAATCTATGTGTTGTTCTTATTGCACAACCACATGTCGCTTTGTTAGTGGCGACCAATTTAACTTTCAAATATTCTTTAAGAATGTATTGTATACCTACTTTGGATACAAACTCATACAAAATCCTCAAAATTGGATTATTGTGGTTGTGGTCCACACCATATAGACTTTTCTAAAACGATGCTCAAATATTATACAATTGTAAGTTCAACATGTTGTTCACAACATTCCAACTCCTACACAAGTCTCATTTACTATCTTGCAACATATTTTTTTAATCTCTAATGAGCTGATTCGGCTCTCTACACAAATAAAGAACACATAAAAGTTAAAAAAAATAAAAACCAGAATTAAAAAACAAATTGTGTTAAATTAGAACCTTTTCGACTTATGTTGACACAATTCGACCAAGTCAAGACAAAATTTTCCTTAAAGAGTTAACCGTGTATCTTTGACATAGTAATCATAAATGCTAATATCAACACATACTATTTCAAAGTGTAGCAAATGTCGCAGTAAACCATCATAGTAGAATAATATACAGTCTTATTCCAAAAATTTATTACAGACTCTTGTCTTTCCTTCAACACGTATTGCTTCCATTTGCCTCTAAATTTTTTGTTAATATGAAACGACATTACAAATTCATTGATGATGGAACTACCTCAAGAGCATTTATCACGATAAGGTCTCTATCAGTCAAAATCACTTTTGAAATGTTAACTATATTGAGATGACACCTATTATTTCAAGCAATGGTATTATGTATTTGTTAGTCTTTTATGTACTATCCATGATAAGTACATTAGGAAGCAGATTCAACAACTTGATCAAATCTGGGTGAGTCCATAAAATATCTCTAATAACATTTGAGTCTTCATGTCTTCTATATTAGCACACATACTTCTCATATTCTATTAACGTTACTAATTGCTGCATCTCAGTTATAAGACATTTCAAATTAAATCGATACACACTACATGTACAATTGTCCTTGTTTTGGTCTTTTGATGCACTTAATATTTGTCTCGATGCAAGTTGATATTTTGTCATGTCATTGAAATTTTTTTGGCTAAACTTTGGTTAAACGTCCCAAATTGTATGACCTTTTAAAATATCCGATAACTTATGATTATGAAATCAACAACGAAACACTAATTATCTACTCGTCACCAACTTTCAATGGTACCGCTCTTAGCTTAAATGTACCACTTCCTCTTTCTCCCATTTTATAACTGATCTTATAATAAGAATAATAATCTGATTTTGTTTTTCAATTGATTTTACCAAATGCAACACATAGTTACTTGTAGGAAATATCTACAACAATATATATTAAAAACAATATTAATCA
This sequence comes from Cicer arietinum, assembly GCF_000331145.2. NCBI lineage: Eukaryota > Viridiplantae > Streptophyta > Magnoliopsida > Fabales > Fabaceae > Cicer > Cicer arietinum. The sequence continues at coordinate 24,661,284 of NC_021166.2, forward strand.
TATCATATTTTATCCAATAACAAAAATAAATGTTATGTCATATTAAAACTTTACTTGATCAGTAGTAATTGTATCAGTAAAATATGTTGACAAATCCGATGCATCAAACATATTAAATTCAACGTCGTTTGTTCTTAAAAAAACATAATTAAAATTAATTCGATATATTTATGATAGCCAAATAACTGGTATATAGTTTCAATACCGATTATTTGAAAAATTAAAATATTTAGTATACAATTATATATACTGGTTATATGTCTAAAATAATTTTGATATGCAAATACAAATTATATACCGATTATTTGTCTAAAACAAGATATTTAGTACATTTATTTACTCTACCGTGTTTTCCAATTTTTAAATACACATACCAGATATTTTAATAACAAAAAATCGATATAACATTATTACATTATGAGTTTTTGTTTTTTGAAATCACCCGAGCATATTTATGTACCAAGTTTTTACTTCACCTTATTTTATACATTCCAAATTTTTGCAACTTTTGAGAGATTTCTATTTTTTGTTGTTGATGTTTTTTGTGTTTATACTAATTGTGTCAAATAAGAGCGAAAAAAAATTAAAATTTAAAAAAATATTGAAGTAAGAAGTATAGTTGTAGTGATTGGAAGTAGAATCCAAATGTAGCAAGCTGTGTATGCTTTTCAGTTGGGCCGTCATTACATTGTGGGCTTCCAATCCAATCAGACACTCCTGTAAAAAAAAATGACTATTTCTTTCAAAAATAATTTGGACCTAAAAAAATAATCACTAATTTTGTTCATGAATGTGGTTTTGCAAAGTTGTCTTTTTACTCCATTTAAAAAATTTATGTTTGAAATGTTCAAAATATCCTTAATAAAACTGTAAAAATAAAAAAATTTCCTAATATCCCCCACAAGTTGTGTTTTTTAGAAAAGTGAGTGTTGAATTTTTTTTTTTACCGGAAATTTCAGAACATAATGAATGAAATTTCCGGTAGTTATAAATCAATACCGGAAATTTCATTTTTAAAATTTTTGAGAGTACCACTCCGAAATTTGAAATATCCGATATTAGTTTTCAATATCGGAAATTTCAAATTTCTGGGTGGTACTCCGGTATTGATTTATAACTACCGGATATTTGAAATTTCCGGGATGTTCACCGGAAATTTCATTCTTTGAAATTTTTCGAGGATGCGACCATGTATTAGGCTTATAAATTTTTTTCTTCTAATTTTTTATGATTACAAAATTGTTTATTTAATAAAACAAAAATAATTATAATATTTTAAAAAACAAAATATTATTAATAAATTAAATAACAAAATAAAACTATATTAATAATAATACTAATAATAATAATAATAAAGTAAAGTAAATTATATTATTAAAATTTTATATTTTTTAAATATTTTTTAAATATTTTTTAATTACATTAATAATATTTTATTATTATTATTATTTAATTTTTATTTATTTATTAGATCCGAATAAAAATAGGAGGAAGTTGTTAAGAAAATAAGTTGTTATTTTATAAAATATTCGCAGTAAAAATAGCAGTGAGTTGTTAAGAAAATATGTTGTTATTTTATCGGCAAAATATTATGGACACGTTATTTATTTTGGCACATTTAGTCAACCGTATTTTTTTAATATATTTTATTTTATTAATAGTATTTTGATTTTTTAAATAAATTAAAAATAATTAAAAAATCAAAATACATTAAATTGGAGAAAATAATAAAAAAAAATTCTATTATTAAAATAAAATAAAATACATTAAATTGAAGAAAAAAATGCGGTTAAATATATCTGGCAAAACAAACGACTTGTTATATTATAATAACTTCCTCATTTTTTTCTCTTTTCGGTCTAATTAATAAAAATGAATAAAAATAATAATAATAATAATAATTAAATTTTAATTTAATGTATTTTTTTCAATTTATGGTATTTTTCTTTCTTTAATTTAATGTACTTTGTTTGATCAATTTACTTTATTTTATTTTATTAATATAATTTACTCTATTATTATTGTTGTTATTATTATTAAAAAAATCTATTGTCTTTTTTCATCCCTATTTTAAAATAAAAAATAAATAAATTACATACATGATTTTTTTTTTCCGGTTAAGTAAAATAACTATCGGATATGTCAAAAAATTGAAATTTTCGGTAAGATAAATGTAACTACTGGATATTTCAAAAATTTGAAATTTCCGGTGAGGAAAATATAACTACCGGAATTTTCTAATTTCCAATAATGTAAATGTAACTATCGAAAATTTTATGGCACAAATTTCTGGTACTTTACCGAAAATTTGGTGACGAAATTTCTGGTAGCATAATTATACTATCGGAAATTTGAAATACAAAATTTTCGGTAGTGAATATTTGTGTACTGGATTTTAATGGAAAAATTTTACTTATCGAAAATTTGGTTGAGGGGGTGATATTTTAAAGTAATTTTTTTTACTATTCAGTTAATGAAATTTTTAAGGATAATTTTAAATTTTTAACAATTTTAAAGGATATAAGATTAATAGTGGAATACAAAAGCCATCTTTCGTGGTTTTATTGTCACGTATTTTGAAACCTTAATATTTTTTTTTACGAACTTAATTTTTTTAAAACGGTCAAAGTTAATAATTTTTCTACATTTATACTATAAATATTTGAGATTTATTTTATCATCATAGTTTTACATTTTTTTTACAAATGTCATTTTCTCTATTCTCTAGTGCATTTGACACTTAAATGCAATTAGTAATTTTTGTTTCATGATTCAAAAAAGTAAGTAATAAATGCCAACGGAAAAATGGAATCATATATTTAATTTAATTGAATAATTGTACAATGAACAATCAATTAATCCAATCAAGTAAAAAGTACAACATTGTGCTAATTGCTTATTTTGTTATTATAATTAGAATATATATTCAATAACAAACAAGTACTTCTCGAATTAAAAAAAAAAAGCAAGTACTACTCTAGTTGAGTCCAAAAAAGTACTACTCTAGTTGAGTCCAAAAAAGTACTACTCTAATACATTTATACCGTAAAAGAAAACAAGAAAAGATAAATCTGTACATTATCAGTGTATTTTATGGACACAATTTTTCTATATATAAAACATAAAGACTCATAGTTTCAAATGGCTCCTAAACACAACTCTAATTTTTGATTTTTTTTCCATTAAAAGAAGTTTAGAATGTATTTGTCGGAATAGTGTGACGATAATATGTAACTTCGATTTAAACGGAAATGATCTATATCGGTTCAAGAGGAAATATTTTATATTTATATGGTGGCCGTTTTCACAAGTATATAAATTTATGAAAGAATTGACATATGATAACATAGGCATCATTTTAATACATATTTTTTAAATGTTCTTTTTTTAATTAATAATTTTTTTTGTTCATTATTTTTTGTTATATGCATAGATTTTTCATTTCTGGATGAGTGGAGCAATCGGAAAAAAACTTATACTTTTTCAATAATTCAGTTTAAAATATTATTTTTGTATTTATGTTTTTTTTATTACTACTAGGAATGAATTTGTTTCTTATTCTATGAGGCAATCGAATTGGTCTCAAAAGAAAAGTTAGAAAGTAATATGTAGAAGCCATTTCTGTTGGTATAAAGCTTTACATCACAACTATTAAAAAATCAAAGCAAATTTTTTTGGACATTCTTTTTTTATATCTCGGCAAATAATAAGAATGAGAATAGGCTAGGTTGTCCGACATGGGCATATGGTCTGGTCTGACCTGACCTATTTAATAAAAATGCTACACTTAGACTATTTTTAAAGCCTATTTATTTACATAGGTCAGACTCAGACTTATAAAAAAGCCTATTAAGCCTGACAGACCAGCCTATATATATTTAATTATTTATTAATATTATTTTTTTATTATTATATTAATAATATTATTTCCTATTTTAAATTTTATCAATTAGGCAATCACTTAGTAGTCATTCCATATTCGGTAGTCATTCCATATTCGGTAGTCATTCAATTAGTCAATAACTCACTAGTCCTTCCATATTTGTTTGAGAGGTAATAATGAGTGCGTTTGTTTTAGGAAAAAAAATTCTATTCTTTGAAACTAAGAATTATGTTTTAGGGTTTAAAAGATTTTTGTTTCAGATTTTTTTAAAATTATTTTGTTAGAAAAATTATTTTTTGTTTAATATATATAGATATGTACATTGATATTGGTATGTGGAGAGCATGTGGTATGAGTAGAGCATTTAAATGTTTTAATATGAATAAGACTTTTAAATAGGCTTCTAAGCCAGACCAGACTTTTAAAAAGGTCAAGCCAGACCGAAAAAGAAACTATGATAGGCCGTATGCTAGATTTAGACCTAAAAAATTAATCGCAGGTCAGACTCATGTCTTTCAAAGCCTGGTCTGACTTGACCTATTCCCACCCCTAATCTCGGCGAAGATAATCAAATGTAAATTAAAAAGGGATTGTTATATTTTTTTTTAAGGGAATGATATATTTGGTATCAAAAGTTTTACATTACTCGCATTAGAAAATTAAATGTATAATTTTAACCTAATACATGACCACAAAATCTCTACACATTATAATGTTAAAAAAAATTCTCAATTGAATTAGGTCAATCGATTGATTAAAATTTTCAAAAGTATTGCTTAAATATTTTGGTTAATCGTATAAATCATGGTTAATTGTATAAATTTTATAATATATATAGTCTTCTAATAGATCAATATTTTTTATCGTCTCTCATTTATCTCTATAATTATACTATATAAAAAGAGAATTCTTTTATTCTTAAAAATGTACGCGTGTCACATTTTAAAAGCCACTTACAATAGATTGAAAATTCCTTTGCTGCGTACGCGTGTTGCAAAGGAATTTTCTTCGAAGAATTATGTTTTCAACTATTCTTCAGTAAGATGGTCTGATAAGTAGGTGATGACCTTGGTGGTGTTTGAGCATGTGTAGGTGTGGCTTGCCTCTAAAATATAGGCATTGAAGTTTTGGGAGGAACAAAGAGCCACCAACATGAAATTCAAAATAAAGGAATGGTAGAAGGTGTTGATGGAATAAAAAAATTTTGTATTAATTCAAGCAAACCAACAACATAACTTTGAAATGGGTTGGAGAGTAACCTTGGACAGTTGAACGCCATCTCATATGTTGAGGGCTAAGCTTGTTTAGATCTTTGTAAATGAAAAAAAAAAAAAAAGGTTAGCAAAGAAGAGAGAAGTTGAGGTAAACTTATTCTAAGTTGAACCAAATAAATATATTACATATGACCTATTCTTTTTCTCAGTTGATGTCATTGTTGCTTTAGCTGACTAACATTTGTTGGTGCCTTGTGTCTATGGCTAAATGGGTTCATTGATTTGAACGCCACCAGGTCTTGGTCTTTTTAAAACATATAGGGACATTGTCGTCATTATCCTTTTCTAAATCCACAAAAGTTGGATCCTTGTCTGTTGGATAAAATTAAAGAAGGTCAAAAAGGGAAGATCGACAAATAATATGAATTGAAAAGAAAGAAACTAAATTGTTAAGTTACCTTTCTTGTTAGCCAATGACATCCCATTGCTAGTATTTTGTCTGACGGGATAAGGAATCACCTTTATAGGTTTTGACTAAGCTAGAGTCGATTTTTCACTATCAAAATAACCTCCGTAAGTCGATAAGTGCATTCTCTTTTTAGATAGGTCGATAAATGCATTCTTTAATGTATAACTCTCCCAATAACTTTTCTTTCATAGAAGGCCACCAATTGGAAAAGGTATTTGTTTCTCCTGGACTACAACTATAATGGTATGAGCCTAAAAAGCCCAACCCATATATATGATGGATCAAATATAAAAGAAGTCCAATGTTAAATGAGCAAACAAACCCAATGAGTAACTCAAACATTGTAAAGTCCACACATTATGACCTTAATGTATAACCTTTCATGTCATCCCTTGTGATAACTGCACATAGATACAAAAACAAGGACTCTAGAAACACCAACATGCTCCTAGCATCCCATGCACCACAAATCTCAATTAGACTAGATAATGTTCATCGCCTATCTCAGTGTACACTTACATATCAAGTAACATCAATTCCACTATGACCTTAACTACCACTTCAACAATAATATAAACTGACTACAATAAATATGGGGGTTAGGGGGAAAGAGGTACCTTATCAGTATATTACACATAAGATATCTTTCAAGCTAAGAAACATTACACCATAAATTTTTCTTTGAAAAAAATTTAAGACTTTTTAGACCCATTACCTATCTAATGATAGTTAAGGGTCTAGTGGACTTATGTAACTCTATGAGTCTAAAAGGCCCAACCTAATGATATGATGGATCAAATATAGAAGAATCCCAATGTTGGTGGAGCAACAAATCCATTGATCAACTTCGGCCTAATAAAGTCTTCACGTGATGACCTTGGTGTCTAAAATTCGACGTCATCCCTTGAGGCACACGAATACCGAAACAAGGAATCTAGAAGCACCAAAGTGCTCCCAACATCCCATAGGTCACAAACATTTGTTAGACCAGATAATACTTATTGTCTATCTCGATACACAATTACATCTCAAGTAAAACAATTCCACCATGACCTCAATGATCACCTCAACAATAATAGCATTTGACAACAAGGGATGTGAGTTCAATCACTTTACAAATAAGATTTTGCCCCCCAAGTATCACACATCTTACTCTTCACTCATTATTCTAGCTATTCCCTCTATCCAATAATAAGTGAACCATTTGCTCATTTCATATTTATTAAGAAAATTGTATAAATGAATATGAGAATATTATTTTTACCAAACTATCCTTGTTAGGCACTGATGCAATATCAATTTTATAAATGTATAGTACAAGATATTGGTTGGAAGTGATGTAAGTAGTATTAACTAAATGGTACAATTGAAAAATAGTGCATTAGAAATTGAAAAAGTAATTCATTTTGGGTTTCTTGTGTGCAAATGGGTCAATTATTATGGGTCAGAGCGAGTATCTATTACCACCATGCATTACTTCGACATCAGAGTGTCTTTATAGGTACATGTCCTATTTGGAGCATAAGCGTACGAGAAGAATGAGTCTAGGTTCGAGCATCAACAACATCAAGCTTAAGGTCTACATCACTGCCATTGGTGATCAACCTTGGGAGATCACACAAGAACAAAAACCAAAAGACATTATGATGAAGACGCTGATCTTTTTCAAGTTGAGGCTTTTTAGGCGATCCACCTCGTCTAACTCCAAAGTCAACCTCTTGAGAGTTAGGACCACTGAGTCGTAGCTTAGTTGAATATGTTGAAGAAGTTCAAACTACCTTTCCATACATTGAGGGTTATAGTATTCTACAGAGACATTGTTGTTGCTACTTGGTGGCTTTAAGCCACAAAAAAGGTCTCTTGTTGTCAAGATCTTAGATCAATAGACGTTAACATCACTTGGGGCTAGGTTTGACAAACTATCAGATATTATATAAAAAATCCAAGCTGAATCACATTCTTTTTCTAAGATTGGGTTCAAGTCGCCTAAAATACAAGTTAGACAAAATAATTGTTATGAAACTTCAAAGGCACATGAGGCATCACCTGGATAATGGATCAATTGTTCCAAAATTGAAGGAACCAAATGGGTTAACTCATGATTTTTATGTCATCTTTTTCGATTAGCTAGTCCAAAATAGTGAACAGGGAGTAATAAATTGAATAATGAAAAAGATCCCAAAGATATATGTCTCTTTGAATTTAAAAGAGCCACACATAGTCGCAACTCATGAATGAAAGCCACTGAATAAGTACATTCTAAAAGCTTGTTCTACCAATACAACAAGAATACATTGTGCTTTGCATCAATGAAAAGGCCAAAAGTTTTAGCATTCTATTTTTTTTTTTGATTAATCGGAGTTACCATTTGAAAAATAAAATTTCCACTTTATGGATTAGGGCATCATAGGTTGTTGGAGCCTCAGACCCAACAAGTGGCAAGCCAAGAATGACAACCACGTCAAGAAGAGTATGGGTTATCATACCATAAAGAAAACAAAAAATAAAACTTAAAGAAAAGTAAAGTCTATTTTACTTAAAGAAAAATAAAACTCATGTACTTTTCACTTTTACACACAACCAATCAAATAAGTCTATTTTCTCATTATTTCATCTATTTACCTTTCAAATTATTTTACTTATTCATTTTTTTAGCTACTGTACTTAACACTCTTTAAAGGAGTTAATAAATCAACAAATGATAGAAAACAAATTTTCAATCGAAGAAAAATAAAATCAAAGTATTAGAGTTAATAACCAATTACTTAACTAACTTTTAATTTGACAAATAGATTTAAAATAAATAAATAACCTACCACACCGAGGAGGAGCTTATAATTAAGATACCAAAAGCCACATTTTTTTTTACCAGTGGCTAGATGCTCGACAAATTTAGATTGTAGGACAGGTGCCAGCTAACTCCAAACTGAAATTGTTTTGTTCATTATCATTGAATACGATATGAGATAGATGGAAGTTCACCCTCTTGCTTTCAAGTACCTAAATGTTTTGACAATAACATCACTTTTGCCTAACAGTACTTGTATTAGAAAATCTTGCAACTTTTTTCACCCTTATCATGTCACTTCCCTTTGTATCTACCACAGAATCTCAGTCTCTTATGTTTAGTGTAAAATGGAAAATGATTTGTCTTTTAGTGATACAATTATTTTATGGATTATATTGTTCAATTTAAACTTATAGGATACACATAGCAATTGGTAGGTTAGTTGCTTAGTTTGGTAGAGATTATCAAGATAGACAAGGGCCGGGCCCAATATATAAAAATGCGTAAAACGAATTTTGTTAGAAGGTTTTTTAAAGTTTATAATAATATTTAGTAAAAGTATTAATTTTTTTATGAAAATTATTTTTTAAAAACTTTAAAATAAAATTTATTTATTAAATTATTTATATCAATTTTGTATAATATTTTTTTAATTATAAATTAAGTTAATTAATTTAATATTTATTCATACAATATTAATTTTAGATGAGATTTTATTCGTTTTAGATTTAAAAATATTAGAATATAAGACTCTTTTATCAAGTACAAACTTTTTTGTGGTCTTTTATTAAGTAAACACTTAATTTTTTTTTTATGAAATCTTAAAACAATTACTTTAATAGTCTTACTTTTGGACGGACCATGAGATAGACATAATTAAAATTTTATATGAGTTATAATCAAGTACCCTCACAATTTCACTTACTACTTAAAGAATAAGAAGGGTACAGTGGAATTGAAACGCACAGGAAAAAAAAAAGAGCTAGTTTGGTAATTATAAGGATGATTTGTATTGTCAACTTAGCCACTAAGAATTATAAGGATGATTTGGTAATTTGAGTGAAAGAATTAAGGTTTTGAGCGATAAACTCCCACTTCATAAAAAAAAATATTAACAATATTAATAATATTAATTACTAACGCTGATAAACAAAATTAAAATTGAGCCACATCTATTAGTGGTTTATTTTATTAGTTCATTTCTATATTGATTGATCATTCCTTTGCTTGATTAATTCAAAGAAACTTCCCCTTCTTTCAAAATAGTATAGTTCAATAATATGAGTTAGGATACTAAAACCTGAAAGAGTATCACAAAGTAGTCTAATGTTTATCATAAAGAAGTTCAAAGTTTGATGCTAACATTTACCTATACAAAAATAAAAGAAACTTCAAAGAACTGAATATAGATGGTACTTGTAACCATTAAATGTTCAAAGTACTTTAAATTGGTGATGCGTTTCAACTTTCAACTACATAATTGTTAGAATCTTTTATTAAGAATAAATGCTAAAGGCGGCACAACACAAACCTTTCCAAACTCGGTAGGAGAAATTTTGTGGTGTAAAATGACACAAAAACGATAATAGAAACAAACTCAATGGTGAGTGAGGCTAGTTTCCACTTAAGGTAATTTATCACATGGTATGTTACAAAATGTGATAATTAAATTCCTCATTGTTAAATGTGTGTGAATATTTTGCACATGTAGTTTTAGAACACAAAGCAACAGTTAAACGTGCTGAAATAGATGCCATTGGATTGGACAAATCGTGGAACCAATTTTTGCAATCATCGTCACAAACATGTGCTCAAAATTTGTTGAGTGCACGAGTTTGATTTCTTTGTGTGTTATTTAAGAAGAAAGAGGGTACGTAACTTTATGATAATTTTTTTATGTCTAACCGAATTTGATATTAGATATGGCAAAGTGTTTGGCGTGACCTATGCGTGAATCAGTGTCACTTTGATGGAAATGGCATTTTGTGCAATAACTATATAGCTTGGGACCAAATTGGGTCAGCCTCATTGGTGAGAACTAACACACAAACACCAAAGGGAAAATAAAGAGTGAGAAGGAAATAATAAAGTATGATGGCATCAAAACTTGCATGCTCAATATTTTGATCAAATGAAACAGTAACATATAATTTTAATCAAGAGTTCGGCATCATAGTGAAGATGGGTACAAATAAATGTATACCATATGATGAGGGAATTGGATTCTTTACAATAGCTACATCATGAAGTTACAAAGACAATTAGATTTAAAGAGATAAAATTTCTTTATCTAGATCAAATAGGTGTGGAAGTTGTTGCTCCTTGAGGAAGTTTGAACTCTTCCTGAATTTTCAACATACATGATATACCATTGTTATACCCATTAACTAAAAATCTAATAGTTGAATGGTTTAATTTTATTTAATCATTAAATTATTATCTAATACTGTAAGGTAATATTTTATTAACTGTTTTTGGGTATTTTCTATATAAGAAAAAATACTTTATTTTTCTTGAGTAGTTAAAATAATAATAAACAAGTGATATAACGAAGAAAATGCTACTCAATCTTTTATTTTTAAAAAGCAATCAAAGATATGTCATATAGTATGAGTATGCAAGTGAATAAAATAAATTTAAAATCACTTACTTTTTAAATTAAGTTTTCATTTGTAATTCTTTTATTTTCATATTCAATAAAAATAATATATTTTTAATTTCAATTATATAATTTTTTAGTCTTGGCCTTGCTGGCCCAAAGTTCCGGCTCTACCCTTCTTACGAACCATGTAAAATGAATTCTACCTCTTATTTTGAAGGATGAAATAAGAAATTTAATAATTAAAATTTGATATTTCATTAGTATATATATTTCTATAATTTATTATGGATGTGTTTTTTTTTTTTGTCTTAATCATCTCATTTTTAAAATAAAGTCTGAACAAAAATTACTTCAATTACACTTCAAAATCGGATTGTTTAAAACAATTTTGTATGAACGGAAATTTATTAACCAGGTCATATAGTAAGTTTATATATTTGTTAATCAAAATTGTTTATTTTCCTATCTAAAATGAATAAATTGTTCACTTTAATTAGAGAAGTATTTCACAAGATTTAAGCAGATGTTGACCGAGTAGTGAGAAGTTTGTTCAGTCCTTTTCATTGTTGGTATAGATTTAAAAGCTAGCTAGGTAATTTCTCCTTCTTTTAGATAAAGCCATTTATGTTTCTATTTTGAGTAAATTGTTATTTATTTGTTTATTTATTTATTTTGATGCCAGCTAACAGATGCTTTATTTTGTTTTTTCACCTCTGTTGTTGAATTTATTAGCACGTGAAAAACGTGCATAAGAAACTATATGCAATAATTATATTCGACTTATACCTTATTAAAAGAAAATCGAACTTATACATTTTGCTATTTAAGAATAAAAGGTTTGTAAATGCATGCAAAAGCATTGAAGGTAATTACTAAAATTAAAATCTGACTTATGCTTTTTGGTTCGAGAAATAAAAAAATGTTATCTCCAAATTATTTTCTCAAATTATTTTTCATTATACAAAATTATTGAATTGGTTCTTTATCTTCATTTTAGTTTCTTTTTTTATGAGGGGGAATCAACTCGGTATAGCTCGGAATTAACAACCACAACTCACAAGGAGTACACACCAATTACTTGTTGTAAACTCTTTTGGTTCATTCTTTTTTATATATAAAAAGTTTAGAGTGAGAGTAATGTACTCTAGTTCAAAATATAATAGATTTTTAGAATTCCTTACTAATTAAACACTTACAATCAGATATATATTTGTCTCGTTTCAATAATATTAGTTAAGTTTAAAATTAAAATTTAAGAATTTAATGTCTATCATTTCATTATTAGATTAAATTATCGAGATTTATTTTTGTTTTATTTAATAATAAATAATATGATATAGTAAATATTTGAAAGTAAATGTAAAAAATATTGACAAAAAATCAATTTAATTATTTATACTTTTAAAAATTTATTTAATTAGGTGTATATACACTTCCCATTTATTAATTTAGGGCTAGTTTGTTACATTTTTTTTATAAAAATTATTATAAAAAAAAGTAATCACTTGATAATATCATTTTCTATTGATAATTTAAGTTTATTTGTTACAACTTTAAAAAAAAATAAGATTATTTAAAGAATACTTAAAACAAAAAACTGTTTAGAGAAACTTTTCTTGAAAATCATTTTCAATCGATAAGCTTTTTTTGAATAAAATTGTTAATTTTTTTAAAATTAATTCTAATAATTTTTACTAACAAAATAGCTTCTACTTTATTTAAAAATATCACAAATTTATTTTTTAATTGTTAAATATCAAAATAATTTTTTTTGTCGTTAACGTACACAAACTCTAAATGGTTCGTTAATAGTGATTAGTAAGTAGCTAACATTGTTCAGTGAGTTTAGTATGAATATAAAATTAAAACTTTGAATATTAAGCCTTGATTGGTTGTGAGAAGAAAAAGAGTGAAGGTAAATAAATGAAATCATTTAAGAAAAAGAGAAAGAAGTGAACAATATAATAAATTTAATTATTGTTCGATTTGATGAAAGAAAGAAGAAATTATCTCTTTACTTTATTTTAATTGAGTAGAATAACAAAATATGATTATAAAAACTCCGATCTTAACAAGGTCGGTAACTCAATTGTTGCCAAAAATAAAAAGCAGCACGCCAAATAAAGTATTATTAAATAAAAGAAAAGAAATATAAATGAAACTTGGGAGGATGTACGGGCAGAACTACGTCAATTTGATAAGCTCTTTAATTATTGGTCCCATTCCACATTTTAAAGGGGTCAAAAAAATTAATAATTTAAAAGGCCCCCCAAAACAAGGCCCCATAAACTAAAAACTCTCTAAAAATTTGTGGGCTTAAGAGGCCCATAGGCCCACTTTTTTAAAAAAAGAATCGATTTTCTTTTTTTAGAAATAAAGTTTTTCAATTTTTTCACCGATAATTTTTTTTTATTTTTTTCTATAAAATTTTCCGATTTTTTTTCGATAAAAATGTTCGATTTTTTTCGATAAAAATTTCCGATAAAAAATTTCTCACTTTTTACTATAAAAAATTTCTGATTTTTTTTCGATAAAAAATTTCCAATTTTTTTTGGATAAAAAATGTCCGATTTTTTGTTTCGATAAAAAATGTCTAATTTTTTTTTTCGATAAAAAATGTCCGACTTTTTTTGGATAAAAACTGTTCGATGTTTTTTCGATAAAAAATTTCCCATTTTTTTTCGATAAAAAATTTCCCATTTTTTTTCGATAAAAAATTTCTCGTTTTTTTTCGATAAACAATTTTCATTTTTTTTTGAATAAATTTATTTCAAAAAAAAAATCTTAAAATTAACAAAATATTGGGGGCCTATGGGCCCCTAGAGCCCCCTCCCTTAGGCCCCATGAAATCTTAAAATTAACAAAATATTGGGGGCCTATGGGCCCCTAGAGCCCCCTCCCTTAGGCCCCATGAAATCTTAAAATTAACAAAATATTGGGGGCCTATGGGCCCCTAGAGCCCCCTCCCTTAGGCCCCATGAAATCTTAAAATTAACAAAATATTGGGGGCCTATGGGCCCCTAGAGCCCCCTCCCTTAGGCCCCATGAAATCTTAAAATTAACAAAATATTGGGGGCCTATGGGCCCCTAGAGCCCCCTCCCTTAGGCCCCATGAAATCTTAAAATTAACAAAATATTGGGGGCCTATGGGCCCCTAGAGCCCCCTCCCTTAGGCCCCATGAAATCTTAAAATTAACACAAATTATATTATTATTTAATTTTAATTAATTAAATTAATTTATATAATAATTAAAAAATGTACATTAACCTATATAATAAAATAATTTACATTAATTTAATTATTTGATATTAATTATGTTAAACATGGATTTAATTAAATAAACTTAATTTAGTTTTAATTTTTAACTAATAAACTATTTCTCGTTGAACGCACAAAATGGAATAATGATTAGTTTTCCTTATATACTCACTTTTTTAAGAATACGTGATTTATCTATAATTCTTTGGTTGATTTTTGATGATAATTAAGAATATTTATCTCTTAATTATATTTATTAGTGGCAAATTAAGTTAGAAGACAAAATTTAGACAAAATATTTAATGTGATTCCTTAATTTAATTTTAAATAACAATTCAATCATTTATATATATTTTTTCTCCCGATTTATCATTTGTTTAATTTTAAATAACAATTTGATTCTTAATACCTTAAAATGTCAACAATATTATCATTTTTTTTTTACAGAAACTCAGGAAATTCATCACCATTTTTATACAAAACACATAAAGTTCATTATCAACTTCAACAAATTTCATATATTCATCAAAGTCATAACTCAAATCTTTAAATAAACTCATATTTTCATATCCAAGAACTTCAAATAAAGAACTCATACTTTAAGATTTGATCCCCAAGTCACCAAGACAATATATTCTTCTTCTTCTTTCTATCTTTCTTCAAATTAAACCTCTAACCAAAATCTTAAAATGTGAGTTATTTATTTGATAGATTTGATATTGTTGTTGTTTATAGAAATAAAAATGAGTTTATTTGAAGATTTGAATTGAATTTGATGAAAATGTGGATTTTGTTGAAGATGATTACTAATTTTCTGAGTTTTGTTTGAAGATGATGATGAATTTTCTGGATTTATAAAGAAAAAACATGATAACATTGTTGACGTTTTAAGAGATAAATGATTAGATCGTTACTTAAAATTAAATAAAAGATCAAATCAGGAATATAAGATAAAATACTGAATTATTACATAAAATTAAGTTAGTGGGCTATATGAGGTATTTTGCCTAAAATTTATATTAATGACAATATATTTTAAGGTAACATACTTTATGAGTAAGTTACATATAATAATTTGAGTGTTAATTAACACGAAGAATAGTATTACCTAATGAACAAGTAAGTATGTTTATTAGAGTAAGTCATGATATAACAATAAGAAGTATTGAAACGAGCATCTGATAGTCTACGATTTGAGTCAAAGTGTTAAAGATTAGGGAATATAAGTCAACAAATATTTCTCTGGTTACAAAGGAAAAAAGCGATACAATGATCATATGCCTTCAAAAAAGTCAACCTTGAGTCAAAACTTTTGTTAATTATCGAATTAAATGATCAAAGAGAAATATATGAAAGAAACCTCTGAGAAAGTCAACGCTATGATAAATGTCAAATCCTTTTATGAAGAAAATGACTTTGGAAATTCTATGAAACATTGTTCTCTTTGATAAAGCTATCATCTGAAAAATTCAATGCATTTGTTCAATAAGTTGCTAACTTTTTCATTATTTGATTAAACTGGTTCAGATTTGATGATTTACTTGGAGTGAATCAATAACAAAACTAAGGAGTGCAGGAATAAGGTGACACAAGTAATTTATCCTGGTTTACCACTAGCTTGACTACATGTAGTCCCTTCACTTAGAAGGATTTAATCCACTAATTCAATAACTTGAATTAAAAGCACCTGACCCTCCAAGTCAGTCTTCTCAAACAACCTCGAAACCCCAAACATATAAGGAACACACTAACCTTGACTCTACCAGTAAAATATTCTCCACACAATTTGACAACTCCAGATTGTTGAAGGCACACTAACATCACTATCGGGTTTAAATACAAAGATTTAGAACTTGAGTAGTTGCTTCTAACAAACTGATTATAACAATGACTATCACACTCTAAAAGAAACACTTAGAAAATATTTCTCATTCCAACAAGTATTTATCTCTTTGAACTCTAAGATGAATAAGAAGTTTTTGAGCTTGAGTTCTTCTACTATTTTCTGATTTTTTTATGATCTTCTTCTTCAGTATTGAGTATCTATTTATAGATAAAATTTAGGCTTCAATTTAGTCTTTGTTTAATTTTGAATTGTATCTTCCTTCCTAGCTTGGTCAATAATTATCTTATTCAAAAAAAAAAATTCTAAACAAGATGCTTTTTGATAATATGTTATTTAGTCAATTCTTTATTTCTGAATCAAATTTGAGTAGTTCTTCTTGATTGACTATGTTCGTATTTTGTTCATATTGAGTTTTAAAATTCTTTAGATTGATTTTGTTCGGATGTTGTTTAAATTGAGTTTATAAATTCTTCATATTGATATTGTTCATATTTTATTTAGAATGAGTTTGTAAATTATTCAGATTGATTATGTTCGTATTTTGTTCTTTGCCAAAATCAGAATCACATCTTTGCAAATAATAAATATATCTTCTTGTGAGTATTTTTTCTTGTAAATAATTTGTGACCATATCTTCTTGTGATAAATCTTGATCAAATCTACTTTAAATCTTGACCATATATTCTTTTGAACTTGGTCAAAGATTTTCTTCAATCATAAATTTGAACCAAATCTTATTTTAGATTTTCTTGAAAAACATTTGACTATATCTTCTTTTCAACTTGGTCAAATATTTTCTTCAATCATAAATCTGAATCAAAACTTATTTTAGATTTTCTTAAAAAACATTTGACGGTATCTTCTTTTCAACTTGGTCAAAGATTTTCTTGAATCATAAATCTGAATCAAATCTTATTTTAGATTTTTCTTAAAAAATATGAATCTCCTTTCATACTCTGTAAAATCAAATATATTGTTCTCATAAAATACTTTTGTTAATATCAAAACTTTAAGTATAAAACTAACTTGGCTTCAACAATCATGTTTAATTTTATTAACATTTGATGATGGTTATCAAATGGTTCATTTTTTTTAAACTTGTATCATAAGACGTTATCCTTTTTTCTTATATTTTATCCTTTGCATTTCTTCTTATACTTTCCCTTCCTTTAAAAAGTTTTCTTTTTGTAGATTTTCTTGAGAACTCCAAAAGTAAGATTTTCCCTTTCTTTAAAATATTTTCTTTTGGTAGATTTTCTTGAGAATTCCAAAAGTAAGAAGGATGCATGTAGACACTAAAACCTGATTTTAGCAAGCAAACATTATGTTTAGCTGAATTCAAAGGGCTCGCCATGCAATTGATAAAAATGTAATGCTATAATTTGTATTAGAATTATGATTTTCCGTTTTCATTGCATTCACAAATTCTCAAGACAATTAGTTCATTTGGATCCACATCTTTCAAACGCTTAATCCATCCAAGAGAGGTCGAATCTTTTGATTGAAAATATACATCTCCTAAGTCGACTATTAAGTATTTTGATTCATGTTAGGTATTTTCAAAAAAGAGTGAATATCAAGTATACATTAGAATGATAATACACTTTATAACATTATGTTGATGCATGTAAATAACATATGCAAATTATACGCTTAACC
The DNA here is from genome assembly GCF_000331145.2 of Cicer arietinum. Taxonomy (NCBI): domain Eukaryota; kingdom Viridiplantae; phylum Streptophyta; class Magnoliopsida; order Fabales; family Fabaceae; genus Cicer; species Cicer arietinum. Next base: position 24,679,004 of record NC_021166.2, read on the forward strand.
TAAATGCAATTATTACTTATTTACACAGTCCTTTTTATTATTCTTCTCCCCCCTGTATCATTATCAATGTTGGGGAAAAATTCTCCAAACACCTAGGATCTTATATGCGAACACAAAAAAAAAATAATAATAAAGGAATAAGTAACCACACACCAATTTACGTGGTTCAGAAGCTCTTACTTAAGTCCACGTAAATACCTCAACAATTATATACAATATTTCAAATGGTTTGTAACTCACCCCAAATTGTGTATTACTCTGTAAACTCTCTCATTCTAAGACATAAAAAAAATGATAAGACTCCTACTACAAATGACTCTCACAAGTCTTCTATCTCTCTCACACAAACACAGACACACACTTGCGATTGGATGAGATGATAAAACTCTTTGCAAGACACTTTGTTTTAGAAGAAGAATGTGACTTCTTCTAAAAAGAGATAAGATAATGCAATTAATTTTCACAATTCCAACGAGATTTAGAAACTCAAAATTCATTCTTTTAATAGTCAGGTTCTAAGTCCTTGAATTAATCATCCATTTTTTTCATGCACTAAAATTTGAACTGACTCACTACAAATCTTCCCTCAATTAAAATTTTCAAACCTTCACGTCATTTGAAAATTTCACTTTCTTATCACCACTTATCTTTATCAAGGATTTCTCTTCTATGTAGCAAATACTCTTCTCACTTTTCTACCATCGCAACATAAGGTACCTCTCTTTGTACATCTTGCAATCCCATTTCTAACCAACAAACTTGTATTCCTTTGACATCATCTTCCCCAAGGAAATTATATTGGCAGCAACATAAAGTTAATACCTCACATTATAGAAAGTTTTGATCACACAATTATCAAGTTTTACTCTCACACTTCTAATGCCTTCAACCTTCATTTTATCATTATCTAAGCATTAAATTACCAAACGTTCCATTAATGCTCAAGGTGTCAAACATTGTTTGATCTTCGAAAATGTGCGTTGTGGTGGTTGAGTCCATCACCCATTTTAATTTAGCAACCTCAGCAGTTATTGATAAGAACATATCATCTTTAATTGTCCTAACCACAAGTGTAAATGGTTAAGTCTCACATCTGTTGAGACAAAATCTCTCTCAATTGGTTTTAATGATAACAAAATTAATTAAAGATTATGATTATGCTTAATGACTAATCTGTGCTTTTGAGTGTATTTATATAAGTAAACAGGTTATCATTCATTAAGGAAAAAGAAGAAAAATTCTGAGTTAAATGCTAAGTATGAAAGTGCCGAGGATGACCTCACGAGCTGGAGAAAACTGCAGTTATGCATCCTCACGGTTTTGAAGTTTTTAAACAAAGGCATAAAAGTATTAAAGAATGAATTATTTGAATTCATTCAACAAGGGCAGAATAGTATTAAAGAATGAGTTGTTTGATTCATTCAATAAAGGCAAAATACTATTAAAAATTGTTTAAAGAAAGGCCTTTGAAGAAAAGTTGGAAGAGAAAGGTACAAGGAATGATGATAGCATGTGCCCATAGTCAATATCTTGAAAAGCCTTCCAAGACATCATGAAAGCAACTTATCATGATAGGCAAAAAGGCTATATGTACCATTATGTGATTAAATAAGATTATAAAGTCAATCTTCAAAAAGGCAACAACAAACAAGCCTTATATACTTGATCACATGTCGTATAGCAAGGAAAGAAGAAAGGAGGCATCACGTGAAGCCTTCAAAAAGCCTTAAAGAAAGGAATAAAAAGGACATCACATGTCTTACAAGGAATTAAATGGAGGAAAGAGAAAAAGCTCACATGTGAAGCTTTATGAAGCCATTGAAGAAAGAGAATGAAAAGGACTCCACACAATAGTCAAACATTAAAGAAAGGAAAAAGAAAAGGACAACACATGTCCCCAATTGCCAAGAAAACAGTACCTCGTACTTGAACAAGGAATGCATAATTTCAAATGAACTGAATGGCATTTTCGTAAATATGAAGAAAAGCCTTGGCATTTCACAAATGGATTTTCCAACGGTCATAAATGGCTTGGCTTATGAAATGAACATCAAAAGAACTCTATAAATGGCAGCAAGTTGATCTTCATCAACAACACAACACATCGCATTAAAAAAAGATCATTGATCTTAAAGCTTTCAAGAAGCAACACATTATATCTTCATACTTTCTACAAATCCTACATTAGATCTTTGTTTATCTTTTGAGAAAGTATTTAGAATCAATCACTCTCTTATCACACTGTAATTTCCAAGTGAGGTACACTGGAAAATATTTGAAATCTGATTGTAAGCTTGGTGAAGCTTGAGAATACACAAGTTGTAATCATCCTCGGTCAGAGGTTGATCTGTTTGAAGAATAGTGAAATCTCACAAGGGTGTGAGGACTGGAAGTAGCCATCTTTGGGTGAACCAGTATAAAAACAGTGTGTGTCAATCTTCTATTGCTTCTTAACTCTTTAACTCGTTTCGAATTTGAAAGTTTTCAAAACCCATCCTCGGGCTTTCCATCCTCAGCAAGAGGATAGTTTTTAAAACACTTGAAAACTATTTTTAAACAACAAAATCCCTATTCAACCCCCCTTCTAGTGATATTTAGCTACATCAATAGTAAATCCAAACAGTTTGTGTTCTTTGGTTATGATGATGAAAATTTTGGTTATAAATTGTGGGATCCGGTTGAAAAGAAATTTTTAAAAGGCAAGATGTGATATTTCTTGAAGACCAACTATTGAAGATTTTGATGAAGTTGAGAAACATAAATCTAATTCTAGAAGTTACATTGATGTTATGCCTAAGCCCATGCATAAACTTTTGTTGTTGAGGGAGATATACAGGTAGATGATGAGAATGTAACTGATGATCATGTGTCTCACCGCGATGAGCAGGTTCCAACTGAATCACCAATTGTGTTTGAGTTGGAAAGATCTACTAGAGAACATCAAGCTTCTCAAAGATATCCTCCACACGAGTATGTGATGATCACTAATAGTGGAATAACATGTGACCCATATACCCAATGCCTTAAGGTTTTATGTGGAGATATAGTGTCGAAGTCTCTTGTGATCTTGAAGCATTTGACTCGTTGTTGCTCCCCGTGCTCTCGGACTCTCCAACAATTGAAAATGGAGAAAATTAAAAGTGCAATAATAAAAGTACTAAGTTTAATACAAAATGCCGAATTTAAGTTTGAAAAATTGAATTTAATATCCTTGTAGATAATAAATTACAAAATAAGTAACGAATATGGAATCGACAAACCATTGGGAAAATATAAGATTAACATTTAAGTAAATGTGAATTCCTCCTTAAGAAGATATACCATACAAACACATTTTTCTTTATAATTAGTTAGAAAAATATACAATACAATACAAACATCATTGAGAACTTAAGTTAATGTGAATTTCTCCATGTGGTTGTGGCATTGGAGAATGACCCACATTAATCTGAATCACCTAAACAAACTTGTTTCTAAAGTTTTGGTAATAGGTTTACGTAAACTTAAGTTCTTAAAAATTAGACTATGTAATGCATGTCAAAAGGATAATTAATAAAGGCTTCTTTAAAATTTAATAATGTTGTTTTAACTACTAGGTCATTGCTACTCCTTCATGTGGATCTATTTGGTCATTCAAGAGCTAGAAGTTTAGGGAAAAAATCACTAAGGCTATTTGATTGTTTCTAGATTCATGTGGACTCTATGTCTTGAAAAAAAACGTGATACTTATGAAGCTTTTTGTAAATTTGCAAAAGTTAAAAGTTATCCAAAATGATAGAAATTTGTAAGAATATTAAGGCACTCTAAAAAGAAAGAAATCGCAAATAAGAACACAAAACAATTGCTAACGAAGTTCGGCCAATGATGCATGCATCTTCAGTTATAGAGTCGTTGTAGCTCAGCTTTATTTCTTTATATGAAAATTAAGGTTCTTTTATCAGTAATAATACGATCCAAATTACAACAAATACCACTAAACTGTATTGTGGGGGCTATTGCCCCTATCCACACATGATAAACAATTGGGTTAAACCGTAAGGACATGGGTAAAGCTTGATCCACGTGGGCTCACTTCCCAAGTGGAATCCACCAAATTTATTAATATTATTATTATTAGTATTAATATTGTTATTATTGAAAGAAAAAAAAGGGTTTTAATGGGCTTGACCCATGTGAAAGAAATAAAAGGGATTTAGAAATCGCTAAGAAGATGAAAAAAGAATGACATCCAGAGAAGAAAAATAAGGGTTTAGTTTTGGTGGTGGTAACAGGTGTGTAGCAAATTTGCTCCATTTGATCTACAATTTTGATAGGTTATTTTTACCACTGAGTTTGTTATTTTAATATACAGTCTGAGTATTTTACATTCTCTGAGAGTTACTTTGGCATACCCACTTTATTGGAAGGTTGTTATAAGGTTGTTATTGTTGATTGATGTTTCCTATTGTTATTCGGAAGACTCTGGTGTATCCATTAATTATTATAGTGGAAGTTTTTACTGGACTAGGTCCCGTAGTTTTTATTCTCTCAATTTGAGGAAAATTTTCCACGTTAAAAATTGTGTTTGTCTCATATTAATTTTCTGCCAATTATTTTTGCTCTGTAGAATTGGGTTTTCTGTTTGGCCAATCATTTATCTGCACAGGTGGGGAAAAAATATTCCGCATTGTTGAGATAGTTATCTCTAAATATCTCTGGTTTTTCCCAACAAAGTGGTATCAGAGCTCGGTCGATTTGATTGGTGCATTTAAATGGAGGAAGAAAATAAAGGTCCCAATATGATTAAACTCAACTATTCTAATTACACACTTTGGAAACAAATATAATAACAACTCTAACAGAGCAATATGCAGCGGATAATCAATTTCCCAAACTTGCAAGAATCTGTGAGGAGCAATCAACAAATAATCACAGCAACTAAAATCACCATCACAAATGGCACAATAATTTTGAGAACAAAGTTCAGCAAAAAAACCAGAAAAACTGCTGCTGTCCGAGTCCAATTTCTCCCACCTCAGACCTCTGATCGACGATCCAAACGGTCAGAATGAAGTACCACGAGTCACGAACCGGCTGTCCAAATTTCAGCCCGATCCGACGGTGAACAAAGGAGAAATCGCGAATTTAGTGCAGCTGCTCTGTTTTATGCGAAAATAGGGTTTGCTCTTCCTCTCTCACTTTTCTCTTTGTCTCTCTCTGAATTCAGCTCTTTCACACCCACTAATCTGACCTCTCTCCACTTGGATAAGTGAGACACATGAACTTGCACATATTGGGCCTTTCTCCACATAGGAAGGGAGCCCAAAACCCAACATATCTCCCCCTTACAACTATGTGGAGGTGACCGCCAAACCGGCGATCTCACAACAAGTTTCAAACTTGCTTCTCGGTAATGCCTTGGTCATCATATCAGCACCATTATCATCTGTATGAATCTTGGCCAATTCCAACAATCCAGCATCCAAAACATCACGTATCCAATGATACCTAACATCAATGTGCTTGGACCTAGAATGAAAGGTTGAGTTCTTACCAAGATGAATTGCACTTTGACTATCACAAAATAGCAAATACTTATCTTGAACAAAACCAAGCTCCTGCAAGAATTTCCTCAACCATAACAATTCCTTGCATGCTTCTGTAATGGCAATGAACTCTGCCTCAGTAGTGGACAATGCAACACACCTCTGCAATCTGGATTGCCATGCCACAGCTCCCCCTGCAAGCTTAATCAAGTAGCCTGAAGTAGACTTTCTGGAATCAATGTCTCCAGCCATATCAGAATCAGTATATCCCACAAGAGTAGGCTTATCACCTCCAAAACAAAGCCTCAAACTGGTAGTACCACGAAGATACCTCAAAATCCATTTCACAGCATTCCAATGCTCTCTACCTGGATTAGACAGAAATCTACTAACTGTACCAACAGCATGTGCAATATCAGGCCTTGTACACACCATTGCATACATTAAACTACCCACAGCAGATGCATAAGGAACTCGTTGCATATCTGATTTTTCAGCTTCATTGGTAGGACTCTGACTAGTACTCAATTTAAAATGAGTAGCAAGAGGAGTACTTACAGCCTTAGCATATTCCATCTGGAACCTCTGTAACAGTCTTTCAACATAGTGTTCTTGTGACAGCCAAAGTTTCTTCTTGTTCCTGTCACGCATGATTCTTATACCAAGAATCTGCTTAGCAGCTCCCATGTCTTTCATGGCAAATGACTCGCCCAATTGCTTCTTCAACCTGTTAATCATGGAAATATTTTTCCCAACAATAAGCATGTCATCAACATACAATAACAAGATAATGAAATCATCATCAGCAAACTTTTTAACAAAGACACAGTGATCAGAAGTAGTCTTCCTGTAGCCTTGCTCACACATAACTGACTCAAACTTCTTGTACCACTGACGCGGGGCCTGCTTCAAACCATATAGACTCTTTCTGAGCCTACACACATAGTCTTCTTTGCCTTTAACAAGAAAACCATCAGGTTGCTTCATGTAAATCTCTTCCTCCAAATCACCATGAAGGAAAGCAGTTTTTACATCCATTTGCTCTACCTCCAAATCAAGAGTAGCAGCCAAACTCAACACAGTTCTAATGGATGACATCTTCACCACAGGAGAAAAAATCTCATTGAAATCAACACCCTTTCTCTGTCTGAAACCTCTCACAACTAATCTGGCTTTATATCTTGAAGATGTAGAATTGTTTTCTTGCTTCACTCTGAAGATCCACCTGTTTTCCAAAGCCTTCTTTCCCTTAGGTAGTTTCACCAAATCAAAAGTGTGATTATCATGCAAAGACTTCATTTCATCTTGCATAGCATCCAACCACTTCTTCTTTTCATCACTCTCCATGGCTTCATCATAACATTCAGGTTCGCCTCCATCAGTCAAGGTAACATAGTCATCAGAAGGATACCTGGTGGATGGTTTCCTCTGCCTAGTAGACCTCCAAACTTGAGCTTGAGGTGGTTCAGGAGCATCACCAAGATCCTCATCTTGTGACATCTCATGTTCTTCTTCAGCATCATCATTAGGAACATCAAAATCATCTCCAAGCTGCTGATCACCAACATCACCATGTTGCTCATCATTCTGAACATTATTTTCAGCAGTATCCAGATCATGTGTAGGCATCCGAACTGGATCAACATCAGACAAACCATTATCAATCTCAGGTGTAGTCTTCTCCATCTTATCAATGTCTTCAATGGTTTGGTCTTCCATGAACTTCACATCACGGCTTCTAACAGCTTTCTTCTCAACTGGATCAAACAGCTTGTAGCCAAATTCATCCTGACCATAACCGATAAAGATGCACTGTCTTGTCTTCCCATCCAACTTGGATCTCTCATCCTTTGGAACATGCACATATGCTTTGCAACCGAAGACACGCAAATGATCATACCTGACATTCTTGCCAAACCAAATCTTGTCTGGCACCTCAGCATTCAAAGCAGCTGCAGGACTCAGATTAATAACATGCATTGCCGTGTACAATGCTTCACCCCAGAAATGCTTAGGCAACTTTGCTTCAGAAAGCATACACCTAACTCTTTCAATCAATGTCCTGTTCATTCTCTCTGCTAAACCATTCAGCTGAGGGGTTTTAGGAGGAGTCTTTTCATGTCTGATACCGTGCTGCTTGCAATAAACATCAAATGGTCCACAATACTCACCACCATTGTCAGTACGAATGCATTTCAACTTCTTGCCTGACTGTCTCTCCACCATAACATGGAACTCTTTGAATTTCTCCAGAACTTGGTCTTTTGTCTTCAAAGCATAGACCCAAAGCTTTCTGGAACAATCATCAATAAAAGTAACAAAGTAAAGTGCACCACTAATTGACTTTACCTTCAACGGGCCACAAACATCAGAATGCACCAATTCAAGCAACTCTGACTTCCTTGAGGAAGGATGTTTCTTGAAGGATACTCTAGTCTGCTTACCAGCCATGCAATGAGAACATTTCTCCAACTCTGCACTCTTTAATCCCGGAAGTACATCCTTTTTAGCTAAACAATTCAGCCCCTTTTCACTGATATGACTAAGCCTGCGGTGCCACAAAGAAGCCTCCATATCCATGGCATTCACACTGTCTTTAGCAACCAATGCTTTAGTCCAATACAGTTTATTAATTTTCTCCCCTCTGGCCACAACTAAGTTACCTCTGGTGAGTTTCCATTTTCCTGAACCAAAGTGATTATCATAACCACCATCATCAAGCATCTGCACAGAGATCAAATTAAAGCGAACATCTGGAGCATGTTTGACTCCTCTAAGCAACAACTGCACTCCCATGTTGGTCTGCAAACAAACATCACCAATACCAACTACCTTGGACACACCATCATTACCCATCTTCAACACTCCAAAGTCACCAGAAGTGTAAGATGTGAAGAACTCCTTCCTTGGTGTAACATGCAGTGTAGCACCACTATCAATAATCCACATGCTCTCATCTGATACAAGATTGACTGAGTCATAGTCACGGAGAATAATCAGATCATCACAAGTAGCAGTAGTAACACGGTCATCATCATCATGATTCTTATCTCTCTGCTTACTGTTATTGTTTTTGCTCTCCCTTTTCCATATGAAACAGTTCCTCTGTATGTGCCCCATTTTGTGACAATAATTGCACTCCACATTCTTGTGTCTGGACTTGGACTTACTTCTGTTGTTCTCTCTACTCGCACTTCTGTTATTCTGTCTATTCCCTTTCGGTTCCTTTCTTTGACTTCGGCCCCTGTTCTCAGTGACAAGTACCTCGGAATGAGATGAAGTACCTTGTGCCTTCCTTCTCATCTCCTCATTAAGAACACTTCCCTTTACACTTTGCAAAGAGACAACACCATCAGAAGCTGAGTTTGTAATTGAAACCCGAAAAGTTTCCCAAGAATCTGGTAGAGTATTCAGTAGCCATAGTCCCAACACTTCATCATCAAATTTGATACCCATACCTGACAATTGATCTAGGAGCCCTTGAAAATCATTTAAATGATCTGAAATAGAAGTCCCCTCCTTGTACCTCAAATTCATCAAGGAGTTCAACAAATACAACTTATTATTCCCTGATTTAGAAGCATACAAAGATTCAATCTTCTTCCACAAGGATCTTGCATGTTCCTCATTAGCAATGTGATTATAAACATTGTCTTCTACATATTGCCGAATAAAACCACAGACCTGCTGATGTTCAAAGCTCCAATCCTCATCAGTCTTGGATTCTGGCTTCTCAGTAGCAAACACAGGAAGATGCAAATTCTTCACAAATAACAGATCCTTCATTTTTCCCTTCCATAAGTGATAATTAGTGCCATTCAAACAAATCATTCTATTTGTATTTGCCTTCATCATTCAAACAAGTCAAACAGCCCCTTAACCAAAGAGCTCTGATGCCACTCTGATGGGAAATTCAACAACAAATATAATAACAACTCTAACAGAGCAATATGCAGCGGATAATCAATTTCTCAAACTTGCAAGAATCTGTGAGGAGCAATCAACAAATAATCACAGCAACTAAAATCACCATCACAAATGACACAATAATTTTTTAACGTGGAAAAACCTTCTCAATGTGAGAAGTAAACAACCACGGGACCAAGCCAGTAATAGAGCTCCACTATGATCAAAATATGGGTACAAAGAGTTTCTAATATGGCACAAATTCGTGCTCAGTAACCAGCCAAAAACAGCAAGGTAACTAGCACAACAATCAGCCAACACAATGAGAAAACAAACATGAAATTGAGAAAAAAAGTTCAGCAAAAAAACCAGAAAAACTGCTGCTGTCCGAGTCCAATTTCTCCCACCTCAGACCTCTGATCGACGATCCAAACGGTCAGAATGAAGTACCACGAGTCACGAACCTGCTGTCCAAATTTCAGCCCGATCCGACGGTGAACGAAGGAGAAATCGCGAATTTAGTGCAGCTGCTTTGTTTTATGCGAAAATAGGGTTTGCTCTTCCTCTCTCACTTTTCTCTTTGTCTCTCTCTGAATTCAGCTCTTTCACACCCACTAATCTGACCTCTCTCCACTTGGATAAGTGAGACACATGGACTTGCACATATTGGGCCTTTCTCCACATAGGAAGGGAGCCCAAAACCCAACAATTTTTACCACTGAGTTTGTTATTTTAATATACAGTCTGAGTATTTTACATTCTCTGAGAGTTACTTTGGCATACCCATTTTATTGGAAGGTTGTTATAAGGTTGTTATTGTTGATTGATGTTTCCTATTGTTATTCGGAAGACTCTGGTGTATCCATTAATTATTATAGTGGAAGTTTTTACTGGACTAGGTCCCGTAGTTTTTATTCTCTCAATTTGAGGAAAATTTTCCACGTTAAAAATTGTGTTTGTCTCATATTAATTTTCTGCCAATTATTTTTGCTCTGTAGAATTGGGTTTTCTGTTTGGCCAATCATTTATCTGCACAGGTGGGGAAAAAATATTCCGCATTGTTGAGATAGTTATCTCTAAATATCTCTGGTTTTTCCCAACAAAGTGGTATCAGAGCTCGGTCGATTTGATTGGTGCATTTAAATGGAGGAGGAAAATAAAGGTCCCAATATGATTAAACTCAACTATTCTAATTACACACTTTGGAAGACTCTCATGGAAGACATGCTATACAATAAAGATTTGTATGATCCTATTGAGGGTAACACTGCTAAACCCGCAGATAAATCTGGCGCTGACTGGAAGAAGATGAAGAGAAAGACAGTGGCGTTGATCAGATAGTGGTTGGATCTGAGTGTATATCCACATGTTGTAAATGAAATAGATGCTAACCAAATGTGGGGAAAATTAAAAGATTTATATGAATGAAAGAATGTGCAACATAAAGCATTCTTGATTCAGAAGCTTGTGAATATGAAATACAAAGATGGGGATTCAATGAAAGAGCATATGAGTATTTTTCAAAATACAGTGAATCAGTTGACAACCACAAAAATTAAATTAGATGATGAGTTGCAAGCGTTGTTACTGTTGAGTTCCTTGCTTGATAATTGGGAAGTCCTTGTTGTGACGTTGACCAATTCAGATTCAAGTGAAAAGTTGAAAATGTCAATAATTAAAGAGAGCATGTCGAATGAAGAAGCTCGAAGAAAGGAACGTCATTTGATTGCTTCTTCGTCAAAGTTAGAAGCACTATTTACAGAGTTATGGGGGAGAAGTCATTCTAGAAACGTCCATAGACGCGACAACTCTGAAAGTCGAAGACTAGAAAAGAAGTGATATGCTATTATTGTAGAAAAGCGGATCACATAAAAAGAAATTACAGGTTCCTTAAGAGAGATCAATCAAGGGAAAAAGATGAAGACAAAGAGAAGAATAATGATAAAGATACCACAACAGTTGCATCTGTTAGTAATGTCTAAATTATTTGTGATGATAATTCCATAAACCTTGCATGTTAGGATTCAACTTAGATTATTGATTTGGGTGCCTCATATCATGTTACTCCTAGGCGTGATTTCTTCTCATCTTATTGTGCTGGTGATTTTGACATGGTAAAAATGGGAGATGAATGAGTATGTAAAATTATCGGTATGGGAGATGTTTGGGTTGAAACTGGGATTGGTTGTTAGCTTCAATTGAAGAATGTTAGACATGTTCTTGATATTCGTCTCAATTTCATTTCGGTGAAAGCCTTGGATATTGATGGTTATCACATTTACTTTGGTGGTGGTGGTATATGTAAAATCACCAAAGGATCCCTACTAGTTGCAAAGGAACAAAGTTCCACTTCTCTCAATAGGATGCCTATGTAGCTATGCAAGGAAAAAGTGAATGTAATTGAAGATGCATCTTCTGATTTATGGCACATGTGCCTCGATCACTTGAGTGAGAAAGGACTCAACATACTTGCGAAGAAAAAATTTCTTCCTTTGAAAGGTACGTCTCTGAAAACTTGCACTCATTGTTTTGCTGGAAAACAACATAAAGTTTCTTTTTCATAATATTGGTCCTCATATGAGGCAAAATATTCTTGATTTAGTTCATACTGATGTTTGTATGATGGATAGTAAATCTCTTGGTGGTGCATCATATTTTGTTACTTTTATTGACGACCACTCTAGAAAAGTGTGGGCCTTTCCTTTGAAATATAAAGACCAGGTATTTGGAGTCTTAAAGCATTTTCATGCAAGTGTTAAAAGAGAAAAAGGAAGAAAATTGAAATATGTTCGATCAGATAATGTTGGTGAATATAGAGGTCCATTTGAAGAGTATTATAGAGAACATGGAATCTGGTTTGAGAAAACAGTTCCAAAGACACCTCAACATAATGGTGTTGCAAAGAGAATGAATTGTATGATTAATGATCGAATCATATGTATGCTCTCTCATGCAAAATTATCAAAATCCTTTTGCGGTGAAACAATGAAAACAGCAGTGGATTTGATCAATCTTTCTCCTTCTATTCCACTTGATGGTGATGTTCCAAATAGAGTGTGGACAGGGAAATATGTCTCTTACTGTCATTTTTAGAGTTTTTGGCTGTAGATGATTTGTTCACGTTCCAAGAGATGAGAGGTTCAAGCTTGATAGTAAATCCAAACAGTGTATATTCTTCGGCAATGGTGATGAAGAATTTGGTTATAGATTGTGGGATCCGGTTGACAAGAAAATTATTAGAAGTCGAGATGTGATATTTCTTGAAGACCAAATTGTTGAAGATTTTGATAAAGCTGAAAAACAGAAACCAAATTCCAGAAGTTACATTGATATTGTGCCTATGCCCCCAATAGAAACTCTTGTTGATAGGGAAGATATACAGGTAGATGATGAGAATGTAACTGATGATCATGTAACTCACCATGATGAGCAGGTTCCAGCTGAGCCACCAATCGAGTTTGAGTTGAGAAGATCTACTAGAAGACGTCAACCTTCTCAAAGATATCATCCACATGAGTATGTGATGATCACTGATAGTGGAGAGTAAGAGTACTATCAAGAAGCTATTACGAATGTTGATAAAGAAAAGTGGTTTAAAGCCATACAAGAAGAGATGAATTCCTTGCATGAGAATCACACATTTGATTTGGTAAAGTTGCCTAATGGCAGAAAAGCACTCAAGAACAAATGGGTATACACGATAAAGGCAGAAGAGAATAGTTCTCAACCAAGATACAAAGCAAGATTGGTTGTGAAAGGTTTTAATCAAAGAAAAGGTATTGACTTTGATAAAAAAAAATTCACATGTGGTGAAGATGTCCTCTATCCGAGTTGTGCTTGGGTTAGCAGCTAGTTTGAACCTAGAAGTTGAACAACTTGATGTGAAAACTGCTTTCCTTCATGGTGATTTGGAGGAAGAGATCTATATGGAGCAGCCAAAGGGTTTCAAAGTCAAAGGTAAAGAGCAGCTTGTGTGTAAATTGAAGAAAAGCTTGAATGGGCTCAAACAAGCACCTCGACAATGGTACAAGAAATTTGATTCTTTCATGGAGAAACATGGATACGGTAAAACCACTTCTGACCATTGTGTGTTTCTCAAGAAATTCTCTGATGGTGATTATATTTTTCTCTTGTTATATGTGGATGACATGTTGATTGTTGGTCATGACACTAAGAAGATTCAATCTCTAAAGAAAGATTTGAACAAGTCTTTTGCAATGAAAGATGTGGGTCCTGCAAAGCAAATTCTGAGCATGAGAATTACTCGTGACAGGGAGCATAATAAATTGTGGTTGTCTCAACACAATTGCATTGAGAAAGTGTTAGAGAAGTTCAACATGAGCAATTATAAACCTATTAGTACTCCACTTGCTACTCATTTTAAATTGAATTCTGATCAATGTCCTACAAGTGAGAAAGACAAAGAAGAGATGAAGAAGGTTCCTTATGCATCCGCAATTGGTAGTTTAGTGTATGTTATGGTATGCACAAGGCCATATATTTCTCATGCAATTGGAGTTGTTAGTAGATTTCTCTCTAATCCTTGTAAAGATCGTTGGAAAATAGTGAAGTGGATTCTCAGATACCTCAGAGGAACTTCCAAAGTGTGTTTATGTTGTGGAGGTGGTGAACCTGTGTTGGATGGTTGCATAAATGCAGATATGGCAGGTGATCTTGATTCTAGAAAATCTACTTCTGGTTATATGATGACATTTGTAGGGGAAACTGTGTCTTGGAAATTAAGGTTACAAAAGTGTGTTGCTTTATCCACTACTGAGCTGAGTACATTGCAGCAACTGAAGCTTTCAAAGTACTCTTGTGGATGAAGAAATTCCTACATGAGTTAGGCCTCAAGCAAGACAAGTTTGTGTTATTCTGTGAGAGTCAGAGTGTGATCCATCTCAGCAAGAATCTGACCTTTCATGCAAAGTCAAAGCATATTGAAGTGCGGTATCATTGGATACAAGATGTACTGCATTTTTAATTGAGACGATTCATACTAATGAGAATGGTTCAGATATGAGACAAAGACATTGCTTGTGTCGAAGATGATATATTGTAGAAAGAAGGCCAACATGGTTGAGCAGTACCTTCCCACTTGAGTCGTGAAGGATAGATTTTTTGGGTGGACTCACTTCCCAAGTGGAACCCACTAAATTTTATTAATATTATTCTTAGTAGTATTAATATTGAAAAAAAAAGGAGTTTTAATGGGCTTTGCCCATGTGAAGGAAATAAAAGGTATTTAGAAATCCCTAAGAAGATGAAGGAAGAACGACATCTAGAGAAGAAAAATAAGGGTTTGGTTCCGGTGGTGGTAACATGTGTGTAGAAAACTTGCTCCGTTTGATCTACAATTTTGATAGGTTATTTCTACCACGGAGTGTGTTATTTTAATATACAATCTGAGTATTTTACATTCTCTGAGAGTTACTTTGGCATATCCACTTTAGTGGAAGGTTGTTATTGTTGATTGATGCTCCCATTAATTATTATAGTAGAAGTTTTTACTGAACTAGGTCCCGTGGTTTTTATTCTCTCAATTTGAGGAAAGTTTTCCACATTAAAAATTGTGTTTGTCTCATATTAATTTTCTACCAATTATTTTTGCTATGTGGAATTGGGTTTTCTGTTTGACCATTTATATGCACAGGTGGGAAAAAAATTTCCGCATTATTGAGATAGTTATCTCTAATTATCTCTGGTTTTTCCCAACAGATACTACCTATGAGTCATACTTAACCAAATTTAAAAATCACATCAATTATAAGTGATGATGGAGGTAAATTTGAAAATTACTTATTTGAAAATTTTTGTGATAAAAATTATACTAATCAATATTTTTCAGCTCCTAGAACTCCTAAAAAATGGTGTTGTGGAAAAAAAATTGGTTTTCAAAGAAGATTGCAAAAACTATGATTTATGAAACAAACATTACTAAATATTTTTGAGTTGGTACTATAATCATTGTGTGCTACATTTTATATAGGATTTTATTAAGGACTATTTTGAAGAAAACGTTTTATGAATTATTCAAAGGAAGGAAACTATATGTTTCATATTTTCATGTGCAAATGTTTTATTTAGAGCTATGAAAATGACAACTTTGGAAAAATTTGATGCAAAAGTGGACGGAGGAATATTGTTAGGACATTCTTCATCTATTAAGGTATTTATAATTTTCAACATACAAACACTAAATATTGGAGAATTTGTACATGTTACTTTTGATGAAAATGAATTTATAATTAGAAATAAAGAAAGTTTTGTTGAAAAAGGTTACAATCAAGAAGAGATAATTGATTGTGAGCAGACTTATGCTCCTATTGATATATTAGAAGTAATTAGGTTCGTACTGACTTTTGCATGTGTTTTGGATTTTAATTTGTACCAAATAGGTGATGAAAGTATATTTTTAAATGGTTACATTCAAGAAGAAATATGTGTCTTTCAATTTCAAAGTTATGAGATCGTGATTTTTCCCGATCATCTTTTAACTAAAAAGAGCTCTTTATGGACTCAAACAAGCTCTTAAAGTTTGGTATGAGAGATTGAACAAATTTATGTTAGAAAAAAGTTTTGAACAAGGGAAACTGGGCACTACACTTTTTATTAAAAATAAAGACAAGCATATGTGCAAGGAATTTTCTAAGTTAATGAAAAGCAATTTGGAAATGTCCACGATGGGCGAGCTTAATTTCTTCCTTGGGCTACATATTAAACAAATGAATAGTGGAACATTTAACAACCGATCTAAGTATTGTAAGGAGATCCTCAAAATGTTTGGAATGGAAAACTCCAAATCTATAAGTACTTTGATGGGTAATTATCGTGCATTTGGCAAAGATAAGAAAATCAATGATGTAAAAGTTCCAAAATACTTATATATGATCAGATCCCTTTTATATCTTACCACTAGTAGACTTGATATCATGTTTAGTGTTTGCATGTGTGTTTGGTTGAAAGCACAAACTAAATAGTCTCATTTAAAAATGATCAAGTACATTTTTTAGGTATTTGATAGGGACACCTCAATTAGGAGTATGATATCCCAAAAAAAGGTGTTGATAGCTTATTTTGTTGAAGCTATCAATTTCAAGAAGATTGTCGATGGTACTGATACGTGTCATGTTTTCAACAATTATTTAAATTTGTGGCATAGCAAAAATCAAGTTAGTGTGGCTTTATTCACAATTGAAGTTGAATATGTTGCTGCTGAGAATTATTGTGCTTTAAATACTTTGGCTAGAACAATAATTTCTTGACTATAGTTTGAAATTGAATTATATTTCTATTAAATGTGATAATATCATGCAATTAACCTAATTAAGAATCTTATCTTATATTCTAGAATCAAACATATTAAAATTAGACATCATTTACTTAAGGATCATATTGGTTGATATTTTTATTAAACCTTTATCGAATAATAATTTTCTTAAAATAAGAAATGAACTAGGAATTATAGACATTTGATGCATTGAATAGTTCATATGCATATTATTTATTATACCATCCCTAAACATTTCAAAAAGTTTAGCTCGTAATAAACTTGTTTTATTTGTCTCTATGTTTGTCATTGTTTTACTTATAACACATGTTTATTCGGTTTTGTAAAGATTGTAAATTTTGGATTTTGGTTATGTTTTATGGTTGTCATAAATCTCTATTGTGCACTCTTTTTCATTGTTGGATGTTTGGTTTGATACTTGCAAATTTTAATTGTCTTTGTGGTATAAGCTTTGTGATAGGTTAAGTATCTTGATTGATAACAAAACCTAAGTCTTGTTTAGATGGTGATAGTTGTCTTCTTACAATAATCAACTTGAAGTTTTTGTCATGATATCTTCTAATTGGGTGAATTTTAAGTTTGAGCATGTTATTAGATTTTATTTAGTTTGATTTTTCTTCTAGAAATTTAATTCACGACTAGTATGCATTAATTATTTTTCTTTTGTTATTAAAATCTTTTGACAAATTTTTAGGAAATACTTTTGATGACTTGTTTGTCATTGTTTTGAAAAGTTCATAAATCTCTCTTTTGTCCTAAACATGAGATTTTGAGCCTAAACATTGCGATTTCTTGATGTTGGAGTATTCATGCATGTGTCGTTTCTTTAGAATTTGCATTAATTCTTAATGACAATATTTGTGATTTATGCATACATTTTTATTTGGTACTTTGACCTTTTCTGAGCACCCGATATATATTTTATCTTTTGCTAACCCCTTTGAGTTCGTATATCTCTTTCTTTATATAATTTAGCCACATTACAAGTCAAATGTTTGATATAAAAATTATCTACTTTCTTAAAATTAGGTAGGAAATTAATTGTTGTCTTGGTAAAGTTCTATGTTTATAGTTTCTTATGGGATAGCAACTTTTTAACTTTGGGAGGGTGGTTCTCAAAGTAAAAATAAATAAATAAATGAAATATTGGATGTTTTTATTATTGAAAAAAAAAACAAAAAAATAATGTGAGTTTAAATTTGTGTAATCTAATTAATAACAATTTTTTAGTCTGTCTCGTCAATTTAATGTTGGTTTTAGAGTTATTTTGAATAAACAGTTATTTTGAAATTCTTGGATTGAATAATATGTTTATATTTTCATTTCCTTGATTAACCAGATATATTTCGTGGTTTGGTTTTGTTTCGTTAATTAAGTGCAGTGCTGAAATTTAGTTAGAAAGCAAGATGTCTTAATGAAGTCAAATTAGTTGTATATAAAAATTAAGATCTATAGCTACACCTTTCATGAAAACCAAAAACCAAATTCGACTCAAAAGAGGTGAAAACTACAAGAGAATTATGTTCTCATATGACGAGTGAGTGGAGCGCGTGAACCTTTGCTTCGAGGAGGACATTTATGTAGTTTTTGACAATCTACTTATAATTTGTGAGTGTTGGAGCACCCATATCACACATCACAACACATGATGCGTAGTTAAACAATATAAATGTGTGTTTTGGGGATATTTTGATTAGTTTTCACATGGAAAAGTGAGACCTAGCTGCTACCACCCTTTGGAGAGATGATTTAAACATCAAGGAAGCTACATCATCAAAAACCATTACTCTTTATTTCCTATTTATTTTTAATGAGCAGCTAAACCTCTATAGTTAGGGATAAGTAAATGTTGATAAAAACCTTTATGTTTATGATTTGATAATTGGTTATTTGAATAAATTCATATAAGTTGTTTCTCTATTTTTATCGTTTGGTTGCCTTTAAAATGATTTATGGTGTATAGTTTTAAGGGTTAAATATATTTCTAGTCCCTATAAAATTATGATATTTCAAGTTTAGACCATACATTTTTTTTATTCACTTTTAATCCCGATTTTAATTTTATAGGGATTTTTTTGAAGGACATAAAGTAGAGATATTTTTATAGTGACTAAAAGTAAAATTTTGAAATTTTATAAGAGCTAAAAATTTATTTTACCTAAGTTTTACTTTCTTGGTGTTTAGATTCTTAAGGAAAAACAAGACATCACATCCTTATCTTAGAATGTTCAAGGGTGTTATAATTTGTCCGATATTTCTTTTTGTTATCTAAAGTGTGGTATTTTTAGATGGTGATGAATGTCTTCAAATTGAAGAAATAGTTCTTAGATTGAATATCTTAAGAGATCCAAAAATTGAAGAGATTTTCCTTCAATTTTTTGGTATTAGAGAACAAAGTGTAATTTTGTCTTTGCGAAATTTGAGCGAACTTGCATTTCATTAACATCATAATTTTTAGTGTACAATCTTTGATATAGGTGGCATCAAATTTGTTATTAATTCTTGTTGTTATTTGATCATTTCAAGTGTGATTGAATAGTGATTTGATTATAATTAAAATAATGGTTTAAATCCATTAAAATAAATTTTGTGTTATTATTTCGTTGCACGCTCTATTTTGATATGAAAATTACTCATTAATTTAAAAAAGAAATAATTTTCTGTAAAGATTTTGACGTCTCTATTCAACTTCCTTCTAAAGTCTTAGAGCCATCAATTACAAAAGTTCTAACTTATTTAATTAATTAAATAAACGACATAATCAATTAACATGATTTTGCTCGCAATAATCGATTAGTTAATATATTTAGTTAACTATGAAAATAAAAATAGAAAACACTATCCAACTATTTTATATTGTTGTCTAAACATCCAAACATCTAATAAATAACATGTACACACTAAAATCTAAAAAAAGAAAACTTGAATTATTACAGCTACCCACATAGTTTTGTCAATTAATTAGGAGTGTATTTAAAAAATATAACAAATATATAGTAATTTTAAATGAGCCTTATATTCATGGACATTTTTTCTTTCAAGATCAGCTTGTATTTACGAAAAGATTAAATATTAATTTTAGAGTAGAAATTAAATAAATAATTAAATGTTATATTAAAATATAAAATAAATATATTTTTCTTTCGAATATGATATTTTTTGTATAAATAGTATTCTCCTCATGCTAATTTCTATAGTTGACTCAACAATAGTCAATAAGGCCCTCCTTTTAAGAGTTTAAATGGTATTTCGTACTCACGATATATTTCAATCCTAAACCTTAAGTTAAACATAAAAATACTTAAACTATCTCATTTAAATGCACTTGACTCTTATAAAACAAAATAAGTAATATCTATTTTATTTTTGTATGTAAACTATGTATCATCCACCTACAATTGCAAAAATTAATCATTTGAGTTAGGTAGGTCTAGGATAGACAACAAAACTCTCATTTAGGTATTTTAACACGGTTTCACTTTTATGACTGGATTTGAACTCAAAATCTTGAGTTAAATTGAAAAATACTCAAAGTATATCATCCAATTATGGTGAGGTAATACATTTACTTACACTGTTTTAAAAATATTTTGGAAAAAACAAAAATGAATATTTTATTCTATAATGAGTAAGTCATTTGATCATTTCACAGTTCGTCCATATTAAGAAAATTGTATAAAATGAAAAAGAGAATATTACTTTTATTAAATTATCATTGTTAAATGTTAATATATTATTCATATCATAAATACATAGTAAAAGATATTGTATTAAAATTGATACAAGTAGAATATTAATTAAAGGACACAATTGAAACAAAATGCATAGAAAATTGAAAAAATTATTCATTTTGAGACAACTTTTTTTATTTATAAATATAGTATTCTTGAACCCAAATGAACCATCACCGATCATCAAAACCCGAACACCTTTTGCTCTCTCCAACTAGAGCTGTCAAAACGGATTAGGCCATATGGGCCGACCTGCTCAGCCCGCTAAAACATAGGCCTAATAATTGCAACCCAAATTGTTCAGCGCTTTTTGGCTTAGCTCGAATAAATTCGTTGTCCATTCAACCTAACCTGTATGGGTACCGAGTAGTCTACAGTCTGCAAAACTAGTTTAAAAAAAATAAAAATAGCAAAAATTGAACCTTAAACCAAAAAAAAAAAAAAGTTGGTCCAAAAGAGATCTAACTCACTTACCAATCTATGACTCAAGAGAAACACTTATTCAAATAGAACTAGATATAGGTTTATAATTTACACTCATTCAAATTGATTTTATCTTAATGTATTTAATGTATTTATAAGATACCATAAAAAATTAAGAAATGGACATGAAATAAAATTTTCAAACAAACCCCCCTTTAGACTTCCAAGTATATCTCTAACACATCTCCCTTTAAACTTCCTTTTATGGCTTCCACTACCAAAATTAAGTGCAATCAAACAAACCATCATAGTATTTTGATTTTGGATCAGAACTAACTAAGACCGTAGCGTTAATAATCTATCTTAACCTTATGAAACACTTTTCATCACGTGCTCATGTCTTATTAGGTTTGTATCACCCTCTTCTTTTCTTACCCAAAATAACACGAAACTTGAAAAAGTGTAAATATAACATCACGAAAACAATTATACAGAATTGAACAGTACTATTTCCTTTTCCTAAACAAATATGCCGTTAAAATTAATTAATTGAACTCATTGTATTTTCTGTTGAAAAGAAAAAGCTCCTAGTATCTTTTATAAATCAAATAATGGTGCCCTCAACAAATAAGCACTTAGGTCATGTTTGATATCACAATGTATTTGTTAGAATTACGGGAAATTATGATAGTTTTAGATAGACTATAGATTGTAGTTTACTTTAATTATAACAAATCACCGTAAAATTAAAGATGTATATACTCGATTTTTCTTAATAATTTTGTATTCATACTTTTCAGGAAGAATATCTTTTGTAGACAATTATTAAATATAATTAAAGATTTATTAGATACAGTTGGAGTTTGTTAAATGTACTTAAAAATTTATTAGTATTAGCTACAAATTAATTAAAGTTTGTTAGTTTAGTTATAATCACTTTATAAAGTGTATCCTACATTAATTATAATTATTTTTTTTATCTATTTCTACCGTATTTTTTAATATGATATTAGAGCAATAAAATCTACGTTAAAGAGACCATTCTGGTTATCTATTTTTTCCTTCTTCCTCATTTCTTTTTCTCATGTTTAATTTTTCTAAAGAACTATTTTTTTTAAATTCTCCTTCACTTTTATGATTATCATTCGGTTTGTTATTTGGTTATTGTCAAGTTGACACCATTACGTACATAGTTTGCAATTATCAATTTCCCGGTTACCAATTTCAAAATTGTCTTACCAATAATTCATTCAAAGAAACCTATGTGTATTTATCACTTTTGTAGATGATAATGAAAATGTATTGTTGGAGCACTTAAAGTTAGGTTACTTTCAAATGGTTTCTATTAGAGATATAGATTAGGAGTTAGTTAATTATAAAGTATGTTTGATGTAATCAGTTTTAGTTACTTTTTCTATTATAATATTTTTTAAATAAATTTTTAATCCCTACGAAATTTTGAAATTTCGTTTTTAGTCATTGTAAAAAAAGTCATATTTTTTAATCCATATTAAATTATTATGTAAATATTTTTAGTCTCTATTGGAATATCAACATATATTTTTAAATAATTTTTTGTATGTACATGTTAACAATACCATAAAAAGTTGTCCTACAAAAAATAAATTTAAAACATGATTTTTAGGTTCATATTTTAAAGACTTTTATCTTGAACATACAACATTTAAAAGATTCTAAATTTGTGTGGATGAATTTTTAATAAATATTTTAAATATGCTAGCAAAATATTATTTAAATATTTAAATTTCAAATGATGTTTTATTCCACCAAAAAGACTAAAAAAACTTGTAGAATAATTTTGTAGGGACTAAAAAAAAGTAAATTTTTTTTACAGAGACTAAAAACAAAACTTCCAAAATTTATAGAGACTAAAAACATATTTAACTCTAAAACGTTTTAAATTTTCTCTCTCTTCACTTTCCATTGATGCCATGTTTACTAACAATTTTTGATAATAAATACACGTCGAAAATTTTCTTGCACCAACAAATTTGGTTGCATGATTTTTTTTTGTTTAGCTGATATTGAGTTTATTGTTTGCTTCAACTGTATGGTAGTAAAATATTATTCATTTTATATATAATTCTATCATACGGTAATTAAGCATTGTTCATTTTTCTTTTTGCTTCGATCATGTAGTGGTTAAGCAATTATAGTAAGTAATTATCATTATCTTTGTACTTCTACCTTGTGGTAGTAAAATTGTGTTTCTAAGATTTGACTATGATGATCATCCAAGATTAAAGTTCTTGATTTAGTTGAAGTAATGTCATGGAGACACTAGAAAGATTGTCAAAAGAACCAAAAACTAAGTTGAATACTTCTATGAGTTATGCACTTCGACCGCTATGAAACTCTACATCAATTTTTCTTGTGTTATCTGATGTGATTATAACATGATTTTTTCTTTGTAATTTTCATTAGTTAGATTGTATTTTTTTAATCTTGGATTGTATTGTTAATCCCAATATAAAAATGTTAGTCCACACTTCCAACTTGCAGAGACTATTAGATATAATTAGAGATTTATTAGATATATTTAAAACTTTGTTAAATATAATTACAAATTGGTTATTATTAATTATTAATTACAAATTAGTTAAAATTTGTTAATTTAGTTATGATCACTATATAAAATGCATCCTACACCCATACATTGTAATCGACTTTTATTTCATTCATTCAATTCTAAAATTCATCTTTATCATAGTCTATTTTTTTTTATTTGTTGGGTTCTACCATGTTTCTCAATAACAATTGAAAAATGATTTATCTTCAATTCTTTTTACAAGAATCCAATTATAATAATTAATACTACTTCATGCATAACTTGGAATTCAATATCTTCATCTTAACATTTATAATAATAAATACATTAATATTTGATAAAAATAATTTCTCATTTTCATTCATATTATTTTCTTAATATATGTAAAATAATTTAATATATATGAAATAATCATATATATAATAATTATTGGAGGGAGTAGTAGTTTATGAAATGGGACCTTGAATTATTTTGCAAAAATGGATGGACATGAGGGTACAGCACACTTCAAATCAAAAACTCAAAACATACGAGACCATAAAATTAAACGGATCAGTGAAGCTAGACAAGTTTAGCGTCAACATCAAACCAAGCACCATGCTGAAACACTTAGCTTGTGGGCCTTCTAATATGCCTCCAGTTTCCTCATGTTCCTTTGTTATTATCTATCATTTGACCCCAAATATTTTAAAAAAAAGAATATACAAAAAAAGGAATGATTACGATTTAGTAATAAAATTTCCATAACCATAACCATCGTTATTAAAAACTTTACCACAAATTGACCCCTCATAGTATATTACTAAAAAACTAGTATCCAAATCTAAAAATATAACAATGATTAATTAATTATAATCCAAAACCTTTTCGTAACCGAGTGTAGTATACGTGACAGCACGCACTCCCGCTGTGAATCTCAGATCCCGAGTGCAATAAAACCCTTACTACGTGGCAGAAAATAATTGGATAATATAAATCAACGGTTCTGATCTTCTAAATAGCAATCAAGTTAATTCGATCGTACGGTGGTTAAAAAGGACCGTAAAAACCTCAGAAGAAGCGACATTGTACGCTGCAACCGAGGAGTGTGTCTGTAGAGAACAGTGTGAGTGAAGAAAGAGAGATATAAACACACAGCGCGCACCATTCTCCACTGTCCAAGGAGATCACGCACCGAAGAACCTAACACTATTTTCTCTCTCTCTCTCTCTTCTTTCTCTCTCTCTCTCTCTCTCTATTGTTTTCTTTGGTCAGTTGAAGATTATACTACTAGTACTCTTCTTTTATTATCCATTGTGTTTTATTTTTGAAGTTTTTTCATTGGTGAATGTTGAGTTGAAAAGTCTCGGGTTTAATGGATCCGGGTGCGATGATGAACGAGGGTTCATTTCCGAATGGGAGTGGGAATACGACGCCGTTTAGTTTAGCGGAGATCTGGCAGTTTCCTGCGGCGATTAATGGCGGCGGAGGGGGATTAGGACTAAGAAGGCCGCAGTTTGGAAACAGTTTGGGACAGTTTGGTGAATTTGGACCCGGTTCGAACCGGGATGTTAATGGACCGGACCAGAGAGTTGTTTTGAACCATGGTGTTGGGGTTAGTGGTTGTAAGAAGAGGCGTGACTCGGAAGATGATTCTCCTAAGTGTGTTTCCACCAGTAATGGCGGTGCCAATGTCATGGTATTTAATTTTTTTTTTTTTTGTTATATTTAGAATTTATTTTAATAACCATTTGATAAAATAAATAAATTAAATATTAAAATATGTGTATACATAGATGAGATTGAGTGGGGGTGTATGATATATTTTGGGGAGTGAAAAATTGGTGATGAAGTAAGTTGAGTGGTTATTTAAATGGATAGAATGGATCTGTTTCTGTTGTTAATTATGGTTCAAGTTGTATTTGTCAACTTCTATATCTGCTAAATTTTTATTTTTTTTACTTTTTTGGCATTTCCTGCTTAAGATTTTGCTTGATTTGGCAATTAGAAGGAATAAAAGAGTGTTATGAATTATAATGACATTTTTAGCAATTTCACAATCTATTTTACATATGGAAAGTGTAATCTCTCAACTCTTATTGATATACTATTATTTCACTTGTTTTTAAAAATTGTGTGCGGATACAATTCTAGTTCTGTTAAGTACTATGATGTCTTCGTGACCACATATGGACCACAATTATGGCTGCTTCATTCATACTTAACCCCAATTTTGCACCATGTTGCGACTGCAATTGCAATTGAATGATTGAACTGTTGTACTAACTACTCAAGAGAAAACATCATCTTGTGTAATAATTATTTAATTATTTATTTGTTGTATTTTGTATTGGTCAATGTAAATTAATGAAAGGATTATATATTTGGATTGTGCAGAATGATGGTGATGGAAAACGGTCTAAAGCATTAGGAAACAGAAATGAAGGTGGTGATGGTAAAGTTGAAGGAGAAGCCAGTTCAGGAAAGCCTGCGGAGCAAAACAATAAGCCACCTCCTCCTGACCCTCCTAAGCAAGATTACATCCACGTGCGAGCTAGAAGGGGTCAAGCTACTGATAGCCACAGTCTTGCCGAACGCGTAATTTACTCTTTTAAACTCTTAGTGTGTTATTGTTTTAGGTGCTTTTTCTTTGTCGAGTTGTTAAGATCGACTTCTTAAGCAAGATAACTACAATCGAGTTGAGAAGCTTGTTTTTTCCTATAGGACATAGTTCTCTTTTTTTCTTTACAAATAAAATTAAAAAGTGATCATATATTGTACTTGCAACATCATGGTTTTTGATGTCTTCGTAACCACTATTGTCCTCAATATTAAGAATTAGGTCGTGATCAGGACCATGATTTGAAACCTTGTTTATATTAGTTTAAGGAAAATGCAAATTTATGGTTCTTTTGCAATTATGACTGTGTTTCTAATTGGAATGTTGGTGGACAATGCACAGGCTAGAAGGGAAAAGATTAGTGAAAGGATGAAAATTCTTCAGGATTTAGTTCCTGGTTGTAATAAGGTAATGTTTTTACTACCTGTTAAATTTTTTCTCCTCTCATATACACACATAAATGGAAATGAAAAAGAAATGGCAATAATAGTAATACTCATAATAATAATAAACAGAATGAAAGGAAATTACTTAAAGCAGGAAAAACATGCTACTTAGGTCCAAAAAAAGAAAATAATAGTAATAATCTTTCTATTTATTGGTCGGTAATAATCCCATATTTTCTAAGAAATTTTAAATTTTGAGACTTTCTTCAATTCAGGTTATTGGGAAAGCATTAGTCCTTGATGAGATAATTAATTATATCCAATCACTTCAGCGCCAAGTAGAGGTATCACTTTTATTTCTGATTTTGGTATCTGCTGAATTATAATCTTTTAAAATTTATATATGTTTTGAAATTGATTTTTGAGGATTGTAATTTTACTGGATGTCACAGTTTTTGTCGATGAAACTTGAAGCGGTTAATTCAAGACTGAACACCAGCATCGAAGCCTTTCCACCAAAAGATGTAAGTCTTAAACATCCCTTGATTTTTTTAATTGAATCTCTTAACATGTTTGTCTTTTGACAATGAATCTCTAATCAAGCTGAAAGCTTGTTTTTCTCCTCTTTAATATAAGATTTTCCTTTAGATAAGCCATGAATCGTTAGTATTGTAGTTCTAGTGGTTGCTATTTTGCAAGTATGTTTAATAGGGTTGAACCATCTTTAGCAGACACTAATCTTGACAAGATTTTTCTCTTTCATTCGCACCTTTTTTTTTGTCGAGTACTTTGCAAATTGTGGATAGATATTCAGTTGATTCGTTCTTCAAATGAATGAAAGCTTCTCGGTTCTTTTAAGAACTGATTACTTTAAAAAGCTTGGAACCTCTCTAGTATCTGCAGAATGTTTGAGTATTGATCTCGCAGCCCTTGAATTAATTCAATGACCGACCTTTGGCTGTAGAGGATAAAGATGCTTGAGAGGATCTAAAATCCGTACTTCTGTCTCTAATTAATTGACTACCTCATGGGGTCATTGTTTAACTAAAACATTAATCAAAGGGAAAATTTGGAATATTGATATACAAAACGGACAAATTTAATCCACTATCTACTTTTCTTAATATATGTGAAATCATCCAAAGGTGTAAGGGACAGAGGTAGTAAAAGTTTGGACT
The DNA here is from genome assembly GCF_000331145.2 of Cicer arietinum. Classification (NCBI taxonomy): domain Eukaryota; kingdom Viridiplantae; phylum Streptophyta; class Magnoliopsida; order Fabales; family Fabaceae; genus Cicer; species Cicer arietinum. Next base: position 24,706,612 of record NC_021166.2, read on the forward strand.
AAAATGGTTGGTGGAGTTCGGGTATTCGTCATTGCTTAAAAAACTTTGGACTTACTAGACATAATCCTTTTATTTTCCAGTTTGGTCAACAAACATTTGATCTAGCCGGCATGCCATTTGTGTCACAAGCTACAAGAGAGCCAAGCAGAGGTTCTTCTCCAGAATGGTTACATATGCAGGTAGGTGGTGGTTTTGAAAGAACAACGTAGGGTATTCAATCCCTTCACCGTGTAATAATAAAATGCATAAAGAGCAGTATTCGATCCTTCAATGGCTCCTATATATAAAACAAAAATGATATACTTAAGGTGTTATAGTCTTCATTCCCATTTTCTTCTACACAAAGGTATGGAGCTGTTACTGTTTTTAACAACAGGACTGCTTCAGTTTGCGGTTAATCTCTCTCCACATGTTTGGTGTTTTTTGAAAATGAAATTCATTTTACTCAAATATTGTACTATAGTGGACTTTCTCAGGCTTTCTTTGTTGGTACTTAAATGTGACTCTTATAAAAGTGATCATTCTTGTATAAGAATGCTGCTTGTCTTGAATACATATTGTGTAGTGGTCTTGAGATTTGTGTTTGTTTGTGAAACAAGGTTCAATAAATAAAGCTAATGTAATTTTTCAAATATTATTTTCTCTGGCTTTTAGTCACTGTTGTACAAGAATTTTTTAGCATATTGCTAGGGGCTTTGTTGGTTATACTATGGAAATGTTTTATAGCCACTAACACAATATAAGGAAGCATTTCATAGAAACTTACTAGTATACAGCTTGTATAAACTGCTCCTTCTAGTGACCCATTTGTAAAAAAAAAAAATGTATCAACATAAATAATTCATTCAATTTTCAACGTTAATTAATTTTTTGAATATCATAAATTAATGACAAATTAAACATTTACATTATGAGAGTATTGAAAAAAATATAAAAAGACTGATTATAAAAATTGTAAGTGAACCTAAGATGAAGGAACTAAGGAGGTAGATAAAATTGCTTTGCACCTTTCTTAACACAAGACAAACCATAAGATTAGTAAGTTCTGCCAATGCTTAAAATATATCTCTAGTTAATTGAGTTAGGACATGCCTAGACAAACTATTCTGGTTTTCTAATATATCTCTTATTGTCTTTGAATATTTTTACATGTAATGCAGAAGCAAAATAAGATCAGTAAGTTTTGCCAATGTTTTAAAATCTTGATCTGTGATCTACTCGGTCAAAGTTCTAAATCAATGGTCAAACTAATGTGTTAGTAGTTGAACTGCATAACTGTTGATTCATGGTAAAAATATAAAAATATTTGACATAAATTTCATTATAAAAGTTAATACATTAAAAACACAAATTTCATAATAAAACTTAAAATGAGTTCCAAATAACAAGTTCTAAAATATTGTCATACATCAAAACTGGATTATTGGTCTAATCGCATGACTGAATCGGTTAAAATCGGATAAACTGAATGAATCAGCTGTATAACTCGATATTCATTGGAATAATGTCGTAAACATAACAAGTGTCACAAAGGTCCAAATATTCAAGGTTCATACATTTTCATAAATAAAATAAAAAATCTTACATAAAATAACCTAATTGTCAAGGTTCAATTAATGACTTACTGGTAAATATTTTGATTTATATTTGGGAGGAAATAAAATTGTATTTTTTTAGTCAAAACAAAAATTTTATTTTTTTAATTAAAAAATTAACATATATAATCGAGATTCAAATTTAAGTACTGTTTTTTTTTTTAATAGAACAATATAAGTCTTTCCTCAAAGTTTTTTTTTTTTCAGAAACACTCAAAGATATTATAATAAATTCAAATAAATGTTGTTTGGAAAGGATAGGATGGAGAGGATTTCGCGAAGAAACAATATAATTTGAAGTGTTGGTGTGGTGGTTGTTAAAACACTTATTATTTTGCTTGTAATCAATTTCAAATTAAAAGAATTAAAGGTAGAAAAGAAAAAGGCTGAAAAGAATTAAAAAAAAATATCATTATTGTTTGTGCAATAAGTAACTGCACTAGTTTATATTATATATTAAACACATGATAAATAAATTGTTGTAACTAACTACTAACAACCTCTAACTAACTACAACACTTCTAACTACCACTTTGAATTACAATTTCAACATTTTTCTTAATTCATAGTGGTTAAAGGCATTACTCCAAGTTTGCTCCTCATCTCTTGAAATTTTCAATTTCTTCAATGACTTTGTGAGAATGTCAGCTTTCTGTTCATCTGATCGGCAATGTTCCAGCCTCAACTTGTTTGTGTTTACTTGATCTCTTAGGAAATGGAAACATGTTTCAGTCTGCTTGCTTTTTCCATGTGCAATATGATGTTTGGGTAAATCTATTGTTGACTTATTATCAATCAACATTCTTAATGGCCCTTCATTTCTCAATCACATCTTAGTCATCATTTCTGCCAGCCACATAGCTTGACATGCTCCCATCATTGTTGCTACATATTCAGCCTCACATGAAGATAGAGCTATTATGATTTTTTTGTTTTAGCACCATACCATAAACACACAACCAATAGTGCTTTTCATATCATCCTTATGTCCAAACCAATTAACATTTGTGTATCCTACCAATTCAGCTTCACTTCTATCTAAGCTTCTAGGATATAGAGATCGTACTCAGCAATTCCTTTGATGTATCTCAAAAAACAATTTGCTGCCAAATAGTGAGGTACTCTTGGTTTTTCCATATATCTACAAACTAGGCCTACGCTGTAGGATATGTCAGACCTTGTATTACACAAATACCTCAATGATCATACCAATTATTTGAACAATGTAAGGTCAATCAACTCTTTGTCTCCTTCTTTTGACAACACTAACCCACTTTTTTATGGAATGTTAGTGATATTTCACTCTTGCATATTAAATCTCCTCAATACATCATTAGCATACTTCTTTTGGTGCATGAATACTCATTTTCTCATAGTGACAAACTCAATTTCAAGGAAATATGACAATACCCCCAAGTCTGCCATCTCAAACTCTTCTTTCATTCTTGTCTTAAATTGTGTTATTTCAACTTCATCACATCCAATCATTAATAGGCCATCAACATAAAGACATATTAGTAGTATAGGTAAGGTTGTTAGTCTTCATTCACACATTTATCAAACGATTGTTCTAAGAGAAATATGTCAATTCTCTTGTTCTAGGCCTTAGGTGATTGTTTCAAGCCATACAAGGTTTTTCTCAGCCTATATACACTGTCTTCGTTTCCTTTTATTTCATATCCTAGTGGTTGCATTACATAAAATTCAACATCCAATGGTTCATTGAGAAATGTTGACTTCACATCTAGTTGATGCATATACTAGCCTTTGTAACTAGCCATTGACACTGCAAGTCTCACTGTCTCAATTCTTGAAATTGGTGCATATACATAATCAAGTTCAGGCATTTGTAGAAATCCTTTTGCTACAAGTCTAGTCTTGTACTTGGCAATCTCACTATTAGGCTTCATTTTGATTTTATAGACCCATTTCACATCAATTGGTCTTCTATTTAAAGGTAATGTCATCAACTCCCAAGTTTTGTTTCTTTCAATGGACTTAAGCTCCTCTTCCATTGCTAGTCTCCAATTTGGATTATTTAGGGCCTCATTACAACTAGTTGGTTCTGATTCAGCAAGTAATGCAAAATGCATCAACTATCCATTTGCATTGATTTTTGTATTAGATACTACTTCATAATTGTGAAATCTTACAAAAGGTTGTCTAGCTCTAATAAATCGTCTTACTGGTTCTAGAGTTGGTTGTGCTACTATGTCTTCTTCTTGATCATCCTCAAGATCAATTATCTATGCACCACTAGAGCTAGTTGTAGCACCCGTTTCCCAATTCCATCTTTTAGACTCATCCACTAGTACATATATGCTTAACAACTATTATTTTGTTTAGATCATAGAACTTATAAGCTCCAGTTGAATCATAATCCAACAAAACCATTTGTGGAGCTCTATCATCCAGCTTCCTTCTATTTTGAGCAAGCGCATTCTAAAGCATAATGAGCCAAATATCACTAGGTGACTCAAATTTGGTCTCTTACTAAACCAAGCTTCTTCTGGTGTCTTGTCACCCAATATTTTAGTAGGACATCTGTTCAAGATGTAGACATCAGTTGATACTGCTTTTTCCCAGAACTTATAAGGTAGTTTCTTTCCTTTTAGCATACTCATTTCCATGTTCAATATGGTCCTATTTCTTCTTTCTACAACATCATTATGATTTGATATGTAAGGTGCAATGAACTCATGTATCATCTATTCCTTTTCACAAAACTCGTGAAAGTCATGGGATTTATACCCACCTCATCCATATGCTATAATCACCTTGATACCACAACTACTTTGTTTTTCTACCATTAGTTAAATATTTTAAACACTTCACTCTTCCTTTTAATTAATTAGATATATATTATCCTTGTAAATTCATCAATGAATGACACAAAGTAGTTATTTCCTCCTAGTGAAACCTTCTCAAATGAACCACAAATATTAGAAAAGATTACCTCCAATTTCGTTGATGATCTAGTTGGAACTTCAGACTTGAATGAGTTCCTATGTTGCTTGGCTTGACAACATTTTTAAAACAACTATTTTGGTATTTGAATTTCAGGAAGTCCTTGCACCATGTTCTTGTTCTTCAACATTTGGAGACTTCTAAAATTTAGATGTCCAAATCTTTGGTGCCAAAGCCAGTTATCACTCCCGACTTCAGTAGCCAAACATTGCTTTTCACTAATTTGAATCTCAATCTTTAAATTTCTATTATTTGAGAGTTGTGCCTTTAACACTAGTCTCCTTGAACTATCAAACATCTTCATTTGGCCATGCTCCATCTTCACTGAGTATCCCTTCTCCTGAAATTGTCCAAGACTCAACAAGTTATTCTTCATGTTTGATACATAAAGAACATCACATATGAATGATTTCTTACCATCTTTTATTTGAATCAATACTTTGCAACACCTTCAGTAGTCATTGTGTTGTTATCAGCAAACTTAATCTCCTTTTTCACCTTCTCATCAATACTTAGAAACCACTATTTGTGATCTATCATGTGGTTGGAGAAGCTTGTATCAAGATACCATAATTCAGAACACTCATCATTTGAATTAGTAGTAGCCATCAATAACACATCATATGAGTCTGAATCATTTGCTTGAGCCATCTGAGCTTCATCTTATTTTCTCTTTACTTTCTTTGATTTACATTCATTAACAAAATGACCCCAATTCTGAAAGTTATAGAATTGTATTCCTTTCTTATTGAATTTCTTCTTACCTCCTTTTTTGCCATTAGATTTCTTGTTGTAATTGCCATCACTATTTTGATTATTTGAATTTCCAGCATCTCAACAGAATCTTGCTTCTTATGCCACTTTGATTTTCCTTTTCCCATTTTGTATTTTCCTTCATCTTGATTGGCCCTTTTACTGACATGGGCTTGTAGGGCTTGCTTAAATGTTTTTGTTGTACTTCTTTCTTTCACCCTGAACTCATGAGCTTCTAATGAACCTTGCAGTTCCTCCACCTTCAATGTTTCAAGATCCTTTGATTCCACTATGGCCACCACTATATGATCAAATATTTGTGTTAAAGTTCTTAGAATCTTTTCAATAATCACCAAATCAGTCATCATTTCACCATTGGTATTCATCTGATTTGTGATGGTTTTCACATGATTAAAGTGATCTACCACACTTTCAGCGTCTTCCATTTGTAGCAGCTTATATTGTCTCCTCAAGGCTTAGAGCTTCACCTTCTTGATCTTATCACCACTAGTATAACACTTCACCAAGATATCCCAAGCTTCCTTTGATGTGGAGACCTTCGAAATTTTCTCAAAGTTATTGGTATCAATACTTTGTTGAATGTAGAATAAAGCCTTGCAATATTTTTTCCTTGAATTCTTCATACACCTCTTAAGCTCCAAACAATGACTTCAAAGTTATTGGTATCAATACATGTGTTGAGTTTTGACTAAGCTGGTCATACCCATCCTGAACCACTTCATACACCTCTTGAGCTCCAAACAATGACTTCATTGATGCACACCATCTTTTCCCGTTTTTCCATCAAGAATTGGAAAATTAGATGGAAAGCTTCCTGATCCATTCATGATTTACTTCTCTATTTTGCACTCACCTGTGGTTTCCAAATTTTTAAGTTTCTCTCAATCACTTGTGTTTCCTTTTGATTACAAACCCAGCTCTCGATATCAATTGTTAGAACACTTGTTATTTTGCTTGTAATCAATTTCATATTGAAAGAATTAAAGATAGAAAAGAAAAGGAATGAAAAGAATAAAAAATCTCTTTATTGCTTGTGCATTAAATAACTACATTAGTTTGTATTATATATATCAAACGCATGATGAATAAGTTGTTGTAACTAACTACTAACAACCTCTAACTAACTACCAACACTTCTAACTATCACTTTGAATTACAATTTCAACAGTGGTGGGAGTGAACGAAACAACTATGACAACATAGTCAAACTCCAAATGGTTGAAATCAGTAGAAGAAAACGATGAATTTGACATGATAAACAGTCTACCAAACACCATATTGTGTCACATTTTATCCTTCCTCCCTACTAAAACATGCATTTGTATAATCAGCATCATCTCTCGTCAGTGGCACCATCTCTGGAAGAATCTTCAATGCTTCGACGTTCGTGACAACTACTGCCACTTCGAGGACTCTAACAATGACTTACAATTCATGAAGTTCATTGTTTGTCTCTCTTGAGATCACTCCCAACTCAATAGGTTATCCACCTATTTAGTCGACACGTGGACCCGTACCGCCATTGGACCCCACCTCGAGGAATTTAATCTCACACTCTTTACTTAAGGCTTCAACCTTCGTATCGCTTTCTTCTCTTGCACTAACCTCGAACAATTTCAAGAACTGATTTGTGTATATTGATTGTGATTTTTGTATGTTAAAACATATAGACTTTGAGGACTAGTTATATAGCCGAATGAATTTGGTATAAGGTCCAATAGGGGACCTATACCACCACTCACGAATATACCACCATCCATTAGGAGACCTACACCACCACTCATAAATGCACCCCCACCTCCACCCATAGAGCACCACCATTCATGACAAAAATAGCTCTTAGACCACCAACCATCAGAGTGTCACATTTGAACATATGCCTCCCATAACAATGGTTCAAATTACAAAGTATAATTATTATTGTCAAAATATACTTCAATATTTTGACTTCATTTTCTAATGACTCAACTTTCTCCATTAACCTTTCCTTCCACACATCTTCACTTCCCTGGTCCTTAGATAATGAGACTAGTTTGTTCATCATTCTTACCTTCCAAACATCATCAACTCCATTGTCTTTAGTTGAAGATCTTTTTTTACCAAACTGACAACTATGCCTTGTAAGATTTATGGGTCACATATGTAATTAATAGTGTAGATACCAGGCAGTTTCTAATTTAATGAGGGGCTGAATTGGAAATACTGCAATTTGGGATATAACTAATAATAGTTATATATAGGGGTAATGGTCCCCAAGGCAAACACAACAAGACTATTCAGTTTCAAAACCCTAAAGGATAAAACTCTCTGGTTCTCTCTATCCCCATCAAGAGAGCAAGGTCTTCCGGGTGTTTTGTTGAGGAAGATCACCCAACCCATTGGCTCTATCATCATCATCCCAGGATTTCATCAATGACAATTCCCACAGGTACGCTTCCGCCCTTGGTTATTCATCATGTAATTGGCATGGATGGTTAACAAGTGGTATCAGAGCCTACCATGTTTAATTCATGATGAAATTCGGTTATTGTCTTTATTTTAGGATTCAATTTGGGAATTTTGACATGATTGAAATCTTAGGGTTTGAAATTTGGGAATTTGGATTTTCAAATTACAAACTTATTGTCCATGTTTATAATTATAGATTCTTTGCTTGAATTATTTTAATGAATTATTTTTTCAATAAAGCCTAATTATTTAAATAATTTTTAATCAAGCAAAGTTATTTATTAAAATAATCTGTGGGAATATTTTTTTTAAAAGGTTTATACTTCGTTTTTTTTTCTTTTTCCCACCAGTCGGTTAGGTTGTTTATTGCAACTCTTGACC
>NC_021166.2:24715431-24735437 GCF_000331145.2 Cicer arietinum
AGAGGTTTAAGTCCCAGCTTTATAGTAGTGTGTTTTGAATGAAATATTAGGAACTATTTGATGAAAAATATTGGAGATCATGTCAGAATTTTTGCCCGAGAAATATATCTTGCTGTTTTGTTCAATCTTGGATAATTTTATTTCATCTGGACACCATTATTGAAGTTTTATTAAAATCTGTTTTTTTTTTGGTGCTGTTTTAGGCTTCTTATTATGACTTTTTTTATTATTTATTTATTTATTTTTTGAACAATATTAGTGAACAATATTTTTTTTAATACTAATAAAATAAAGTTTATATTAGTGAACAATATTTTTTTTAAATATTGTTTTATTTGGATATAATAAATATGTGTTCAAGTCAAGTTTGACATTTTTTGAATGAGTTAATTGAAACTTGACGTCGCCAAAGTGACCTCTCTTGTCTAAATTGCTCGTGAAGAGTATCAAATGGTTGTGTATATGCTTATTCATGCGGGTATTGACCGACCCAAAGGAAGGTTAACATTTGGTAGAATTACATGTACACCTGTGATGATAAATGTGTGACAATTATTTGGTATACATGTGAGCAGTAAATCGGCCCAAAGGAAGGTTTATTGTTTGACATGTCTTATTGTCGATATTTGATCGTTGCAACAAGAGTACCACTAGCAGTTGGTGTTACTGTCCAAAGACTTGACATCAATGGTGCACTGGGTATCTTGAGATGGGTTAAATTCCATGATTTGAACATATGTATTTATTTATTTATTGATTTATTTTCTTATAATGTGAGTTTCTAAGTTTCGTTCTTTATCTAATTTACAGCATCGGTTGCTTCCATATCTGCAAATTTGAGTTCTATTCCTGTCCTTAATGGGACAAATTTTAAGGAATGGGAAGAGAACATTCTGATTGTTCTTGGCTGCATGGATCTAGACCTTGCATTAAGAATTGATCGACCCTCTACTCCTAAGGACTCTAGTTCTTCTGAAGAAAAATTAGAGTATGAGAAATGGGATCGCTCAAATCGCATAAGTCTTATGATCATAAAGCGTGGGATTCCTGAAGTCTTTAGAGGTGCTGTCTCGGATGAGATAGATACAGCTAAAAATTTCCTTGTTGAGATGGAAAAACGCTTTGTAAAAAGTGATAAGGCTGAAACAAGTTCTTTGCTTCAGAATTTAATTTCCATGAAGTATCAAGGCAAGGGAAATATAAGAGAGCACATTATGATGATGTCCAACATTGCTTCTAAGCTTAAAGGTCTAAAGCTTGAGTTGTCAGATGACTTACTCATTCATTTAGTATTGCTGTCTCTTCCTTCGCAATTCAGTCAGTTTAAGGTGACTTATAATTGTCAAAAGGAGAAATGGACTCTTAATGAGCTCATTTCATTATGTGTGCAAGAAGAGGACAGGCTGAAGCAAGATAGGACTGAAAGTGCTCACTTTACTAGCATCTCTAAAGACAAGGGCAAAAGGAAAAGAATTGAGGAGCCCAAGAACAAAGCTGCTGCTAAGGGTCCAGAACAAAAGAAGCAGACTAAGGATAACAACTGCTTCTTCTGCAGGAGTTCTGGACACGTGAAGAAGGATTGTGCCAAATATCACGCTTGGCGTGTTAAGAAAGGTATGATTCTGTCTTTGGTCTGTTCTGAGGTTAATTTAGCTTCAGTACCTGGAAACACTTGGTGGTTAGACTCTGGTGCAACTACTAACATCAGTGTTTCAATGCAGGGTTGCCTGAACTTCCGAAAGCCTAGTGATACTGAAAGATGCATCTATGTAGGAGATGGGAAGAAGGTAGAAGTTGAAGCCATAGGAAAATTTAGATTATTATTAAGTTCCGGTCATTATTTGGATTTAAAAGACACTTTTGTTGTACCGTCATTTAGACGGAATTTGGTCTCTATTTCTTATTTGGACAAATCAGGATATTATTGTTCATTCGGGAATAAAGAATTTACTTTATCTTTAAATTCGAATGTTGTTGGAACCGGTTTACTTTCTGGTTAGGATAATCTTTATTTGTTGGAAACTGTGGCTAACTATAATGAAACCTTGAATGTGGAATCACGTGGTACTAAGCGGAAAATTGACAATTTCAATTCAGGAGTGCTTTGGCACAAACGTCTAGGTCACATCTCTAAAAATAGAGTTGAACGACTTGTGTCAGATGGAATTTTAGATTCCATTGACTTCACAGACTTTAACGTTTGTGTAGCATGCATTAAAGGAAAACAGACTAAAGATAAGAAATTAGGCGCATATAGAGCTACAGACGTCTTAGAATTGATACATACGGACATCTGTGGGCCATTTCCAACTCCTTCTTGGAATGGTCAACAATATTTTATATCATTCATAGACGATTATTCTAGATATGCCTACCTTTACCTAATTCACGAAAAGTCCCAATCAATAGACGTGTTCAAATCCTTTAAGGAAAAAGTTGAGAATCAACTTAATAAAATAATTAAAAGGTCAAATCTGATCGTGGTGGTGAATACTACGACAGATATGACGATTCAGGTGAACAACGTCTGGGACCATTTGCCAAATACCTAGAGAAATGTGGAATCGTCCCACAATACACTATGTCGGGGTCACCCAGCATGAATGGTGTAGCTGAAAGACGAAACATGACTCTTAAGAATATGGTAAGGAGTATGATTTGTCATTCCACCTTGCCAGAGTCACTCTGGGGAGAGGCATTAAAAACAGCAGCATACATTCTTAATAGAGTACCAACTAAGGCAGCGGCTAAAACACCTTATGAGCTTTGGATTGGGCGTAAGCCTAGCCTGAAGCACTTTCATGTTTGGGGATGTCCAGCTGAGGCAAGGCCTTATAGGCTGAATGAAAAGAAATTTGAACCCCGAACAATTAGCAGCTATTTTATAGGGTACTCAGAAAAATCAAGGGGCTATAAATTTTATGGTCCCAATTTGAGAACAATTTTTGAGACGGGAACGACAACGTTCTTTGAGGATATTGAGTTTGGGGGGAAGATTAAGGTTAAAGATTTTGTCTTTGAGGAAGAATCGGTAACAATTCCAGAACTGATTCTTCCACCAATTGACTTTCCCATTATTGAACAAACTCAAGATGATCTGGTTGTTCATGAAGAACAAAATCCAGATCAAATTCAAGATCCTCAAGAACAAGTGCCTCAAGAGCCAGCTCCATTGCGGAGATCCACTAGAGAAAGGAAAAATGCTATTTCGGATGATTATGTAGTATTTATCAATGAGGTAGAGAAAAATGTTGGCATGACGGAAGACGACCCAGTCAACTTTCATCAAGCCATGCAAGATTCTCGTTCAGATAAGTGGATCGAAGCAATGAATGAGGAGTACAAGTCTATGCAAGACAATTCAGTTTGGGAACTTATCCCATTACCTGAAGGAAAGAAACCCATTGGTTGCAAATGGATTTTTAAAACCAAGCGGGATTCCAATGGTAATGTGGAGAGATATAAGGCACGTCTTGTAGCTAAGGGTTATACTCAAAAGGAAGGGATTGATTATAAAGAGACTTTCTCTCCGGTTTCATCGAAGGACTCTTTAAGAATAATCATGGCTCTTGTTGCTCACTTTAATTTGGAGCTTCATCAAATGGATGTAAAAACAGCTTTTCTCAATGGCGACATTGATGAGACTATCTATATGGTGCAGCCAGAAAACTTTGTGTTGGGAGACCCAAAGAATATGGTGTGCAAACTAAGAAAATCCATTTATGGGCTAAAACAAGCTTCTCGTCAATGGTACCATAAATTTCATCAAGTAATTCTCTCATTTGGTTTTGAGATGAATACAGTTGATGATTGTGTGTATCATAAGTTCAGTGGGAGCAGACATATTTTCCTGGTCTTGTATGTTGATGACATACTGCTTGCCACTAACGATATAGGCATGTTGCACGAAACTAAGAAATTTCTATCAAAGCATTTTGAGATGAAAGATCTTGGTGACGCCTCTTTTGTATTAGGAATTCAGATACACCGAGACAGATCTCGAGGTATTCTTGGATTGTCACAAAAGAGCTATATCGATAAGGTTCTCAAAAGGTTTGGGTTACAGGATTGCAAACCAGGGGACACCCCAGTTGCTAAGGAAAACAAGTTTAGTCTCAAACAGTGTCCTAAGGGAAGTTTGGAAATTCAAGAAATGCAAAAGATCCCTTATGCTTCAGCTGTAGGGAGTCTTATGTATGCCCAAGTATGTACGCGTCCAGACATAGCGTTCATAGTAGGGATTTTAGGCAGATATTTAAGCAATACAGGTCTTGACCATTGGAAAGCAGCCAATAGGGTCATGAGATATTTGAAGAGAACAAGAAACTACATGCTCACATATAGGAGGTCAGACCAGTTAGAGATCACTGGGTACTCTGACTCGGATTTTGCGGGATGCCAAGACAGCTTAAGATCAACTTCAGGCTATGTCTTTCTGTTAGCTGGTGGAGCAGTTTCTTGGCGTAGTGCCGAGCAAGGTCTTACTGCTTCATCAACCATGGCAGGAGAATTCATAGCAATTCATGAGGCATCTGACCAGGGCATTTGGCTGAGAAATTTTGTCACGGGGCTGCAAATAGTTGAAGGGATTGAAAGACCACTCAAGTTGTATTGTGACAATAGATCAGCAGTCCTGTATTCTAACAATAATAGGAGCTCAACCAAGTCAAAGCACATTGACATTAAGTTCCTAGTTGTTAAAGAGAAGGTACAACTCCAGATATGGCTGAAATACTATACATAGGTCATGTTGATTTCTCACCAAAATTCAGCACTTCACTAAAACAAAACACAATGTAAAATTACAAAAACTTCCTACTTAATCAATGAAATAAAAACACAAAACATTTTATTAACTCGAAGAACAAAAATCAACAAAATATATCAAATAAATACTTAATTTAACTAATGATTGAAGATAAATAAGACTAAAACAGTGTGAAATATGCATATGATGAAGAGTCATCACAACCCCAAACTTAATCTATTGCTTGTCTCCAAGCAACAATTAATTTCATATTTGGTACAAATAAAAGCACATTGAAATTCAATTTTATCAAATCAAATCAAACTCAATTCTCAAAGTTCCTGCTACTGCAGAACATTCATCATGCTCTATGGTTGTTTTCAAAAAACAACAAGATTTGTACACCTTAGCATTCATTTATCAAATTCAACTCTCTCTTCATAAAATCTCACCAAAATTTCTCTCAAGTGTTTAGAAGGGTTATGAATTTATCACTCAAATCGTTGAACATGCATCACGCTACCATAGGCTTGAAAAAATTCAAGTTAGCAATCACAATGCAGTAAACACATGCATTTTTGGAGGACTTTTGGGTTGTAATGGGGCTTAGGTAAGGGTAGGACATTTTGGGATAATAGGCTTTACTACTTGAAGTTAGGCATACATTTCCAAATTATTCTACCATTTTTTTTTCTTCAACTTCTCATTCTGGAGATTCTCAAACATTGACAAAAGAACCAAGAAGATATTATTTACCACAGTACACAAACTGATTTTTTTTCTTCTTTTTTATTTTTATTATTGTGAGAATCACCACCCCAAACTTAAAAGGTTGCTATCCCATGAGCAACCCCAAACTTAGAATTTTATCAAGACAAGACAAAAATTTCCTACCTAACTCCAAGTAAGGATGTAATCAAAGTAGGGTCTTTGTTTTGTAATGTGGCTAGTGACCGAAAGAAAAGGGAAAGGCTCAAACGACCAAATAAAATTGCCTCAATGTATGCATAAATTACAATTGATGCAGGTCATAATTTGTGCAAGTTCTGAAGGAATAACACATGTCTGGATAATCACACAATGAAGATGTTAAGTGTTAAGGCTAAAAAACTCACAGCTATGATATTAAGAGAGAGTATGAACAATGAAAATAATGCCAAACATGCCTCTAAAAAGTTAAAATTATATTTTTGAAAAATTGATGGCATATTAGCCTTCTACAACCATTTAGTAATCAAGAATGTATGCATTAGGAAGGCTTGTCGACTTGAGCAATAACATAATCTAAGAAATGAAATTTAACTTTCGAAATCCTAAACAAAAAACTTTAAGATCAAGTGCAAGTTATTACAAAATTTTCATCATAGTACACATTTAGTGAAAGGAAAAAAAATAATATAAAGAAAATAAAATAAAATAGACTAAAATAAAACAAAGAAAACGAGAAAAAGAAAAGAAAAAAAAAAAGGAAAGAAAACTTCTCCCACTTTAGTAATTCAAGGATTCTCGTTTAGATCATCTGCTCATGTTCCGCTATGATCGCCAGTGTAAATAGATCAGCATAAAACATGCCTCCTGGTGTCTGTTGAGAAGAAGCGAAGGCTCGATATAGATTGGTCATCCCCAGTTCTATTCTGGCTTGTCCATCTCGTTGATCAATCATCAATCGTTCCATCATAGTTTCCAGTCTGCCACATCTTTCCTCGGTGGAGAGTTGTGATGGATGTGGAGGGTGGTAATGTGGTTCAGGTGGTTCAGTGTTTTCCTCTGTTGTCATCGCTGCTGGTGGGGCACTAGGATCGTCTGCCAAAATCATGGAGTGTTTTTCTATCCACTTACCAGTGATTGATATAGCAGGTTTCACCATTTTTTCACCTTGTTTAGGTGACACTCTCACCTGCTCACATAGTTTGCTTATCAGGGAAGCGTGATGGAAGTAGCCTGTCGGAGGATCAAGAGTTGATGTCCTCCAAAGATCATCAGCTAGTAGCGCACCCACATTGATTATGTCGCCTTTTATGATGGCAACTAGTAGGCATGCTCTGTGAAATGTTATACCTGACACATTGGAACATGGTAGTAGCGTGTGATGAACAAAGCTGCTCCATGCTTTTGCAATTGGGTTAAGATCCACTGAGCGTAATTTCCTAACCGAGCCATCCCTATTTCGAATCCAATATGTGCCTGGTCTGCATAAAATGCGTAGGATCTCCTGAGTGTCTACTTTTCTAATGTGGTCCACCATAGCTTGAAAACGACAGTCCTGATAGTTCGGCATACCAAAAATTTCATTGATGACTTGGGGCGTGAAAGGTACCTTTTTTCCCCTCACATAACTCACAAATTGATCATGTGGAACTGGGTTGTCAGATTTCAGATCAGAGGCATTGGAGAAGAATTCCACTGCTAATGACTTGCTTGTTGTGGTGACGAATGTGGTTAGTTTCTCCCATCCTCTAGCCGCAATCATCGCTTGGATGTCAACAAATTCATCTACTTCCAACTGAAAGTTTTTCTCACTTACAAACTTCTTGACTGCAAGGAGTTTGGCATGAAACTCTTGTGTTGCCATGGTCTTGAATAAGAATGTATTGTGCGGTTGGGAGGAGGATGTACTTGCGATCTTAGTTCGCTTTGTTTTTTGTTGGGTTGCCATTAGGTCCTGCAAAACAAGTATTCACACCCAGGGTTCAAAATATTCCAAGTTAGAGATAATTAATTTAAGCATGGTCCCCCTTGGAAAAATAACAACATAAATGGCCCTGAGTTTGTCCAACAAAATTCTAAATGATAATAGTGCATATACATTGGGTGTGTCACTTTAACAAATAGTTGTAGGACAGTATATATTTTGTGGCACTTAAGGTGCAAAAGTGGTTGTGTCATTTTAACAAACAGGTTGAATGCAAGCATGAAATATAGGAACAACATTAACACACATTTTCAATCTCAGAAACCAACATGCATGTATGAACAAGTTTTAATACTAGCACGAATTTGAATTTAAAGAACCCACATGCATCAATGAACAAGAAGGAGTTGATATTAGAAATTGGGGAAAACTTACTTGAGGATGAAAGAATGTTGTATAGGAGAGGAAAACTTACTTGAGATTGTGTGAAGAGAGGGAAACCGACATTTGATGATAATAGAGGAGGGTTTGGAGAGGTAATAATGGGGGAGGGAGTTTTATGTGAGAAGATGGGGGGTTTTGAAACCCAGTAGTACGCTTCAAGCGTGCTTAAGTCAGTGAGCACATACGCGAAATGCGCTTCAAGTGCACGGGACGCGCTTGAAGCGTGCCTTTACAGTAACAAATCATGCGAAACGCGCTTCAAGCGCTCAGGCGCGCGATTACAGTAACAAATCCCGCGAAATGCGCTTCAAGCGCTCAGGGGGCGCGTTTACAGAAGCATAAACTGTGAAATGCGCTTCAAGTGTATCAGGCGCGCTTCAGGCGCAAATCCTGTCACTCTGAACAGTGAAATCACTTCTCAACACATCTTTTTGATTCCTTGCTCATATCAAACATCAATAACTAGCAATTAGAGACTAAAATTGGAACTAAATGGAGTAAAATGAATCTGAAATGCAATAAATAAATACGGTGCAAACGATATGAATTTGGGTTGCCTCCCAATAAGCGCTCGTTTAGTGTCTTGAGCTTGACATTCCACTCTTCAAGTGTTGATCAGATGGATGGACTCCATCGAAAGTTTTGACTCTACCCCTAAATAAGATTTGAGCCTTTGTCCATTCACCTTAAATTTATGACTTGAGTGTGTATCTTTCAACTCCACAGCACCGTATGGAAATACCTTGATTATCTTGAAGGGGCCCGACCATCTTGACTTTAGTTTTCTTTGAAACAACTTCAATCTTGAGTTGAATAGAAGAACTAGCTCTCCTTCTTGGAATTACTTGAATTTAATTTTGTTGTCATGCCATTTCTTGGTTTTTCTTTATATATCTTAGTGTTCTCATATGCGAAATTTCAGAACTCCTCTAACTTGTGAAGCTGAAGAATTCTTGATTCGCCTGCCTTAACAAAGTCAAAATTCAAGTATTTCTTCGCCCAAAGTGCTCGATGCTCCAGTTAGAGCGGCAAATAACAGGCTTTACCATACACGATTTGATACAGCGACATACCAAGGGAGGTTTTAAAAGCTGTTCAGTAGGCCCAAAATGCATAATCAAATTTCGTTGACCAATCTTTTCGTGAGGCATTCACTGTCTTTTCAAGAATTTGCTTAAACTGTCTGTTGGATACTTCAACTTGCCTACTAGTTTGTGGGTGATATGGGGTTGCCATCCTATGACGCACATTATATTTCCTTAGAAGGTATTCCATTTTCGGTTTAGAAAGTGAGTGCCCTCGTCACTAATCAAAACTCGAGGTACGCCAAAACGGGTGAATATGTTCTTCTTGAGAAATGTGATGACCTGTTTCGAATCATTAGTTTGAGTAGCAACTGGTTCAACCCATTTGGAGACATAATCAACTGCCACTTAAATATAAACTTTTTTATATGAGGATTGGAATGGACCCATGAAGTCAATACCCCATACGTCGAACACTTCTACTTCTAATATAGGATTTTGTGGCATCTCATCTCGTTTTGAAATATTACCGGTGCGCTGGCATCGATCGCACTTATTCACGTAGTTGAATGCATCTTTGAACAATGAAGGCCAAAATAATTCCAATTGGAGAACTCTTGCTGCAGTTCGATCACCACTTAAATGACCCCCATAATCAGAGTTGTGGCAGTGCCACAATACCTTTTCTTGTTCCTCCTCGGAAACACACCTTCGGAACAACCCATCTACTCCTTTTTTGTACATGAAGGGTTCATCCCATACATAGAATTTGGCATCATGGATAAACTTCTTTTGTTGTTGGTAAGTGAAATCAGATGGAATTGCCCCCACCTACCTTAAAATTAGCAAAGTTGGCGAACCAAGGTGCCATGACAATAGCAAAGATGTGTGTTCCTCCTCGGAAACACACCTTCGGAACAACCCATCTACTCCTTTTTTGTACATGAAGGGTTCATCCCATACATAGAATTTGGCATCATGGATAAACTTCTTTTGTTGTTGGTAAGTGAAATCAGATGGAATTGCCCCCACCTACCTTAAAATTAGCAAAGTTGGCGAACCAAGGTGCCATGACAATAGCAAAGATGTGTTCATCGGCAAATTGGTCTCGAATCGGTCTAATGTCCTCATCCTCCTCAACTTTCTCCAATCGAGATAGGTGGTCAGCTACAATGTTCTCTGATCCCTTCTTATCTCGGATCTCAATGTCGAATTCTTGTAGTAATAGAATCCATCTAAGTTACCTTGGTTTCAATTCCTGCTTAGTAACCAAATACCTCAAGGCAGCATGATCAGTGTAAACAATAACTTTCGATCCTAATAAATAAGATTGAAATTTATCAAGAGCATAAACTACAGCTAATAATTCTTTTTCAGTTGTGGCGTATTTGTGTCGGGCCTGATTTAAAACGTGGCTAGCATAGTAGATTACATGCAACATCTTGTCTTTTCTTTGTCCAAGGAGTGCCCCAATAGCACTGTCACTTGCATCACACATGATTTCAAAAGGTATTGACCAGTCAGGTGCAGTGATAATGGGAGCATTTATCAACTTATTTTTCAAATTGTTAAAAGCATGCAAACAATCCTCATTGAATTTGAAAGGTGTGTCTTTCACAAGTAGTTGTGTGAGTGGTTTTACAATTTTAGAAAAATCTTTTATAAATCTCCTATAAAACCCAACGTGGCCTAAAAAGCTTCTAATGCCTTTTTCGTTAGTAGGAGGGGGAAGTTTTTCAATAACTTCAACTTTGGCCTTGTCTACCTCGATCTCCTTGTGGGAAATTTGATGGCCTAATACAATTCTCTCTCATACCATAAAATGACATTTTTCCCAATTTAGGACCAAGTTGGATTTTACACACCTTTCTAATACAAGAGACAAATTAATCAAACAATTATCGAAAGATGAACCAAAGACAAAAAAGTCGTCCATAAATACTTCGATATATTTTTCAATCATATCAGAGAATTTGGACATCATGCACCTTTGAAATGTGACTGGTGCATTGCACAGCCCAAACGGCATTCGCCGATAAGCAAACACCTCACACGGACATGTGAATGCAGTTTTCTCTTGATCCTCGGGTGCCACAACTATCTGATTGTATCCCGAATATCCATCTAGGAAGCAGTAATACTCTTGTCCGGCTAGCCGCTCAAGCATCTGATCAATGAAAGGGAGCGAGAAATGATCCTTCCTCGTAGCGCTATTCAACCTTCTATAGTCAATAAACACTCTCCAGCCTGTAACCGTTCGTGTAGGAATTAGCTCGTTCTTTTCATTTGTGATGACAGTTGTTCCACCCTTTTTTGGTACAACTTGGACGGGACTCACCCAAGGGCTGTCTGAAATAGGGTAAATGAGATCGGCTTCTAGGAGCTTTACCACTTCTTTCCTAATCACTTCTTTCATTGTCGGATTCAATCTCCTTTGAGGTTGTACTACTGGTTTGTGATTGTCCTCCATTAGGATTTTGTGCATACAAAAAGTCAGACTTATTCCCTTCAAGTCCTCAATGGACCAACCGATGGCACCCTTATGCTTCCGCAGAATTCTCAACAACTTTTCTTCTTGTAACTCACTCAAGTTTGCACTAATTATGGCTGGATTCTTATCTTCTTCACCTAGGAATACATATTTCAAATGAAGAGGCAACTATTTGAGTTCAATCAGTGGTGTCTTTTTCTCTGAGGGCTTATCTTCATTCCCTTTCAACTTCTCCCATCTTGTAGGAAAACGGGGGGAGTATGATGGTGATGCTTCCAACATGGCCAAAACCTCTTTCACCATTGGATCTTCACTTTCTTTAACAACATCTTGGAGTAGGCATAAAACTCTTTCTAACGGCAAACTGGGTGTTTGATGCTCTATTTCTTCGTTGACTATCTCATCTAAGATCTGGATTCGATTGCACTCTTCTCTTTCTTTTGAGTGTTCCATGGCTTTTAGAATGTTAAAAGTGACGGTTTCCTCATTAACTTTTAAGGTTAAGGTGTCATCTACTACATCAATCATAGCTCGTCTTGTTGCTAAGAACGGTCTCCCAAAAATCAAAGAAATGTCATTGTCTTCCTCCATGTCTAGTACCACGAAATCCACTAGAAAAATGAACTTGTCCACTTTAACCAACACATCTTCCACCACTCCATAGGGGTGTTTCATTGAGCGGTCTGCAAATTGTAGCATCAGTTATGTGTCTTTGACTTTCCAATACCCATTTTTTTGTATATGGAAAGGGGGATAAGACTTAACTTGCCCCAAGATCACACATCGTCTTCCCAAAAGTTCTATTTCCAATGGCGCACGGAATTGAGAAGCTTCCAGGATCCTTGATCTTCGGCGGCAGTTTTCTCTATAGTATAGCACTACATTCTTCGGTAAGCATCACTGTTTCATCGTCGATTTTTCTTTTCTTCGACAGAATCTCCTTCATGAACTTAGCGTATGTTGACATTTGTTCCAGTGCCTCTGCAAAAGGAATGTTAATCTGTAATTTTTTAAAAACATTGAGGAACTTACATAATTGTTTTTCTGTTTCTTCCTTTTTTAATCTTTGAGGAAACGGAAGTCGAATTTCTGATTTTGACAGTGATTCCCTTTTTTGTACCACAGGTTCTTCCTCCTTTTCAAGAGTGATGTGCTCCTCAACTGATGTCGGTGTGACTATTTCCTCTGAGTGGGTCGAAATTGAAGTACTTAAACTTTGTTTGGCTTTAAGCGGTACTTGTTCACTTACCTTGCCACTCTTTGTTGTCACGTCATTGACATTATTTCCCGAATTCAGAACCGTGTCACTAGGAAAATTTACAATCGTCCTTTATGTCATTTTTTGAGCAAGTTGACCCACTTGAGTTTGCAGATTCTTTATGGATGTAGAGTGATTTTTCTGGATGGCTCTTGACTCTTCAATGAAAGAACTTGTGCTTGTCACTAATTTCTCCATAGCACTCTCCGAAGTAGCCTTTTCTAGGTGGGAATTGGTTTGTTTGAGCTCCTTGTTGACCCTGAGATCCACCTTGGTGATCTCTCCAAGAAAAATTTGGATGATTTCTCCAACCAGGGTTGTATTCTGCCTCCCGTTATTACTCACAAAATTCACCTGTTCTAGTTCTTCTAACTCATTGTCATCCAGTGCTTCACAAGCTCCAGTTTTATGTGCTCCTCCACAAAGGTTACAACTAGTATGTTTTAGTAATTTTACAGGGACCACTTGGGGTTGTATATTTAGAGTTGTCATCCCCTTCTTAATCTCAGTGGCGATAACCTCTTCTATCTATTTTGAGAGTAACCTGCCTGGAGCCAACCCATCCATAACACTCAACTCCAATACACCACTTGTTGACCCACCACCTATGTCATACAACATCATTTGTTCATTTGATGCCATGATCTCAATAATCTTTCGTGCTTCTGTTGCGGTCTTGTAATTCAAAGAACCTGTTGTGGCATCCAACATAATTATAGTGCTCGGCCTCAAACCATTACAGAATATTTGCATTTGGGCAGTGTCGTCATAAGCATGATTAGGACATCCTGCTAGTAAGTTTTTGAATCTCGTGTGAGTGTCACGAAGAGATTCTCCCTTTTTTATTTGCAACTGGAAATCTCTTACCTTTTTCTAACTAACATAGTTGGGGGAAAATATTGTTCCAAGAACTTATCTTCAAGGTCATCCCATGTGGTGATGCTATCGGCAAAAAATGAATTAAGCCACTCCTTAGCATCACCTGTCAATGAAAATGGAAAAAGTTTCATTTTCTTGCCTTCCTCAGACAAACCATCCCCCTTCAATGTTTCACATAATTCAAAGAAATTTGTGAGATGTCTATTGGCGTCTTCGTTATGTCTACCGGGAACATGAATTTCCTTCAACTCTCGGTATAGAGCGGGACTTATTTCAAACTTGTTAACTGTAACCGGTTGGTTATGGATGGGCAATCGAGCACGATTTCTATTTCGATTCGCATACTCGTCGAGCGTACGTTCTGGTGGTGGCGGATCGGTCATCTCAGTAAATATGACGAAATCATCCAAAACCTCTTCTTGCACTACTAAATGTCTTTCTCTTTGTCTCCTTTCTCGAGCCGCCTTTCGATGTGCTTTCGCTGTTTTTTCGATTTCTGGATCAAAGATAAGTTCAGCTGAGGACTGGCCTCGCATACAAGGTTAGACAGATTGTGAGTAATGAAGAGTTTTAAAATAAAGAAAAATAAATAATTAAAATAAAAACAAAAATTTTATTACAGAGCAAAAAATTTCAAGTAAATAAATTAAATTCAATAGTGGTATGGCAATCCCCGGCAACGGCGCCAAAAACTTGATAGCGTTTCAGCAAGTGTACTGAATCGTTGCAAGTAATAATTAAAACGGTAGTACCGAGTGTCGAACTCAAGGATTGCGTTTTACTATCGAATTATATTTAATTACTGAAATTGAACAAAAAGTTTCCGAATTGATTGAAATAATATTTGAAATTAACAACAGTAATAAAATTGATCCTTTATAATGAGAAAAATGTCAGGGATGAGTTTCACTTCGAATCCAACCTTGGTGTCTAATTTGATCCTAGTTACTGAATTCCTTTATTGAATTATTACCGAATTCTCTTTATTATTCTTGCCCTAATGTCTTAGTGATAGAACCTTTAATTCCAATGTAACACTTAATTCCTTAGTAGATTTAAGATTAGAATTAAGCATTACCGTATAGAAATTCTCTTGTATATTATTGCTTTGCAACTAATTTAATTGGTTTTATGACCTGCATCTATGTCTAGACTACAAATTCATGAATTTCTCATCTCAAGCATTCGTAAAGTCCACTTACGTTTCAAAATATAAATTGTAGAACATTTTAATGTTGATCAAGCAATAAAAAACGTTAAACACAAAGATGAGAAAAATAATTCGATAAACTCATTTATATAACTAGAAATCAAATCATAAAAATAAGGGTTTCATCTTGTTACACTCATCCCTAACAAATAGGGTTTAGTTACTCATGACAGAGATAAAAAAGATAGAGATTAGAATTACAAGAAGGATTCATGAATGATTCTTGATAAAACTGCTCCAATGATGTTAGAAATGGTTGTCTTTGAGTTTCTATGCTAGGGCACAAGTCTCCCAACTTCTCAAGAATCAAAAAGCTCATAAATAGTGAAAAATTGTGTTTTTATGAATGTTGATGCACGTCGCACGCTCCAGGCGCGCCTGGACAATGCTGAAAGGCTAGAAATGCGCCTCAGGCGCAGCTGGCGCGCTTTGGGCGCACAACATCTGTTGTCTGACATATACTGCATTTTTCTCCTCTTTCGAATCTGAATTTGGTTCTGGTGTCTTCATGAACGTTGTAGCTATGGATCTTCACTTTCATTTGCACTTGGTTTGACTCCAATTGGATATCTACAACTCCAGATATGGCTGAAATACTCTACATAGGTCATGTTGATTTCTCACTCAAATTCAACATTGTACTAAAAAAAAACGCAATGTAAAATTACGAAAAATTCCTACTTAATCAATGAAATAAAAACACAACATTTTATTAAATCAAAGAACAAAAATCAACAAAATATATCAAATAAATCCTTAATTTAACTAATGATTGAAGACTAAAACAGTGGAAAAATATGCATATGATGAAAAGTCATCAAATACTCATAAGCTAGAGAAATTAATAAGCTCTCTCAGATCACATGAAATTGAGGTTGAAGAAGATGAGCCCAAGAAGAAGAACAAGACTTTGGCCTTGAAATCCAAGTAGAATAGGGTCCTAAAGGCAACATCAGAATCAGATGATAGTGATTCAGATGATCAGAATCTAAATTTAGAGGAAGAGGAGACTACCTTGATATCTAGAAGAATTTAGATAATGTGGCACAACAAGATGAAGTATTTCCTTCATAAAGATTCTAGGCAGTCCAATAGAGGAAGGAATAATGAAAATTTTGACAAGAAAAACATTATCTGTTATGGATGCAATGAACCTAGACATATCAAGTCAGATTGTGCAAATTTGGAGAAAGAGCAACACCAAAGGAATGACTCCAAACCCAAGAAGAATATATGATGGCTATATGAGATGATTATGAATAATCTTATGACGATGAACAAGCAGATTTGACTCTAATGGCTCATATTAACTCCGTCTACGAATCCAACACATATTCTGACTCTGGAAGTGAATCAACATATGAAGAAATTAAGGTATTTTTTGACTTTACTCAATTTGATTTAATTACTGCTATAAATAATTTTTTTTTAATAAGAATCACAAATTGTCTTTAAAACTGAAAACACTTAGAAAAGAAAATGCAAACCTAACTGAAAAAATTAATGTGTTAAAGAATCAAAGTGTTGAATTTAAAACAGGAAATGCAACTTTGAAAACTGATCATATTGAACTTAAAATAGAAAATGCAACTATGAAAACTAATATTGTTGAACATAAGGCTGAAAATATAACTCTGAAAAATAATCAAAGCTCAACATCAATTAAAAATACCACATGTAACTTTGATAAGCATGAAGAAGTATTCAAGATTTTCTTGCTAATGGTATGGAGAGAATCAAATATGGAGTTAGTAGAAATGGTAAAAGAAGTATATGATTTGAAGAAACTGAACATAAACCTATTCCCTCTAATATCTTGTGTATTGTTTGCTCTAAGAAAGGTCACTTAAAATTATTTTGTCCTATGTTAAATACAAGGAAAGGCAAGAAACCTTTCAAGACTAACAAACTATGACCCAACCAAATTTGGGTACCTAAGAACAAAATTGTCTATTTTGCAGATGTCCTCAACAATCAAGTTAAAACACCAATCATGGTACCTGGATAGGGGATGCTCGCGACATATGACGAGAGAAAAGTCTATGTTGCAAGAACTAACACTGAGAAAATAAGGCATAATGATTTTTGGAGGAAAGCAAAAAGGTCGGATCATTGGTCAAGGTACATTTGTTAATGGTATTTCCCCTTCTATTAAAGATGTCTTGTTTGTTAAAGGTCTTAAGCGTAATTTATTAAGTATTAGTCAGATTAGTGATAATAATTATGATATTATATTCAATCAAAAAACATGCAAGGCAATTAGTTAGAAAGATGGATTTGTACTTTTTACAGGTCAGAGGCAAAACAACATTTATAAGATAAATTTGTTTACCTCTAGAGAAACAAAAGGTTAAGTGTCTTATGTTAGTAAATGAAGATAAACTAATTTGGTCCAAAAGATTAGGTCATGCAAACCTTAGATTAATTTCAAAATTGAATAAACTTCAACTAGTTAAGGTCTACCTAAGCTTAATTACAAAATTGAAATTATGTGTGAAGCTTGTCAAAAAGGAAAACAAACAAAGAACTTATTTACTTCTAAGAACTAAGTCTCTATCTCAAAGCCCCTTAAGTTCTTACATATAGATCTCTTTGGGCTAGTGAAAACAACCTCTCTAAGTGGAAAGAAATATAATTTTGTTATAGTAGATGATTACACTAGGTGGACATGGGTAAAATTCTTAAGAAGTAAGGATGAATCCCACAAAGTGTTTATCACATTTTGCACACAAATAATGAATGAAAAGGGTATTACGATTGTAACAATTAGAAGTGATCATGGAGGAGAATTTGAAAACAAGTTCTTTGAAAGTTTTGTGATGAGAATGGAATCTCTCACAACTTCTCTCCTAGAACACCCCAACAAAATGGAGTTGTAGAAAGAAATAATAGATTACTCCAAGAAATGGCCAGAACCATGCTAAATGATATGAATGATGCAAAACACTTTTGGGGTGAAGCAATTAATACTTCATATTATATTTAAAATAGATTCTTAATTAGACCTGTATTGAATAAAACACCATATGACTTATAGAAAGGTAAAAAGCCTAACATCTCTTATTTTAAATAATTTGGTTGTACTTGTTATATGTTGAACACTAAAGATAACCTTGGTAAATTTGACTCTAGATCTCAAAAGTGTACCTTCATTAGATACTCTGAAAGATCTAAGGCTTATAAAGTGTTTAATCGAGAAACTCATATTGTGGAAGAATCCATACATGTTAAATTTAATGACAAACAATTTGACCTTGAAAAGTCAAAGCAAGATGATGATAGGGCAGGTTTACTGAAACCGGAGGAAGCAGATGCTGACAAACCAGAAGAACTTAAAAAATTAGAGAATACAAGCAAATCAGAAGAATATGATAAATCTTCAAAGGATGAATCTGATCAAGTTAGAAATAGTCAAGATAAGTTAGAAGGAATATCTGGATGGAAGTACAAGTCATCTTATCCTAAAACTTTATTCATTGCAAGTGCAAGTGATCATTTGATGACCAGATCATTACTAAAAGATATCACTTTGTTTGGCTTACTCTCATCAATTAAGCCTACTCTTTTTGGATTACAGATGATGGATGGATTCTAACTGGAACAAGTGTTTCTCTATTTGAACTCTAAGATGAATTTAGAATTTTGAGCTTGAGTTTTTCTACTCTTTTTTATTTTCTGATGGTCTTCTTCGCCTTCCACCTTAAGTATCTATTTATAGTTAAAATTTAGGCTTCAATTTAGTCCTTGTTTAATTCTGAATTGTATCTTGTTCAAATTGAGTTTATAAATTCTTTTGATTGATTATGTTCCTATTTTGTTTAGATTGAGTTTGTAAATTCTTTAGATTGATTATGTTCGTATTTTGTTCAGATTGCGTTTGTAAATTCTTCATATTGATTATGTTCATATTTTGTTGTAGATAAATCTTCTTCATATCTTTACCATATCTTCTTTTCAATTTGGTCAAAGATTTTCTTCAATTATAAATATGAACCAAATCTTATTTTAGATTTTCTTCAATTATAAATTTGAATCAAATCTTATTTTAGATTTTCTTCAATTATAAATTTGAATCAAATCTTATTTTAGATTTTCTTCAATTATATATGATATTAATTATGTTTAATTGTTTACAATATCCAACACCAAAACTGAGTAATAAACGACCAATGATAAGCATTTACAATGTTCGTAGCAAAACCATTCAACAATGCACCAATAAGGAACAACTACCACCTATAAACATTGAAGTCTTGCACCCCCATCATTCTTATGGTCGAGGAAGCGAAGAAAGAAGCTATCAATACAATAAGATACAAGGAAGATGTGAAAAGGGTGAGGAGCTCATTGTCATATTTGCAATATTGGCTTTCATGATGGGTTTCACCTTTCATTTGTTTGTAAACATTCAGAAGAATTTGATTAAGAATGGAGGCATAGAAATCACTCCTCCTATAATTCCCAAGTCATAACGAAAAAGTAGATCTCTTATGGCTGCCACAAAAAATCTAATCAACACAAATGTTATTACTTTGTCATCAAACTACTTTGTATTTTCTGTATCCACAAAAGACCCACCTGCCATCTTTTAACTTATATACAAATAATATTACAAACAAACAGAAGTGTTGTGTTGCTTTCCTTGATACTTTAGTTATAAAGATTTGAGTTTTATACAAAGACACTACGCGAAAAACTGCATTTTACAGCGCTTTTTTTAATCCATTTACAGCGCTTTTTCAAAAAAAAAAGCGTTGTGGAATCGAGCGTTGTAAAAGATACAACGCTTTTAAAAAAAGTGCTATAAAACATGTAAATATAATGCGCGCTTGTTATGCACATTTTACAGCGCTTTTTCAAAAAAGCGCTGTAAAATGCACACCCATTATATGAGTTATGGGTCTGCTTTTTAGAGCGCTTTTTAACAAAAGCGCTGTAAAATGCACACCCATTATATGAAATTATGGGTCTGCATTTTACAGCGCTTTTGTGTGTACATTTTACAGCGCTTTCTCAAAAAAGCGCTGTAAAATGTACACCATTATAGCGCTTTACAACAACATTTTACAGCACTTTTTAAAAAAAGCGCTGTAAAATGTGTTTTTTTTTTAAACGCTGTAAATTAAATATTTGAAATGAAAAGCGCTTTTTAGCTTTTTATGGCATTTTTTTTAGAAAGCGTTGTCTTTTATCTTTTTATCCAAAATCAGTTCACAATCAGTGCACACAACAACAAAACATATTCAAATACCATAAGCAGTTCACACAATCAGTAGAACTGAAAACAGAACTCTGTAACTTAATTAACATATATGTAACT
>NC_021166.2:24737944-24742058 GCF_000331145.2 Cicer arietinum
TTGTAACACCCCGTTTTTCAAAGCGAGGGTATATTTTTTTTTTTTGAAAGAGATTAAAAGGAATTAAAATAAAACAAAGGATTAAATCAGGAAAATGCCTTTGGATAAATAATTGAGTCATTATAATTTACAAACAGCGGAAGAGTTTCTCCAATTATAAATCCAAAACATTTACACAACAACAAATGGTACATGGAACCCATTCAAGTAAAAAGGCAAACTGACAATATTAGTATAGGTACAGTTTTCCAAACTAAAAATACTCCAATCCAAAAAGAAGGACACCTAGTCCCTATACATCATCATAATCTGATCATCCTACCAAAAAGCTATACACCCTGAGTGATCTCCACACTCCCCGTGAGATCCTCCTAACGTAACTGCAGTCAAGCGTTCCCATCTCCATTCCCGTCCGTAGGGTACGAACCGGTAGGACCGTCCTGACTCTCATCTGAGGGCAAAGCCCAGATTTCCACAATAATTGTAAAGGGTCACCAACCAAAAAATAACAGTTAACACATAGCAAGTAAGTTTTTAAATGCTCAAAATAACTTTTCAACTAAGCATGCACCTTAACAGGATTTTCAATATGCGAAAGGTTCATACAATACTTGCCAATTAAAAATGAAAGCAACATGAGATTCTCAATCCCCTAATTATAACATAACAAATCAAGACATGGATAGATTCATGAGCAATCAATCATACAACTAAAACTGAGGATTTTCACTGAGCCAATCGATTGGGAAATCGATTGGGGTGAAGGTTTTTAATGAAAACAGAATCCTGGGCTGAATCAATTCCAAATCGATTTCCCAGGTTTTAAGCCAATCGATGTCCACATCGATTTGGTCGAATATGGATGAGTCCCTGACTTAAGGCCCAATCGATTGGGCAATCGATTTCGTAAATGATTTTCGAAAACTGATTACAAAATCGATTGGCTAATCGATTGTGTCCATTTGGCCAAGTCCCTGTCTACCATCCAACCGATTGGGAAATCGATTTCCCGGATCATTTTTCCAAAAATTCAAGAATTAACTCAAGTCATTCCTAAACAAGTCCACAACCTAACACTTAGCAATTCCTACGCGATTACCACGACAAATGAGATCTCGATAACCATCATACTTACACCCAATAACCAACACATAACACTTAGCACCTTTAACGTAATTACCACGATAAATCAAAATTCAAATCACTCAATCATAAACTCAAATCCAAATACGACTCGCGTGCCAAGCACCCTAATGCAATGCGTATATGCCAAAATGCATGGACTCGGAATTCCAAACCAAAACCCTCCTCGAAGGGCCGTAAATCATAATTGTACCGCCTATCGCAGGCCAAAGTACCAATTACCGAGGTGCCACCTATCACGGGTCAGCACGATTTACTAAAAAGCGTAAATCATAAACGTACCACCTATCACGGGTCAGTACAGTTTACCGAGGTGTCACCTATCACGGGTCAACACGATTTACTAAAAGAAAAAGCGAGAATCGTAAACGTACCGCCTATCACAGACCAGTACTGTTTACCGAGGTGCCACCTATCACGGGTCAACACGATTTACTAAAAGAAAAAGCGAGAATCGTAAACGTACCGCCTATCACAGACCAGTACTGTTTACCGAGGTGCCACCTATCACGGGTCAGCACAATTCACCAAAAACGTAAATCGTAAACGTACCACCTATCACGGGTCAGTACAGTTACCATGGTGTCACCTATCACGGGTCAACACGATTTACTAAAAGAAAAAGCGGGAATCGTAAATGTACCACCTATCACGGGTCAGTACAGTTACCATGGTGTCACCTATCACGGGTCAACACGATTTACTAAAAGAAAAAGCGGGAATCGTAAATGTACCACCTATCACGGGTCAGTACAGTTACCATTTTAACTTAAACGGTTCTCACGACAAACATTAAGCAAACAGACATATTAAGAGATTCCCCATTCTTAATACTTATTTAACTCAACGATTTTCCAAAACAACATTAAGTAAACGCAGACCTTAAGAGATTCCCCATTCTTAAGACTCGTTTAACTTAAATATTTTTCTCAAACGCACATTAAGTAAATCGCGGTATTAAAAGATTCCCCATTTTTAATACCCGTTTAACTCTAATGGTTTTCAAATTTCACAGAAAACAAGCTCAAATATACTCCCACAATCAATCCATAATTCACACCAAAACACATCAATCAACACCCATCAAGTATGAATACGCCAAATACGACGAACACAAATCAACGCAACATGACACCCAAATACATCAGACTTCATTTACACATATTCATACACAAATGACCTCAAATTCAGTTACCACGAAACATTCATCAATATAAACAAAACCTAACTCTAAGGTTTTACCCATAACGCATTAGATTCGTTTTTCCCCAAATCGATACATTAAACCCTAACAAACTCCTTCCCACACAACCACAAATAAGTCCCTAAATGCAAACTAAAAGTTTGGAAGGAGCCTTTACCTTATCGTTAGCTTCAACGTGGTTTTCCGGTACCGCGAGTAAAACCGTTAAAAATCCTCGCTCGCAACGTCGCCTCCAAGTTGGTCCCCTAGCACCGTAGCGTGGTAGAGAGCAACTTTCCCTTCTAACCCTTCGCGAAATGAAGCTTGGATCTAGATGAAACGGAGGGGTTTGCGTTTGAATCTCAAATACCGTTTTTCTTCGTTTTCGAATCAAGGAGGAAGAGTGGAGTTGCGAAATCCTTGTTCTAACTCTCACCCAACCTTAGGTTACTAGTTTTGAAGAAAAGAAAGCGACGAAAACAAAAAATGGAGGAGGGGGAAATCTTGGGCGTGAAGTGTCCGAGGAAGAAGATGGAAATTTTATGAATTTCCTTCCTTTCTTTTTCTTTCCTTTGTTTTTCCTTTCTTCCTTTTTCCTTCTTTCCTTTATATACTCTTTTCTTTTCCTTTTCCTTCCTTCTAGTTTTCCTTTCTTTTCCCCTCCAAACAAACACATATATATATAATAAACATAACTTAACAAATATCTCAAAATATCTAGATATTTGTTAAATTACCATTTCACCCGAAACGCATTAAATTCTCCGTAAAGGATTCACCGCAGTTAATTTCAATTTATTTATCGACGAGAAATTTTAATCGGCATTAAAATATCTTTTTGATTATAAAACTCCAAAATATTATTAACTTTGACTTAAAAGCCTCCGAGCCAAAATCTAAAATACACCAAAGATACATAAAGGGTGCTTTAAAATTATGGGTCTTACAATTTCAAAACCGTCAAACACAAACCACCCCGTTTCATCTAGATCTAAGCTTCTTTTCGCAAAGAGATAGAAGGGAAAGTTGCTCACTACCACACTACGGTGCTAGTGGACTGACTTGGAAGCGACGTCGCGAGCTGAGATTTTAAGGTAAGGGCTCCTTCCAAACTTCTAGTTTGCATTTAGGGACTTATCTATGGTTGTATGGAAAAGAATTTTGTTAGGGTTGGAGTATTGATTTGGGGGAAAATGAATCTAAGGTTTTATGGGTAAAATCTTAGAGTTAGGTTTTGGTTATATTTGATGAATGTTTCGTGGAAAATGAATTTAAAACTCATTATGTATGATTTGAGTAAATGAAACTTGTTGTGTTTGAGTGGTAGATTGTGTTGATTTGTGTTCGTCGTATTTGATGTGTTTTGGTGTGAGTGGTGGATTGGATCTGATAATAGGTTTGAGTTTGTTTTGTGTAGAATTTGAAAACCATTAAGTTAAACGAGTATTAAGAATGGGGAATCTCTTAATGTCTACGTTTACTTAATGTTGGCGTGAAAACCATTAGAGTTAAACGAGTATTAAAAATGGGGAATCTTTTAATATCTCGGTTTACTTAATGTGTGTTTGAGAAAATCGTTTAAGTTAAACGAGTATTAAGAATGGGGAATCTCTTAATGTCTACGTTTACTTAATGTTGGCGTGAAAACCATTAGAGTTAAACGAGTATTAAAAATGGGGAATCTTTTAATATCTCGGTTTACTTAATGCGTGTTTGAGAAAATCGTTTAAGTTAAACGAGTATTAAGAATGGGGAATCTCTTAATATTTCTGTTTGCTTAATGTTTGT
>NC_021166.2:24743088-24766081 GCF_000331145.2 Cicer arietinum
TTATGTGTTATTTGTTAATTTCGGTTGGTGACCCTTTACAACTATTGTGGAAATCTGGGCTTTGCCCTCAGATGAGAGCCAGGACGATCCTATTGGTTCGTACCCTACGGATGGGAATGCTTGACTGGAGCTACGTTAGGAGGATCTCACGGGGCGCGTGCAGATCACTCAGGGTGTATAGTTTTTTGGTAGGATGATTAGATTAGGTTGATGTATAGGGACTAGATGTCCTTCTTTTTGGGTTGAAGTATTTTAATTTGGAAAACTGTACTTATACTAATATTGTCAGTTTGACATCTTATTTGAATGGGTTCCATGTACCATTTGTTGTTGTGTAAATGCTTTGGATTTATATTTGAAGAAACTTTTCCGCTGCTTGTGAATTATAATGACTCAATTATTTATCCAAAGGCATTTCCTTATTTATTTCTCTGTTTTAGTTTAATTTCTTTTGAAAAAAAAAATATACCCTCGCTTTGAAAATCGGGGTGTTACATAACTAATTAATTACCTCGGGAATACTTTTCAAACAGACGTTGCAACTCGCGGTTTCACTCTCCATTTGTATTTCAGGTTGGAGCTGATCCGAAAGTTTCTTGTCTTTATTCGTATTCACCAAGAGTGCCACTTGCTCTGATAGGATTCTGAGCTTCTCTAATACTTCCTCGTTGTTAGGTTTTTGGCGCTTCTCTTGAGGAAAAAAGCTTTTGGGAGTTACGCCAAATCCTTTCCCCCTAACTCGACCGGAATACTCAGGGACATTAAACACTTTCCCAAGAATGTCCCTGCAAGTATCCTTGTTGCCCTCTTGAGTTTCAGAACTTTGTTCAATAATTTCCTAAAATACATGTAACATTAAAAAGATAAGTTCAATAGCATTTTTAAAATACAATATTAAAAAATATTAAAGTGATAATATACTTACACAAAGTTCTACAACTTTCTTGACATTTTCATTATCAACCACTCCATCTTTGTTAACACGCGCTTCCTTCCATAAGATATGACGACCCAAGGGTTGATCGGCTTGGGTGTCTTTTCTCTATTCGTTAAAATCATAAACAAAATAATACAAATTAGTTACACACTATAGTTTATAATACAAATTACTTCATTATATAAAAGTGATGTTTAATTACTTACAATTTGTTGTTCAAGGCGTTTTTGTATGGGTGGGTTGGATTGCTTGCCCTTTCGCGATTTGCCTTACTAATATTCTATATAAAAAAAAATAGCAATTGTGTAAAAATTTAAAATACGCTACGAATATGAATAATAAAACACAAATGCTAATAAATTAATCACTTACGACAAACGCGGGGTCAGAACGTTTGGAAACAAATGCTCTCCATTCATCCTTTGATATATAATGTTGATATATTTTTGGAGGTTCAGCACTTGTGTTTCCTTCTCTATCTTTTAGATAGAAATTTGAGAGGTGGGATCTAAATCCACGATGGATCTTTCTAGCAACTCTCAAAACATAAGACTATCGTCCCTCATCAAGAACAAAAGTCGTCAGCAATGAAAAAAATTATAAGTAAAGTATTTCAACGAAAAAAATTATAAACGACAAAAGAGTGGATCAAAAAATTTACTTGAATGTCATTCCATATAATATCTTTGGCATCCTTCAACGCCTTATCTCTCCAATCGTCAATCGTAATTGGGATGTTTTGTCGAACAACAGCCCTAATATAGCTTACAAACATTGAGTTGTTGGGGTCAATTGGCTGACCACTCTCATTCCAGCCAACCTAATAAACTCATATAGTAAGTACATGCTATTAAAAAAAGATAAAAAAACACACAGCAAACAGAGTAAGTATAGTATAACCTCAAACTTGATGCCATTACACCTTGCCTTAACGACTTTTTGCATGATAGTTGCACCACGTTTGACTTCTTTTTCATAAGTCTTAGAGGTGCCAACTTCTTCATTTTGACATTCTAAATCTTTGTTTGTATCCATTTAACTACAACAAGTTCAACATGCACTTTAGTATAACATCAACAAGCTCAACATGCATCATGCATTATTATAAACAAACTCAACATGTATCAGTATATCTTAAAAAAGCTCAACATGCATTTTAATGATTACAAAAAATTTATAACATCAATACCTGAATAATGGTTCGAAGAAAGATGAAATCTAAAGAAAAGAGGGAACGCAGAAAGTTCACAGAAATATGGTTCAAAGAAAAGAGGGAACGGTATTGAAGAAATACGTAATGAGGGTTACGTATTTCAATGAAAATATATTGTGTGAAATGGGAGAGATGATCTTGGATGGAAATAAGGTTCGAAATGAAGGAGATGATCGTGGAAATAAGGTTCGTAAAGGACGGGATGATAGGGTTTGCAAAAGAAGAGAAGAAATGAAGGTTGAGATGAAGGTTACGTAATGAAGAGGAAACTGAAGAGGTAACTGTTATATATACGTAACACTTTTACAGCGCTTTTTATAAGCCTTTTTACAGCGCTTTTTTTGTAAAGCGCTCTAAAAGGCTTCTTTAGTTAAATTTTTAAAAGGCTCTTTTACAGCGCTTTTCCCAATAAGCGCTGTAAAAGACCTCATTGTTTTATTATGTTATATATAAAACCCTTTTACAGCGGTTTTTCAAATAAGCGTTGTAAAAGGTCTCTTTATTTTATTTTTAAAACAGTATTTTACAGCGCTTATTTGGACAAGCGCTGTAATAGATCTCCTTGTTTTATTATGTTATATGAATGTTTTTTTTAAAGTCTTTTACAGCGCTTTTTTAAATGAGCGTTATAAAAGGCTTTATTGTTTTTGTGTTTTGTTATGTTATTTTTTAAACAAGCTCAACATGCAAAACCCACATAGTAGTAACTGGTCACCACCAAAATCTCTTCCTCTTCACCAAACTCTTCTCATTTTATGCATCTTTTTCAGATAGTTGCACCACGTTTGACTTCTTTTTCGTAAGTCTTAGAGGTGCCAACTTCTTCATTTTGAACTTCTAAATCTTTGTTTGTATCCATTTAACTACAACAAGTTCAACATGCACTTTAGTATAACATCAACAAGCTCAACATGGATCATGCATTATTATAAACAAACTCAACATGTATCAGTATATCTTAAAAAAGCTCAACATGCATTCTAATGATTACAAAAATTTAATAACATCAATACCTGAATAATGATGGTTCGAAGAAAGACGAAATGCAAAGAAAAGAGGGTTTGCAGAAAGTTCACAGAAATATGGTTCAAAGAAAAGAGGGAACGGTATTGAAGAAATACGTAATGAGGGTTACGTATTTCAATGAAAATATATTGTGTGAAATGGGAGAGATGATCTTGGATGGAAATAAGGTTCGAAATGAAGGAGATGATCGTGGAAATAAGGTTCGTAATGGACGGGATGATAGGGTTTGCAAAAGAAGAGAAGAAATGAAGGTTGAGATGAAGGTTACGTAATGAAGAGGAAACTGAAGCGGTTACTGTTATATATACGTAACCCTTTTACGGTGCTTTTTCATAACCCTTTTACAGCGCTTGTTTAAAAAGCGCTCTAAACGGCTTAGGCCTTTTAGAGCGCTTGTTTGAAAAGCGCTCTAAAAGGCGTCCTTATTTAATTTTTAAAAGGCTCTTTTACAGCGCTTTTTCCAATAAGCACTGTAAAAGACCTCATTGTTTTATTATGTTATATATAAAACCCTTTTACAGCGGTTTTTCAAATAAGCGTTGTAAAAGGTCTCTTTATTTTATTTTTAAAACAGTATTTTACAGCGCTTATTTCACAAACATCAAAGCTTACTCTTTCACAATTCAATCTCCACCTCAACACCCTTTTTATCTCTTTACATTCTCTTTCCTTCTTAAATCGAAACTTAATTGGTATTCAGGATCATTGCCATGTTGCGAAAAATGGGTTTGTGTCTGGTGTTTTTGGGGATTCCCATGATGCGTACAAGGTGTTTGAAGAAATGGGTTTGTGTCTGATGTTTTTTGGATTCCCATGATGCGTACAAGGTGTTTGAAGAAATGGGTTTGTGTCTGATGTTTTTTGAATCCCATGATGCGTACAAGGTGTTTGAAGAAATGGGTTTGTGTCTGATGTTTTTTGAATCCCATGATGCGTACAAGGTGTTTGAAGAAATTAGGTGTCTGATGAATATTATTTTTAAAGCCATTTTACAGCGCTTTGGCAAACAAGCGCTATAAAATGTCTTTTTTACTTATTTTCAAAAGAGTCGTTTACAGCGCTTTGTGTGAAAAGCGCTGTAAAAGGTATAAAACACTCATTATTTTATTTTTAAAAGGATCTTTTACAGCGCTTTTTAAGATAAGCGCTGTAAAATGTCTCTTTATTTTATTTTTGTGTTTGGTTTATTTGGGTTGGGATGACATTAAAAACATTTTTATCATTGTTTATTGGATTAAAAATATTGTTATCATTGTCTTTATCACAATACTTTAGGAGATGATGAATTATTAGAAATGAGTATTCTGAAGAATCTATATATATATATGCACTGAGCAAAAGAGAATCTCTCTATTCAGTTCAGTTCAGTTCATGTAAATTACTAATTTATATTCAGTTCAGTTCATGTAAATCAAGCTAAATATAAAACACTCATTGTTACATGAACTTGGTATAAAACACTCAAATCAAGCTAAATATAAGCAGAAAATAAATTAATCAGAAAATAAATTAATCAGAACTTAGTATAAAACACTCAATTCAGATTACATGCATATTTACAATAACACAGTTCAGATTACATGCATAGCTTATATAAAACAATTAAACATATACATTAAGATGCCCTTCTTCTTTTCCTGGTGACATTCACATTTGTTTGTCCATTTACAATACGAAACGATGGATTAATCCAAATTCCCTCATCATGATCATCTCTAAGATATAAACCATCATCAGTTGAATCAATTTCATGTGGTTGTTGTGATGTTGCAAATAAAATATCATTACCAACATCTTCATCATTATTGTTATCATCACCTATTTTGTTGGTCGATAGGACAACAGACCATTTATCATCAGAAGGATCAGTGACATAAAACACTTGTTGAGCTTGCGACGCTAAAATAAAAGGCTCGTCTTTGTATCCCACCCTATTAAAATCGACAAGCAAGAATCCTGACTCATCAATCCGAACGTCATTATTATTATCGACCCACTTGCAACCAAATATGGGAACACGAAACATTGTGTAGTCTAACTCCCATATGCGCTCGATAACCCCAAAATATGATAGATTTGCATATATTGGGTTTTTGTCTTTTGCACTTGAGACATGCATCGCTTCAGCTACGAGAGTGACTCCACTATTTTGCATAGTGGTCTGATCATCTTGTTCTTTGGTATAAAATGTGTAGCCGTTAATAACATAACCAGCGTAAGAAAAGACATGTAAGCTCGGATCATTTGCTAGTCACCTCAATCTATTTGAAATTGATACGGGGTCTATATCAAATTTTGACTTTATGTGATTTTTTAACCATGTTATAAAACTTCGATTGTGCTCTCGAGTTATCCAATTTTGATTCCTATTCATGTTCAAACGAGATAACTGATCAATGTGTATTGTAACATACGGTTGAACCTCATCATCATTGTGCAGAACATACAATTGTGCCTGCTCCCATTCTGTCCTTGATATAGTCAGTAGTCTCCTTCCAGTTATCCCTTATCCTGATAGTCTTCCCGAATGACGAGACATGGGAAGCCCTATGGATTCAACATTGGACAGATATTCAGTACAAAATTCAGCAGCCTCTTCAACAATGTATCGTTCAGCAATACAACCTTCTGGTCGACTTCTACTTTTTACGTACCCTTTTAATATTTTCATATATCGTTCTATCGGATACATCCATCTCATATAAGCTGGCCCACAAAGTTGTGTCTCCTTAACCAGATGAACAGTAAGGTGAACCATTATATCAAAAAACGATGGTGGGAAATACATTTCAAGCTCACACAAAGTAACAACAATTTCCCTCTGCAATGTCGGTAATTTCTGAGGGTCGATCACTTTACTACAAATTTCCCTGAAGAAGAAACATAATCTAGTTAAGGCTAGTCGAACTTTTTCAGGTAAAATGGAACGTATACCTATTGGTAGCAAATGCTCCATTATAATATGACAATCATGGGTCTTCAAACCTTTTAACTTGAGGTCTTTCATACAAACCAAATTTTTAATGTTCGAAGAGTATCCTTCTGGAACTTTAACTTCGTGTAGAAATTTACATAAAACAATTTTTTCCTTTCTAGATAGAGTATGAGCGGCTGGAGGTAGATATGTGCGATTTCCTTTCTTTACTGGAGCCAGTTCATTTCTTATTCCCATATCGACCAAGTCCAATCTTGCATTGACGCCATCTTTAGACTTTCCTGGAACATTGAGTAACGTACCAATAACACTTTCAAATACATTTTTTTCAATATGCATCACATCGAGGAAATGTCTTACATACAATGACTTCCAATATGGCAATTCAAAGAAAATTGACTTTTTCTTCCACCCAGTTTTCACCAGCTCTCCCGCAAAAGGTTTGCCAAATTTATTGGTCAAACCTTGTACTTTTTCAAGTATTTGATA
Source organism: Cicer arietinum (assembly GCF_000331145.2). NCBI lineage: Eukaryota > Viridiplantae > Streptophyta > Magnoliopsida > Fabales > Fabaceae > Cicer > Cicer arietinum. The sequence continues at coordinate 24,749,689 of NC_021166.2, forward strand.
TCCAGTCGGTGCTAAAGGAGCTTTACCTTCCTCTGATTTTCCATTGAATGCATTTCTCCACCCACGATACTGATGACTATAAGGTAAAAATCTACGATGTCCAAGAAACACATTCTTCTTACAATGTTTCAACCGCATCCAATTTGTACTCTCTTCACATATAGGACATGCACACTGACCTTTAATGCTATATCCTGATAAATTACCATATGCTGGAAAATCATTAATTGTGCCGAACAACATAGCCCTCAAATTGAAACACTTTTTCCTATACCCATCATAAACTTCCACACTTGTCTCCCACATACTTTTTAAATCTTCGATTAGAGGAGTCAAGTATACGTCGATATCATTCCCCGGTTGTTTGGGTCCAGAAATTAACAGAGACAACATCATAAACTTACGCTTCATACATAACCATGGAGGTAGGTTATATATTACCAAAATCACAGGCCACGTGCTATGTGAGATGCTTTGAAGACCATGTGGATTCATTCCATCAGTAGAAAGTGCAAGTCTTAGATTTCTTGACTCTATCCCGAATTCAGGATACTCGTGATCAATTTTTGCCCATTGTGGGGAATCTGCAGGGTGTCGAAACATTCCATCTCTAATTCTTTCATCTGCATGCCATGTCAAGTGTTTTGAATCTTCTTCACTGCGATACATGCGCCTAAATCTTGGTATTATAGGAAAATACCACACGACTTTTGCTGGAGTAGATTCTTTCTTCTTATATCGAGAGACATTGCATTTTGGACACGCCTTAAGTAGTTCATATTCGTTTCGAAATAAAATGCAATCGTTAGGACACGCATGAATCCTTTCGTAACTCATTCCAATAGAACACAAAATCCGTTTAGCCTCGTAGGTTCGACTGGGAAGTTCATTATCATCTGGCAACATATCTTTTATGAGTGTTAATAATTCCGTAAAGCTTTTATCAGACCATCCATTACTCGCTTTTAAGTTGTACAACTTTAATATCGCTGACAGTCTTGTGAATTTAGTACAACCATTATATAATTCTTTCTCTGCATCACTCAACAAACTTTCAAACATTTTAGGACAATCTCGAAGATCTTCTTCAACTGCTTTTGCGATCTCATCAACTCGGTCCGGCTCATATGTATCTGTATCGAAGTCAGTTGAAGCATATGTCGAACTATTCTCAAAATTAATGTTTCCTTTTTTTTTCTCACCATGTCTTATCCAACATGTGTAGCTTTGATCAATTCCATTACATACTAGATGTCCTTCTAATTCATCTTCTCTAACACATTTTCCAAAACAACATTTTAAACAAGGACAAACTACTCTATTTGGATCTTTTGCATTCTTCACTGCAAACTTAACAAACTCCTTCGCTCCAATTTCATACTCTTTTGAATATATAACAATTTCAAAACAGAACAGATCATGTGGTATGAATTTTTAATTTGATAAAAAAATTTAAAAATACCTGAAACAACGTAGATGGCCGCACAGTACGTAGAGGATATGAGGGTTCCCAGAGTAGAGGTGATGAAAGATGTAGAGGATATGAGGGTTCCCAACGTATATAATTATTTGAAAGATGTATTTTACAGTGCTTGTACTAAAAGCGTTGTAATATGTAGTTAAATTCAATGAAAGCGCTTGCATTTTACAGCGCTTTCCAAAAAAGCGCTGTAATAGGTGGTTCAATTATTTTAAAGTGCATGTATTTTACAGCACTTGTGCGAAAGATGTAGAGGATATGAGGGTTCCCAACGTATATAATTATTTGAAAGATGTATTTTACAGTGCTTGTACTAAAAGCGTTGTAATATGTAGTTAAATTCAATGAAAGCGCTTGCATTTTACAGCGCTTTCCAAAAAAGCGCTGTAATAGGTGGTTCAATTATTTTAAAGTGCATGTATTTTACAGCACTTGTGTAAAAAGCGCTGTAAAATAATACGCGAAAGCACTTCATGTTACAGCGCTTTTTTGAAAAGCATTGTAAAAGCCTTATAACATTATGCGCAAACGTCATATGACCCTACAACAGCGCTCTTTTTACAGCGCTTGTCAAAAAAGCGTTGTAAAAGGCTCCGTTATTTTTAAAATATATTTACAACAGCGCTTGTGTTTAGCAAGCGCTGTAAAAGGAGCGCTGTTAAATGTCATTTTTGGCGTAGTGAGAAAATGATATATATCAACCACTATAACTAGATTCTAACTACCACTGTTATGTTAAGTTTGTTTCTTATGTTCCTTTACGTCATAGAGGTTTGACCCACATGTATATTACAAATTATCATGTATGTTGTTGTTTAAATTGTTGACTAAAAAGTAGATCTAACACTAATTTTGAGAGGAAAAACTACAATTTTAGGATAGTATTTAGTTATCTTGAACATAATTGTTGTGGACAAGAGCTTAGATGTATTTTTCATTGTAATGTAAAGGATAACGTTGGAAAACATTAACCAATTACAAATATTTTATTATTTAAAGAAAAAAGTTTCAAATTAGTTAATGTTATTAGTGGTTGGATTTTATTTTTCATTTATTTCCCAATTTTACTGCATTAGATTTTATAGATTATAGTTATTTTTTACATACACCGGTGTCTTATCTCTTGACATATATAAACATTGGTTACTGAATTTTTATACTATTAATTAATTATAATTGTTCGATCATTAGAGATTTTTTTATTTTTATCGTAGTTATTTTTAAAGTCATGTTCATGAATGGTCATAATATATTGAATTTTGAAGGTTAACCAAATGACTAATCACCAAATTTTAGAGTAAATCGTCAAATCACTAATTTACCTCCCTGAATTTTGGAAACAGACAAATAACACCATGAAATTAAAAGAAGAGGTCGGACAATATAGTCCATCTGTTAATTTATTTTGTAAATGATGTTGACGTAGACTAGTTAAGTGGTGAGCTCAGCTATTAACCAATTCATTGCCACAAAAAAGAAGACCTAATTTGCCTGATTTTGGAAATACGATGGGATAATTGGCTCTATTTTAAAAATGAAATTGAAACTCAATTATTATTTTTTTAAAATTTTGTCATCATTGCAATGATGAAGAGATGTTAGAAAAATTCATATCATATTGAATATAGCCGTTAGACATATTATTGGACTGTCAATCTTGATTAAACTATATTAAGCACATGTTCTATTTTGTCCAAAATGTTTTTGATAAACCCATAACATTTTTGTTTTTAAGTCTAAATGAAAATGCGAATGAGTGTGAGAATAAGCTAAAAAGTTAATCTCTAGGTTCATTTTTTGAGGACTTTTATCTTGAACATATGACATTTAAAAAATTCATATGTAGTTCATAAAACATTCTATATTTGTGCGGATGAACTTTTAATAATGCTCTAAATATGCTTGCAAAAAATCTTTAAAAAATTTAAAAGTTGATTTATGTTTCGTTTCAACAAGAACTAAAATAACTTATCCAATAATTTTATAGGGACTAAAACATGTGATTTTTTTTTTACAGACACTAAAAACAAATTTTCAATTTTTTATAGATACTAAAAACTTATTTTACCCTAATAAAAATTTAGGCGTGAGTAAATGACATGTTGAGTTTAAAGTAGGAGAATATCTTCAAGCTCACTCAACTAGGCATGGCAACAAGGCGGGACAGGGACATATTTTGTCTTTCCTACTTATGATGGTGTCAAATTTAGATCTCCATCCATAAACCCTAAACTCTGAAACTCACATTTGCATTCAAACAAAACGGATTATTTCCATCCAAATCAAAACGAATTTGAATGGGTAATCGCAAATGCAGATTTCGTTGTCATCCCTACACTCAACACTATTACTTTCTTGTTCTTATATAATTTTATGACGCATAGTTTTTCAAGGTTAAACATGTCTTTTTATCGTTAAAAAATAAAATCTTCACTTTATATTCTCTGTTTTATTTTTATTTTTTCACATTTTATTATTTTCTATGATTTTAATTTTTTTTGTCTCTCTTACTTTTACATATTTTATTATTTTCTATTCCTTTTTCAATTATTTTCTCTTTTTAAAATTTTCATATTTTAATACTTTATTTTCTTTCTTTACGTCTTTTTCATTTTCAATTTTACGTTTGAAATTAAAATTATCTATATTCAATTTTCATTTTCCAATGATCTAACTTGGTAGGAGATGAAAATTTTGAGACCTCTCTAACTTGGCAGCCACTGAATTTTGATTTATTGAAAAATGGATTGTTGTTGAATATGAAAACAGAATTAAACGATATTTTGAAGAAAAAAAATAGATTGTGTGATTTAGACTGTTCGTTTAAAATATTTATAGAGAAATGCTTGGTTTGACTAGGTTTTAGGTTTTGTTGGTATATTGCAACCATGTAAATAAGTTTTGTAGGTTATGCAGTTGCCCTTAATTGTTGTTAGGTTAAGTAGTCGCAACAAAAATATGTTTCAAGTTAATTTCTGGTTGAATATTTTGTTTTAATAGGTGAAAAACTATGTTTCAAGTTAGTTTCTGGTTGAATATTTTGTTTTAATGGGTGAAAAACTAATTGTATGATATACTATGATATGTAGGATTATGTTGTTGTGATTTAAGAAGAGAAAATTTTGTTCCCGGCGTGTATCACATTTGAATGAGTTTATTTAAAAGGATTTGCAAATATATTAATTATTATTCAAATATTAAAGCATTAATAATTTTTATATTGTTTTGAAATAAAAAAAATCAATACAAAATATTGAATTTTAGAATTATCCTCAAATTTAGGATAGTGACCAATGATTTTTGATATAAGAAGATTATAATATTATTTTTTGAGCTAAATATACAAATATATCTTAAATTGTTTAACAAAGAAAAAAATGATTTGAAGAAGGGGTAGAATGATTTTGACCGAAAGATTTGTGTGTCTGAGATTGCGAGGAGTGAGTGAGTGAGTGAGTGTTGTCTTCTTCTTCGTTCAGCTCCGCATGGAGCTTTCTTCTTCTTCATCTTCTCTTTATGCTCATTCCATTATTCCCACATGGAATTCCTCTTTCAAACTACCCATTGCTGCTAACTCCACAAACAAACCTTCTCTTTTCTTCTCTCCATTTTCCAAACACCTTCCTTCAATTGCTCTCTCCCATCATCATTATTCAACTTTCTCAACTCATGTTTCAACATCAAAGAGACCCATTTCCATCAGGGTATGATGTGTTTGTTTTTTTCCATTAATGTTTCAATTTTTATTTGTTTTATTGTATTTTCCCCCAATCTTCTCTGTTTTTCATTTGTTTCCATATTCCTTATATAATAACACTCATTTAATATATCCAAATTTTGGTTATTGCTTAATTTATGAGTCTGTCAACGTCTTATACTTCATTCCCCTGAATTTTAATTACTTTTATCTTTCATGCAATTTTGTCATCTTATGCAAAATTATAATTCCTTATTTCTATATACCAATCTTTTATATTTAGATTAACTTACTGGTAACTTAATTATTAAAAAAATCACCGTATCTCGTACCCTTATCTGTATCAGGTATTGGCACCGGACCTGTATGTGTGCAACATAAACAAGTTTAGCATTGAAGTTTGAACTCTGGCTGTATATATGTAGGATTTATCAGAACTAAGTTATTATAATAGTAAATCTTAAATCAGCAATGTTTTGATTAAAATTGATTAAAATTGAAATCTATCTATATAACAGAATAAAAAATTAATGAAAATGGTCTCGATTGAAATGTAGTGGTTATGATTTTAAATCGCGCCCTGCAACAGCAATTGTCACAATATCAAAGATCACAAGTATCGCTACCACAATTTAAAACCTTGGCAATGGCAGTTAGAGTGGTGCAGTCACAAAGGTAATGTTAACTGTGAGAGGCTGTTAGTTGGATGAGACAATAGGATCAGTATAGCATAGGCATAGGCATGGAAAATGTGGCGAGTATTGACATTGATAGTGGGGAAAAAAAAAGGTTAAATTTGAGAGATCATAATGCGTCAATGATGAAGGATCTGCTTATATGTTAAGTAGATATATTTTCAGTGGTTCTTTTGTGATAATTTTAAAATAATCCCATGCTACCCAATTGATATTTGAGCATTGAAAATTTCAGATTCAGCTGCAATTGCAATCACCAACTATTACATATTTCCATTAGTTGCTTCAATTTTGTTATCACTGCATTTATTTTGCTTAAGAAATACTTTTTACCCTACTTTTGGTTGGTATTTGACAGTTTGAATTGAAATGCTGACAGGCCTGCAGTGAAGTTGGAGCTGCTGGATCCGATCGTCCATTTGTGGACAAAGTTTTAGATTTGAAAGATGCATGCTGGAGATTTTTAAGGCCACATACTATACGTGGTACAACACTAGGTTCTGTGTGAGTATCTCTACAACTTCCATTAATGTGTTTCTTGCAGCTTCATGCTAGTTCTTACACACTTGAACTAACTTTCATTTTTTTACGCCTTGAATTTACAGTGCTTTGGTGTCGAGAGCATTGATCGAGAACTCAAATATGATAAAGTGGTCTCTTTTGCTAAAAGCATTCTCTGGTCTTTTTGCCCTGATTTGTGGGAATGGTTATATAGTTGGCATCAATCAAATATATGACATTAGCATTGACAAGTATGATATTACTGTCTTCTTCTTCTCATTCATTTGTCCCCTTTTGCACATTTCTTGCTAAGTTTCAATATTTTGCTTCTAAGTCATGTTTAACTGCACGATGATTTCATTTTAGGTTTCTTTTTCTCTGTCTCTGAAATTATTCCTCACTTTTAGTTCAACCTTTTACCTAAATACATTCAGATAGCACTATTAGTCTAAGGGCCTATTTACTACAGGTGTATCGTGTTTTCATTTCTACCGGTAATATAAACATTAGAAAAGACATTATGAAAGTTTTTAAAAATGTGTTTTAAAAATAGATTAGTATATTTCTAAAAATTCAGAAAAACGTCAAAACATTGTTTTTAGTATTTCCAGAAATGCATTCTCTCTTGTTAGCTTCTATCTTCTTTTCTATCGCAATTAAAACGAAAAATCCATGATAAAATGTCATTCCAACCACAATGACATACAAAGTAAAAAGGGAAAATGTTTTTAGAAAGTAAACAAACCCTAAGTTATTCTTATATTTCATTTTTCAGGGTAAACAAACCTTATTTACCTATAGCTGCAGGAGATCTTTCTGTCCAATCTGCATGGTTATTGGTGATATTCTTTGCAGCAGCTGGCTTATTGATTGTGGGATTGAACTTTGGACCCTTTATTTTTTCTCTTTACTCCTTTGGCCTTTTTCTTGGTACTATATATTCCGTTCCTCCACTTAGGATGAAACGCTTTCCTGTTGCAGCGTTTCTTATTATCGCTACGGTACGATATAACCTCCTTTTCTCCCAATCTTTGCAGTACTAATACACATATTTCAATTTTATTTCTATATAAAATAGCCACCACAGAAATCAGTTTGATATTTTTTTTCTATGAATCTAGTTGGATATTTAATTTAAAGTATGTGTTCATTTGACTGAACAAGATTGACAGAAGAGGCTTATGCAGGTACGTGGTTTTCTACTTAACTTTGGTGTGTACTATGCCACTAGAGCTGCTCTTGGACTTGCTTTCGAGTGGAGGTGGGTTAGAGCTAAGCATTGTTGCTTTGTATTTGTAATTGGTAAAGTTAAATAATTGAGATCATGTGTGCCTACTATTCAAATAAAGGCTCACCAAAGCTATGTAGCACTGACACTTCAAATTGAAGGTGTGTCCAATATCTGACATATGTCAGTTACAGACACGACACCGACACATGTGATTACATCTAATTATTCTATCTTCTCAAATTATTACTGGTGTCGAGGTGACAGTGTCAGTGCTGTGTTCAATTTTTGTGTTTGTGTCAATACTTCATTGCACCAAAGCTTATACTAACTGTGAATTATGATATTCCTATCAAAAACATAAAATCAAAATAATAGAATATCTCTATGACATTGACAGTGCTAGAAGGGTAAACTCCACCTTTGAATGGTTGAGTTAGTCAATTCTATCTTTCAATTGAAATTGTGTCTTCCTATTATAATGAATAAAATTTGCGATGATGTTAGATTTTTGTCCATTGTCACCAACGTATGCATTTCTTCTTGTATCTCTCTACTTGCAGTTCCCCTGTGGTTTTTATCACAACTTTCGTAACATTTTTCGCGTTGGTAATTGCTATAACAAAAGATCTTCCAGATGTTGAAGGAGATCGCAGGTATGTTTTACGATCATGTTGCATTGAGGGTTGAAAGTTCATTGATCTTATTTACCTATACTGCTGATACAACATTCGAATTAATTTTGCTATAAATGTGTGTGCGCGCGTGTGCGCTTGCATGTAACAATTAATTATAGGTATCAGATATCGACCTTTGCTACAAAACTCGGAGTTCGGAACATTGCTTTCCTTGGTTCTGGAATTTTGCTGATGAACTATGTTGTTACCATATTGGCGGCAATTTATATGCCACAGGTAAATATTAACTTGTTCCATGTCCTAATCACTTATCATTGTCATAACATTTTTGAAGAAAACCTTATGTAAGTTGTGGCACTGTTGACAGGCTTTCAGGCGATGGTTATTGATACCAGCTCATACAATTTTTGCATCAAGTTTGATTTACCAGGTTCGATTCGATGAGTGGATTAACTAATACCTGTCAAATTTGTCATTCCAAATTAAGTAATTAATACATGTTTCACGTTTTCTTCATTTGATCTCGTTGCTTGTGCTCCGCTCTGCACCCAGTCATCCTATTACTCCGAATGAATTATACTTTATAATTATTTTCTCTTATAGAAGAATGTATGTTCAGAGTATTGTGCAGCTACTGAGTTGTGTGTTGTCTGGAACTTCTTCTTAGGGTCTGTTAGGATTGACTTATTTGAGCTTATTTACCGGTATAAGCACTTGCGAAACTGTTTAGGGTAGCTTGTAGAATTAGCTTAATGACATGTCCTTGTTTTTAGCATATTTTTATAAGCTCTCCAAGATATCTTATGAAATCAGGTTATATGAAAATAGTTTGACTTTATTTTATCTTTTGTTACAGAATTAGCTTATAATGAGCACTTAAATGATAAACGCTTATGCTATTAGCGCTTAATATAACTGTTTATCTAAACAGGACTTTGTTATAACTAGGATAAGTATGTTTTTCAAGAATATTAATAAGTTGTAATATTGTAAAATGATGTGATATATTCTCTTATATTTCAGGTGCAGATCTTAGAAAAAGCAAATTATACAAAGGTAAATATGTTATAGCAATTTATTTACTGTTTTCAAAACTTAGAAGTTTGAAGTTGGTTTTCTGACTATTGTGACATCACTTACATACAACACGGATCAGTTAGCTAAGAAACAAAATTTTGTTTATGGAATATGATTGATTATATGAGAATAGTTTAATGCTTGATTACTCTAAGTGGCTTAATATAGTGGCCATACAAAGAAAAAAAAGCTTCCCGATACACTTTTTTACTAAAGGAAGTTTTTCCTACCTGTATTGGAATCTGTTTGAGATCTCTCATAAACTAAAACATTGCAGCTATAAAGCTCCTGTCATGGCAGGTCCAAGGAGATAAACTTGTTAATGTTTAGTCGCCTTCTCTTTTGGTAAAAAAAAGGGTTAAATATATTTGTAGTTTCACAAAAATTCATAGTTGTTTTTCGTCCTCCATTTGAAAAGTGACGCGTTTCCATCTCCCAACTTTTGAAATATATTAGTTTTGGTCACTTTACTTTTTAAAATATTTTGTTTGTGGTCCTCTTGATTAATGTCTGGCTATATGTTGCAGGACGCGATATCAGGATTCTATCGATTCATATGGAACCTGTTCTATGCTGAGTATGCATTATTTCCTTTCATCTAGCAAAATGTGCTACATTTTTTTCTTGGAACATGCATAGGAAGAAAGATCTCCGTTGTATCGTATCGAATATCTACTCGTAAACTATTAATATTTTTTTAAATAAGTTGAGTATTTTTGTATATAGTATAGTGTTTCTTTTTTAATTAGATGTAATGTAATGCCATCAGAATTGTATACAACGGCAGATTTCATAATCTTTCATGGACAATATTTTGTAGTGTTTTATTACATTTTATGCATGCCATTGACACATGCTATTTTATCTTTATAATTTTGGACTATAGTAGTCATTTTTCAAAGATTATCTTTGCAAAGTATAGTTTATATTAGTGTACCTAGCATGCATAAAGATGTAAAAGATATAAGTGTGATATAATAAAAGTTATATAATGGTCACATTATTACTTGAAAATCACATGACTAACTATTTGTTATTAGATTCAATTGTCAAAATTTATTTGTTTCATTCTCACACGAAAAGACTCTCCTCTTCATACATATCCTCTGGCTTTTGAACTCTTTTGACACTACAATATTGACCAATATGGTGGTAAGAAAATTTGAGCTTTTAGAGAATCTTGAGGAGATTTGCTACACAAAGATAGCAAGTTTCTATTAGATCACATTATCTGCCAAAAGCCTCCTAAAGGTCACATGAGTATTTCATGGTTAAATGAAATAGAGAATTAAGGAAAGAATAATAAACATATTGATGGAAGTATTCTTAAAATTTTAGAAATGGAAAATTGAATAAGAAAATTGTGATATTGAAGAAAAAAAAAAGCCGAAACATATTTCTACCAAATTGTTTTTGGTACAACAGAGAACCAAAGGTCCAAAGAAGTATAAAATAATAAAACTAAGCAAGCTATTTATAATATTAAGGTACTTTGATAGTATATACCAATATTTTGTGCCATTATACCATATTTTTCATAATATATATTTATAGTTTTATTTATTATATATATGATTTTAAGATGAACTCTTTAATATTATAGATATGAATAATTTTAAAAATAATTCATCGAATCATCAGGTTACATCCAGTTTAAAACACATTCAAGATGTGATCTAACGACCTTTCCTGAACATTTAATATAGGGAACGCTTGGATTTTAAAAGATATTTTATTTTTATTATAAAAATAAAATTTCTTCTCTATTTATAAATTAGTATAAGATATAGTTAATACAACCGTTTCCAACTCAATTTTTCACAAAAAAATGAGATAGTTTAATAATTAAAAGTAACATAGCAAGAATTGGTGAATAGACACCCATTTGAGAAAAAATTACCAATTATTTAAATACACAACACACTTCATTGCTCATGTTTGAGTTAAAAATGTCCAAACAGAATTGAAGAAATGAAAGAAATCAAACAGATGCAATTAATTTTATTCACATTTCAACTTTTAGATTTTGACATGCTCCATTAAAAGACTACTCTAACACTAGTGTCAAGGTAAACAAAAAGCCATGTTCGGACTAAGCCTTGATCATTACAAAATAAAATTAAAAAATAGCCATAGTTGTCACTAAGAAACAATACCAAAAAAGAGACTTTGAAACAAAACAATAAAAAGCAAGAATATTCTTGCAAGCATATAATTAGACCCCCGAGTAATTCAAGCAGCTTCTTCACCTGAGACTCAATTTCAGCAACTTGTTCCTCCGGTGCATAATCGCAATGTAGTATGTGGAATAGACATTCATATCTTATCTTATAAACTAAAGATGATGATATTGCATCCACACAATAGCCAGCCATTGATTTCCATGCGATGGTAACAGCAAGGAGATAGAGATACATTCACTAACTATAGAATATATACCCATGCTTGATCCAAAAATTAAGCCTAACCCATCCACAACTTCAACACTTTATCCTTACCACCAGAGGCTACCTTCTCTCCATCTGGACTCCAATCAACAGCAAATACCTTCACAGCATAAAAATAAACTTAGGTGAGCCACTACTGTGGAAAATTTTATTTTTTAAGAATAACTCAAGTATTTTGCATCTAATGAAGACATACTTCATCAGCATGGCCCGGAAGGTCTTGCTTCAACTTACGAGTCCGAATATCCCAAACCTTGAAAACCAAACACAATGTAAGGTCAAAGTTATTGTTTTGCAAATGAAATTTGATACAAACCAAACCAAAAAAATATTAACCAAAAGGAAAATTATTGTCACCTTAAGTGTAGAATCTTTGCTGCCACTCAAAAGAAGTCTACTGTCTGCAGACCAGCTGTACAGAGTAAAAGTCGATATAGTTAGTTAATTGCAGTTTCAAACGAAATATCTTTGGCTAGCAGTTTGAAGATAGAATAACTCATGTTTTATACCTGATCTGGTAAACAGGCCCAACATGGCCACGAAAAGCGGTGACAAATTTCCCTGTAGTGCCGTTCCATAACTTCACAGATTTATCAAAAGACGCACTCGCTATCCATTGTCCATCAGGCGAAAAATAGACATGGTTCACAAGCTGTCAAACATGTGTTACTTGTATCATTAAGCCTAAAAGATGAAATGTGTCTAATTCATGTATAAACAGAATTATAACTTGATGAATTGCGGTTTAATCAGTATGACAACAAATTGAACAAACAAAATCAATTTCAACTAGAGTAGATACAATAATAAATAATAAGAGATAGACATATTTACAAGTATACACTAATTTATATCAAAGTTAAGTCACATTGCAATTTGAAGAAAGAATAATTTTGGTTTGTTCTCATTGGCATATTTTAAAATTGTAGAAAAACAAAATACCTGTTGATGACCTGTCATGCGAGTTTTAGGGTGCTTGTTGATGAAGGGTTCCCAAAGGAACATTGTGAAATCATCAGATCCAGAGACCAATCTTTCAGGGGCATTACCTCTCATTGTTTTGTACCTTTCAAGAGCAACCTACATACATCAGCAGCATAAACAATTATTAGTAAAAGAGAGAAATAATATATTTAATGGATTGAATGTGACAACAACTCAAAGAATAACTACAAAACAATATAATCAATTGATTGTAACTTGGAAGTTAAAACTACTCAAATAATGACTATGGTTCAAAGGGCTAAATTTACTATTAAACAAACTAATAGTTACCTTCTTCATTTCCTCTGGAGATGAATAACGTTTTCCAGTATGATCAAAAGCTCCAGTCCGAAGAACATACTCAGTGCTCAATGCTAAAGAATTAACCCAATGCCCATGTCCCTAAAATAAATATCAAAACAGAAAATGATGCCATCACTAACAAAACAATTATTTTGAAATAGAAATATATAATAAGATATAAGCAAAGTATGTTGTACAAAAAATAAGTATTAAAAAACTCATTGTTAGAATTATTCTTTTCATATTTAGTGATTAACTTTCTTTTAAATAAGAAAAAATTGAGACAGAAAATGTTACAAGGAGAATAAAAGATAAGGAACCCTCCTAAACAAAAAATAACCAAAAAGAAAGAGAAACTCAAGGGAACAAAGCTTCCCCTAATCCACTAACATTGGTGAAAATAAAATTCCAACATTCTTTTCCAAGATAACCTCATCAAAATTTGTTAAAAAAGAAACAAAAAATTCCATAATAGATTTATTTATTAAAATGATATTGATAAGTAAAAGTTCCTTCCTTCTTTTTAGGCAGCATGGTTGAACATAAAACCCAAAGTATTAGTAATTTATTTTGATCCTATGGTTGAACGTAAAATATTTTCACACTTTCAACTTCTCATGTACAAATGATCATTACAAGAGTCTGATCATCATTCAAGAAAATTTACTTTTTAAATGTTGTATCTACACATTGGATGATGGTATACAAAGTTTAACTTACACTCCAACAATAAATCAAAATTAAACACCTAGTAATATCCTTGAGGATTTAAATAGTAAAATTCCAATTGGCAGCTAGACTGGTACACATGAAAGATAATGCTAGGCCAAGAAAACATGTGTATAGGAGAAGTGATAATAAAAGAATACTGGGAAAGAGAGGTTAGAGGCGGTTATAGAGGGAAAGGAAGTTAAGGGCGAATTGTAACTGCAGGGACAGATGTAAAAGAGCTGTTAGGGTAGAGAGGAGGGGGGCACAAAAGAGGGGAGGTTGGAGGAAAATAAAGGCAGGCAAAAATTCTGTGTTCTATTATATAACATAAAAATAACTTAACTGAAGAAAAAGTTGGCACCGAGTAGAAATAGGATACATGTACATAACTAATCAAATTTTAAACAAGCACATAAAAAGTTAGCTGTAAAGCGAGGAGGCCCACCTTCAGTTCCCGAATTAGCTTCCCTTGTGTGGTTTCCCAAACTTTGATTGTACAATCCTGGGACCTATAACAAAATAACATAGTCAGGAGCTAAGCAGTAATACAAAATATAGAGTGATAATAAGCCGTTAATTTATTATCAAAAAAGGAAAATCCCTGCAGCATAACATCAGTTAACATCAGGATAAGTTGAATTTAAAGTCTAAAAGTAAGATCTCTGAACTAAGATAAACAAGAGTTAAAATCATTAAATGGAAATTTAAACAAAAATGAGTTTTTACATCCCACATGCAGGAACAATTCCCCTAAAGATCAAAGTATACTAGATATGTTGAGAAAACACTCTAAAACCTCAATGGATGAATAAAAAGAGTCTCTTGAAAACTTGAATAAGAACATCTTTCTAGACAAAAACTTGATTCAGCAGCAAAACTACTCTGCTAATATATCCCAATTCATGCAATATAAAAAATTGAGCGTAGAGAAAAACTCAGACTAAAATCTTTAGAGAAATTGAGAGGGAGGAGGAGAATACCCTGTATAAATCACACCATCTCCACCCCATTTTACACATGTTACTGAAAGTGTGTGGCCACTGAGTACCATACATTTCTTTAAAGAAACATCCCATATACGAGCATCCCCATCTTTGCTTGCACTTACAAATCGACGGCAAGGAGCATTCAGGTGGAGAGGTTCCCAAGAGATACCAGTAATCCATTTCTTGTGGCCCTACATTTAGTATATTTCAAATATTATTGTCCAAGTAACAATATGATGATACAAAACTCTTCAAACATCGGTTATCAAAGTAAATACACTGATTCTGAACCAAAGTAGTTGTTTCAAATATGTGCGTACCCCAAAAGTTCATCTACAATATCTCCAATAACATGTGTATTTTCCCATGAAAGCCTGAATTAATAAAGCATGATATTCTTATAATTTATTTACACAATTTTGGATTTGGGGAGGGAAGACGAGCAAAGTAAATTCAGCATCAATAAGAGTTGTGTACTTATTCTAACAAAAAATAGAGCCACCCTGATAACACTGGTAATCAGAATTAAAGAAACGAAAGAATGAATCAAGAATCAATACCCTAACCCAGAATCAATGTGATTCTGATTAGGTTTTAGTATGGAACTTTATTGAATTGAATTGAATTGAATGGAAGGGATGAAGGAATTACAGAGGATCCCGCGATCCTGTTCTGGTTCCACAACCAGTGATAACTTTCCCAATCTCTAACTCTCAATTAGAACTAACATTCTATTTATAGTATTCCTAACTGCTAACTGTTTTTGTACAGCTGTCAGAGAATTACAATTAGGAAGGTTTCAACCAAACCTTCCTATTCCCTCTTTTATATACATTTTTAATAATAGGCTTTGGCCTAATCGTATCAATACCCTCCCCTAAAAGAAATAACTTGTCCTCAAGTGGAAAATCTGGGAAGTTTTCTTGTATTGTAGCAGCCAATTCCCAAGTGCATTCATGTAGAGGAAGATCCTTCCATTTTACCAAGACTTCAACATGACCTTGATTAACTTCTTTGCTGTCAGTAATGTCTTCTGGTTGTACTTGTAACTCCAATTCTTCATTCAGCATAGGGGGTAAAGGTTGAGGTTGTTGCTGAGGTTTCAGAGCCTTCTTTAATAAGGACACATGGAAAACAGGGTGAATTTTAGAATGGGCAGGTAGAGCTAACTTGTAGGCGACAGTACCCACCCTTGTGACCACCTGGTATGGACCATAAAATCTAGGAGCAAGCTTAGCATAAGGTCTTGAAGCTAAAGACTTCAATTTATATGGTTGTAGTTTGAGATAAACCCAATCCTCCACTTGAAATTCTACTGCCCTTCTATGCTTGTCAGCCTGTTGTTTCATGTGATTTTGAGCTTTAGTTAAGTTGGCTTTCAATTCTTCTATTATAGCATCTCTATGGAGAAACATCTGATTTACTTCTTCCACTTTAGAAGGAACAGCACCTGCTTTCAACAGTGTAGGAGAATCCCTACCATACAAAGCTCTAAAAGGAGTCATTCCCGCAGAACTGTTGTAATTTGAATTGAACCAAAACTCTGCCCAATGTATCCAATCTAACCATTGCTTTGGTTTAGGCCCTACAAAGCATCTAAGGTATGTCTCCACACATCTATTAGCCACTTCAGTTTGGCCATCTGA
>NC_021166.2:24766138-24771138 GCF_000331145.2 Cicer arietinum
GCTGAGAAATAAAGGATCCCTGTCAGAAACTATAGTAGTTGGGAACCCATGTAACCTAACCACTTCTTTCAAAAAGACAGTAGATCTTTAGCTGAATAAGGATGTCCTAGTGTAAGGAAATGTGCATATTTTGTTAGTCTATCAATGACTACAAATATGGTATCCTTACCTTTAATTTTAGGAAGGCCTCCTATAAAATCCATTGAAATATTCATCCAAACTTGTGTCGGTATTGGTAGAGGTTGCAACAAACCAATAGGGGCTAATGTAGAGTACTTATTTTTCTGACACACTTCACATCTCTCAACAAAATCCTTGATGTCTGCCTTCATACCTTCCCAAAATAAGAAACTAGCAATCTTCTTGTAAGTTCTAAAATGTCCCGAATGGCCTCCCATAGGTGTCTCATGGCATTCAGTCATAATAACAGGAATTCTGTTTGACAATTTAGATACCACCAATTTATCCTTATAGTACAAAATGCCTTTCTTCAAATGGAAATCTGGGTGTGTGGTAGGAGCAATGATTAAATCATGCATGACTTTTAACCACTTTGGATCCTGCTGCAATTCTTGAATCCAGGATTCAGATTCTGCCACTGTCAATATAGAAATGGCAGCATACATCATTCTCCTAGAAAGAGCATCAGCCACAGAATTTTCAGTCCCTGGTTTGTATTGGATTTCAAAATCCAATCCCACTAACTTCACAGCCCATTTGAATTGTTCATCAGAAAATAACCTTTGTTCTGTTAAAAACTTCAAACTTTTCTGATCTGTTTTGATAATAAAATGCCTCCCCATCAGATAATGTCTCCATTTTTGTATGGCTTGGACCAAAGCCATTAATTCTCTCTCATAAACGGATTTTTGTTGAGCCCTTAAGGAAATCCCTTTACTCCAAAATGCTAAAGGCCTTCCCTCTTGCATCAAAACTGCCCCTAGACCTTTGCTGGAAGCATCAGTTTCCACTATAAATTCCTTATTAAAATCAGGTATTGCCAACATTGGTAGAGATACCATAGCAGCCTTCAACTTTTCAAAAGCAGATGTAGCCTCTGCAGTCCAACTGAAAGAATCTTTCTTGAGTAAATCTGTCAGAGGTTTTGCTATCTTGCCATAATTCTGAACAAACCTTCGATAATAACCTGAGAGCCCTAAGAACCCTCTCAACCCTTTTATATTCCTTGGTTGCGGCCAAGACTTCATAGCTTCCACTTTAGAACAGTCAGCAGAAACACCATCTCCTGAAATGATGTGGCCCAAATACTCAATACTTGTTTGACCAAAGTTGCATTTCTTGAGGTTTGCCTTCAACTTATTCTCAGTTAACACTGTTAAGATGACTTGTAAATGGTCTTTATGGGATTCCAAATCAGGGCTGTATATTAAAATGTCATCAAAAAACACTAGTGTGAATTTCCTCAAATATGGTTTCAAGATCTCATTCATCAAAGCTTGAAACGTGGAGGGGGCATTAGTGAGTCCAAAAGGCATAACTAAGAATTCATAATGCCCCTCATGAGTCCTAAATGCTGTCTTCTCGACATCTTCCAATCTCATCTGTATCTGATGATAACCTGACTTCAAATCAAGTTTAGAAAAAACCTTTGCTCCTCCCAATTCATCTAACAACTCTTCAATTATAGGAATTGGAAATTTGTTTGGAATGGTGACCTTGTTGAGTGCCCTATAATCCACACAAAATCTCCAACCTCCATCTTTTTTCTTCACTAGAATGATAGGGCTAGAATAAGGGCTAATACTGTTTCTGATCACCCCAGCATCTAACATTTCAGCTACAAGTTTCTCAATTTCTGCTTTCTGAAAATGAGGACATTTGTAAGGTCGAATGTTGGGTATTTCAGCTCCCTCCTTCAGTTTGATAGCATGATCATGCTTTCTAAAAGGGGGTAACCCCTGGATATCTTGGAACACTTCTTGGTGTTGCTCTAGGATCCTCTTCAATGCTTCTGGAACCCTTTCTTCTTTCTGTTTACTTCCCTCTTCTGTAACACAGTGTAACAATAGCCCTTCCCCCTCTTGTAACAGAACTTGCCTGAAAGCTCCATAGGACAGCTCTGTCTTTGTTAATGCAGGATCTCCTGCTATTGTGATTCTAGAACCTCCTCTCATAAGGGTTAGCTCCATTCTGCCAAAGTCAGCCTTTACTTCTCCCAAACTAGCTAACCAGTCTAAACCCAACACTAGGTCCACTCCTTTTAATCCAAACAAATAGAAGTCTTGAATAACTTCTAATTGTTGTAAATATAGTTTGAGCTGGGTACATTTTCCTCTATTTTGAACTTTATGGCCATCTCCCACTTCTACTACATAGGCTGGAGTGTCGTCTACTTTCAGTTTCAACCTGTCCACTGAATCCTTTGCAATGAAATTGTGTGATGCCCCACAATCTATCAATATCACAACAGGTTGATCTTTTATTATTCCTCCTACCTTCCATGATTTACTAGTTGTGAGTCCTATCATGGAGTGCATTGATAATTGCAAGGAATTTAGTGTCTCTACCTCATCTTTTCCTTCTAAATCATTCACCTCATCATCCCCTTCAGCTAAAATAAGCATTCTCATTTGTCTATTTTTACACATATGATCTTTATTAAAGGGTTCATCACACCTAAAACATAACCCTTTTTCTCTTTTTTCACTCATTTCTTCACTAGTCAACTTCTTATACTCCCCCCTACTTCTTATACTTCCCCCATTCACACTTCCTACAGAGGACCCTTCTCTTTTACTACTAGTGGCTGTCTGTGGTTCTACAGTGACAACTCTACTATAATTGTTGTTTCTATAGGACCCTGAAAATTTGGTGTTACCCATATAAGGCCTCTTTGTTACTATTGAACTCTTTTGTTCAATGAGAATCGCCTTTTGAATTACCTCAGTTAAGGTTTTCAGCTCATATAACCTCACTTCCACCCTAATTTCTTCCTTTAATCCATTAAGAAATATGCCTTTGACAAAATCTTGGTCAATTACTTTCAAAGCCCCCACATATTTCTCAAATTCCTCCACATATTCATCAACACTTTTTTCTTGTTTTAAAGAAAGTAACAACTCATAAGGGTTTTGTATCATGGAAGGCTGAAAACGTCTCACCACAGCAATTTTGAAGCTTTCCCAAGTGGGAGACAAATTACAGCATTCCCACCATTGGTACCAGCTGAGGGCTCTTCCTTCTAAGGCAACCATGGTGGCCTGCATCTTTTCTTCATTAGTGACATCCCTGAGAAGAAAATATCGCTCTAATTTCTGGACCCATCCAAAGGCATCTTCCCCAGAAAAAACTGGAATTTCCAGTTTTCTCCACCTATCACGATTTCTGTGTTGTGGGCGACTGTGGTGTTCTTCCTCGTTCTCATTTTCGTCTCCCATGGAAGCATTTTCTCCATTAATCCCTAATTTGGTTGCTATCGCCTCTAACAACGTCTCTGTCCTCCTCAATCGCGTCTCATTCATCTCTATACGATTGTGCATATCTTCTCGTTCTTGACGTAATTCTTCACGTTCTTCGGTCCAGTTTTCATCTTCTCTAGCCATCCTCCTTGTAACAACCATAAGCAAATTTGGCAGCAGCGTGTGAGATCCCAAACCCTCAGGCACCCAGAATTTGCTCTGATACCAGTGATAACACTGGTAATTAGAATTAAAGAAACGAAAGAATGAATCAAGAATCAATATCCTAACCCAGAATCAATGTGATTCTGATTAAGTTTTAGTATGGAACTTTATTGAATTGAATTGAATGGAAGGGATGAAGGAATTACAGAGGATCCCGCGATCCTATTCTGGTTCCACAACCAGTGATAACTTTCCCAATCTCTAACTCTCAATTAGAACTAACATTCTATTTATAGTATTCTTAACTGCTAACTGTTTTTGTACAGCTGTCAGAGAATTACAATTAGGAAGGTTTCAACCAAACCTTCCTATTCCCTCTTCTATATACATTTTTAATAATAGGCTTTGGCCTAATCGTATCACACCCCTGCAACCTTGGTTGCCCACTTATTTTTTCAATCATTAACTTCCACAAGTGATCCTTCAGAGGTTGGAGTTTCAAGCTCCTATTGTTTTTTAAGTCTTTGATTGATTCTTTGAATGTGGAAAGAGTAGTAGAACGAACATCACATTTTGATTTGTCTTCAATTTTTAAAGTCACACTCTTTTGTTTTCAAGTTATTAATTTAAACCAATTCATTCTTTATTATCTATAATTATGACCAGTTTAACCTTGGTCAGCCCATGCCGTTAACCAATACCTGACTGGTTTAATGGCCAGTCCAGTTTTAAAAATATTGCTTGGTTGGTTGGTATTGGTAATGCCACCCACTCATTTTGATTTTTGAGTTCGAGTTAAACCCAAATTGGTCCTAGAAATTCTAGGACAATATCAATCTAGTCCCTCACATTATTGATATTCCAAATAATCTCTGTATAGCAAAATTTAAATCAAATTTGTCTATCCGTTGATATTTGGAGTAGACTGCAATGAAAGTAAGTTGATAACATTGAGAATTAATTTGAAACTAAGTGAGGGATTTGATTAACATTTTGAAATTCCAGGGATCATTTTAGAATATTGATAATTCAGAAGAGGACTAGGTAGATACAGCCCTACAATTTCAAGGATCAAATTTAGTATTTATCCAATTGAGTTACCTGAAGTACCCAACACCACAACTTGATAAAATCAGAAACATGTCATCATCAACTATTCTGACAATATATACCTTTAGTCTTGGTCCAAGACTAAAGGCATATATATCCCTTATTTGGCTACTCTCAATGCACTTTAAAGGAGGAGGAGGAGAAGAAGACATCTTCACAATACACATTGGTATTCAAGGTTAAAAACTTACATTTAGAGGATTGCCTAATTGCTTTCCAGTTTGTGGGTCCCAACACAGAAGTTCCCCTGACTTGCTCCCACTTACAAGATACTTGCCATCTGGTGACCATTCAATACAAAGGACC
>NC_021166.2:24773638-24779302 GCF_000331145.2 Cicer arietinum
TAAATAAATAAATAAATAAAAGAGAATAGAAAAAGGGAGGGTTACATTACATTGTGTAGAAGCATATTAACAATCTGTTGGAGCTGTTGTGGACCGATATTCTGAGGAAGGTACATAGGAGCACCAAGAGGAGCTCCATCTGGATCCGTCAAAAGGCACATCACATTGTTGATTATCTCCCTCTTCTCCATTACTGCTGCGCTCACACTCTCAACCTCCATTTCAGATTCTCTGGTGCTTTCTTTTCGTTGAAAAGGAATTAGGGTTTTATTGCTTATAAACCCTAATTCAATAGTTAAATGAAGAGGGAAAATATCTATCTATGCGCTTCAAGGCTATGTCTGAATGCAGTCTCTTAAACTCGGTTCGGACTGACCGAGAACCGGTATATGACCGGTTTAAATCGGTTTGGACCAATTTAACTCGCCAAGTTTACTAGAGAACTGGTGACTCGGACTCAAACCGAACCAACCGAGACGTGTATATTTTTTAAAAATAAAAAAAAATAAAAAATATATGAGAGAAGCAGTTGGATGGAGCTTAGATCTGAACTTGGTGTCGTAGTACAAATAACGGTGTTTTATCACCAAAACAAAAAACAACAATCTATCATAGTATGCGAAATAATTAATTAAATGTTTACGGTGAGTGTGGAGAGTAGAGCTCTCAAAAAAAACCTCCAACTATTAGATCTCTTAATTTTTTTCCTAGGAAATTCTTAATATTAGGCCTCTATAAAAATAATTTTTTTAAATTTTGGCTCATTATTTTCTGGAGTTTAAGAGAGGGGGCTTAGAGGTTTATTGACCCTTAATATTTTAATAATATTGAGAATTTTCTTGAAAATTTTTTTAAAATTTATTTTTTTCGGAAAAAATTTAAAAAAAAAATTTCTTAAAAAATTTTGTAAGAAAAATAAATAAAAAATTCTCGAAAAAATTTGATTTTTTTTCTCGAATAAAATAAAAATTGGAATTTTTTTATCGGTGAAAAAATCGAAAAAAATTGTCAAAATTTTTTAAAAAAGAAACGATTTATTTTTTGAAAGTATGGGGCTATAAACCCACAAAATTTTAGGGGGCTGGGGGCTTACTTTTTGTGGGCCTTTTAAATTATAAAATTTTTTGACCCCTCCAACATGTGGGTTGGGGCCAATAATTAGAGAACTTATCAAATTGACAGCTCTAATGGAGAGAAGGATGATAGTGAAATTAAAAGGGTGTGAAGTATGTTGTGACTAAGATTGTGCATGGTTTTTGTTTTCTAAATCAAACTATATTATTCTAAATTCATTAAGATTTATAACTAAATTTATTTATTTTTTTAAATCGATTTTAAATTTAGAATTTAGTTATGATTAAATAATCGATTTTTAGTTAGGCAAAATAAAAAAAATAAAAAATTTGATTTTTTTAAAACTAATTAAAATTTAGGTATTTTTAATATTAATTTTTAAAAAACTATTTATTCATAGTTTAAATCCCGATTATTTAAAAAAAATTATTTTAAAAATTAGTTATTTTCACAAAATAAAAGTTAAATAAGAAACATGAATCAACAACACAATTGTTTTGTATTCCACCAAAGAGAACATTAGAGAAACATAAATCAACAATACAACTAAATAATCCACAAAGAGAACACTAGATAAACACTCATTAACAATACAACTAAATAATCAACAAGAAATCAATAAGATCAATTAGCAAACTTGGACAACATAATAGAAAAAATTAATATTAAGATTAGACTCCTCAAATCAAATTTAAAACTCAAACTTCTCAGTTATCATCCTGAACATTTCTCTCACACACTTTATTCACACATCATAATTTTGTAGACCAATTTTAAAGAATATTTAAAATTTCATCGACTCGTCTCTTAAAAGTAAATGTTAATATTCATTTTTATTTTAATTAATGAGATAGTTATTTAAATGATATTAATTTAATAAAAATATGGATAAATAAATATGTATTTCATGTTGAATTGACATTAATTAGATCATCATTTTATTCATAAAAATGAGAAGGGTCAAGAGTTTTTACTTCTCAAGAGAATCATCGATCATCCTTAAAAAAAATTGATAATTTTTAAATATTGGTACATGGTAAACAGTTATAAAGGTGGTCCATCATAGTACTCACCTCATAAAAATGTAATTTTTTAATATTTTGGTTTAAATACACTTTTAGTCTCTCTATTTTGTTCAAAATTAACTTTTAAACCCTCAATTTTTAAAATTGGATTTTTGGTCCTCCTTCTTTATAATCTTTGTAATTTTTTTGATCCCTCAATCTTTAACGACCTGGCATCATCATTAATGATGTGACATATACATGTCATTTTTTCTAATTAAATTATTTAAGTTTATTATTTATTTAATTTAGTTTTAATTGTAATTTTAATACCTTTATTTTTATCAATTTACGAAATCGGTCTCTCTATTTTAAAATTTGTCAGTTTTGATAATTCAATATGATTTTTAACTAAAAAATAACAATGTAACATGCTTTAAGTAACGTGACATATGATACGATGATGTAGAAAATTAACATACATGAAATCACAATAAAACTCTATAATTTTTTTGTATTGAAGATAAACTAAGGATGATTAGAATGAGGGAGATGTCCTCGAGTATGATGAAGTCAGATATGGGGTTGCCACACGTTCACGAGGTTGAGGATAGTGATGATGAAGAAGTTGAAGTTGGGCATGATGATGATAATGAGATGGATGGACCCAAATTTGGTGGATGAGCTTTTCTAATTTAGTTTTTTCTATTTTGTTTAATTTCATGTTTTTTTTAATTTATATTTGAATTATTTAAACTTAATTTTAAATAATTAAATTATAAAAATAGTTATATATTTATTAATGACATGAATTCTATTTTATGTCACTCATGCTACATCTTCTAAATGGAGGGGATAAAAAAATTCCCAAAAATTTAATTTTAAAAATGAGATAACTAAAAGTTAAATTTGTAAAAAATAGGAGGGACCAAAAGTATATTTAAATTTAATATCTTTTAGGTATGAAAAGATATAAATATATACATGGTTTCAATTATATCAAAACAAATGAGCTTGTGAAATTATATAATTTGTTTCATTATGTTTTTCACATTTTATGTGTCATGAGCTTTTTTTATAGAGTAATGATATTTGAACACATCTTTAAACACAAATACAAGTGATCCCCCATATAATATCTCTCTTTATTTAATTTCTCTCTTTTATTTTTCACACAATCTCTCTCTTTATTTAATTTTTTTTTTACTTTCTCCCTTTTTATTTCTCTTTTTTCACTTTTTTTTTAAAGTCATTATCCAGATTTATATTGTTTGATTAGAATTACTAAACTTTCTGTTGAAATCCATTAACCAAGTTTTGCAAGGAATTAACCATATTGTTTTAAGTCATTAAACAAATTTATATTTTGTTTGATTAGAATGCCAAAGTTTTCAGTTCAAATTCATTAACCAGATTGTTCACAATATTAACCATGTCTCTTAAAGCCATTAACCAGATTATATTGTTTGATTAGAATGACAAAACTTTCTATTCAAATCTATTCACCAAGTTGCGAAAGGAATTAACAATATTGTTTTAAGTCATTAACCAGAATTATATCTTGTTTTAAGTCATTAACTAGGTTTACGGAAGAAAAATTTAAAACTCAACATTGTGGGAAAGAATGAAATGAAAAGTTACATTGCAAGTGAGAAGATAGTGTTGCTCAAATTACTTCATAAAAAATTTAATTAAAATTAGTAAATAAAAGGAAGAAGGAGGAATTATGGAAGAAAGAGAAGATGGATGTGTGAGGTCTATTTTTGTAGAGGAAGATAAAAAAATGAAAAAAAAGAGATAAAAAAGGAAAAGTAAAAAAAAAAAATGAAGAGAGATTGTATGGAGAGTCACTTATATTTGTGTTTAAAAATATATTCAAATATCATTACTCTTTTTTAAATTTCAAAAAAATCGAGTCATTTAATTCTATCTGACTTAATATTTTTGTAAGAATTTTATAGATACTATGATATTATCAAATTATTTGATTTAATCTAATTCAATCATGCGATTCAATTAATAATGTATGGTTTGACTGATGAAGTTTGACCAATGAAGTAGTTTTCCAACCGTGTCAATTGCGGAATTGGTTCGATTAGTTAATTGTTATTGATTCAAATGTATTACTAATATAATAATCATAAGACATTTATGTAAACCGGAAGTTTTTAAGTAAACCAAAAGTGTACTAGTCATATAGAGTCGATATTGAGCATGTGCTGGTATATTAACAACACAGGATCTAAAATTTATTATTATAGTATTAAGTGCCCAAAAAAATATTAAGAGAGGAAGATTCATCATACACTGGGGCTTAGAAACAAAAAAGACCCCGAATACATAAACATAACCAAATTTTAAGAAGAAAAAAAATTTCTATATTTTTTTAAACAAATAAAATCATATTTTTCATGTTATTTACAAGTTTTTTTTTAATGTTATCGATATTATTTATAATTTAAATAAAAATATTTTTTTTTATTAAGGGTTCAATTTTTTAGATTAAAACATATTGTGGCCTAAAATTTTAAGTATTTCTCGAATTTAATGAATTCATCACGAAAATTTATTTAAAATAAGAAAAATGTTGGAAAATTCTTAAAAATAAAAAAGATATTTGAAACCAAGTTTAGAGTTCGAGAGTCGATTATGTACAGAGAAAATGTTAACACCATATGACATCCGTTAAAAAACAGTTACATATAATTAATTATACTCACTTTATTTTAACTTAAAAAATATCTACTTTCTTCTTATTAGTTAAATGCTAATATATTTTTTATAAATGTGATGCAGAAATAAAAGAGTACTCAACATAGAGAGATACAAAAAAAAATAGGTTTTTATTATTGTGGTTGACAAGAGTGCGATCTTGCTCCTACAATATTACCCATTATTTTTTAATGACAACATCTTGTGTCTTTTCCTCTAGATATTTTCTTAAAAAATCATGAATAACTCATTTTTCCTTTTTTTTACTTGTCAACTCTCTTATGTCAATTTTCAATACTTCAACAATTGTTCTCAAATTTGGGAGTAGTCTAGTATACCGATAAGGATTTTCTTTCTCTAAGGAATAACTCAATATTCGTTCGAATTCTTCCAATGTTGGAGTACAACAATTCTCATTATTTGATCATCCACATGGATATATTTTGCCATCGATTCATGACAACCCGACAACAATATTGATTCCCAAATGTTTACCACACATAATGTATCACTGCCACAAGGATTCAGTCCAAGAATTGAAGCACTGCCAACCAATAGCTCGACTCCTATTTTCAGGCCATACGAGTTTTTCCTCCTAGTTATGCCCATGGTATCAGTACGCTTTCATGCTTCCAACGGTTGGTAAGTCTAGAATGGACTTTATAATTGAAAGTCAACCACCTAACACTAAGATACAATTTATTGAAGATAGATTGTAGATTGAGAGTTGTAGAAGGCGAGAGTTATCTAGGTTCAAGTTATGCATTTGATCTTTGCCTCGTACCCAATGTGGTTGTACCACAAAAATTCCAATTACCGGATTTTGAGAAGTATAAAGGGATGACTTGTCTGAGAAACCACCTGACCATGTACT
>NC_021166.2:24779644-24797021 GCF_000331145.2 Cicer arietinum
AATGATCTCTCATGCACATGATGATAAACTCCTGATTCACTTTTTGCAAAACAACTTGATTGGGGTAGCTTCGAGTTGGTATACACATCTAGAAATGAATCACATTCACTCTTAGAAGGATTTGACATATTCTTTCTTGAAATAATATAAATATAACATTGATATGACTTCTAATAGAATGCAACTACATAACACGGTGAAAAGAGACAATGAAACAATTAAAGAACATGCACAAATTTGTCTGACCAATTTTGTACCCCAATTAAAAGAGACAATGAAATAGTTAAAGTATCTCAATTTTATCTAACGAATTAAAAATAATTATAAAAAGATAAGTAATAATATGTTTAATAAACATTTTACACTTATTATTATTATTATTATTATTATTAAATCATCATTTTATAAATCAATTTTGAATCCACATTTACATAAATTCTTATTATGGGTTTCCTTTATAGGTTTTAATATTTTCTCTTCATAAAATTGCATATCGTAACTTCACGTTAACAAAATTTCAAAAACCTTATGAAAATAAAACAGGAACAAACACAACAAGCATTAATAATTGCATTTCTACGTTTATTATGTGAGATATTTCTAAAATATTGGTGAATATATGTATCTATAATTGGTTCTAATTGACATGATATTGTTAATGGCTCAGTGGTTGTGTTTAGTATATGTAATTGAAAGATCTTGAGTTTGATCCTTGCGCGTGCCTTCCTTTTGAATAAATTATTTTTGAATCTCGAGTTCGATCCTTGCACAATAAAACGAAAAGGCACAATTGTTGTTGTCGAACCCGGGTCATGCGCGAGACAGAAGCGCAAGGCAACCACTAGACTGTTGCAAACATTCAATCAATATGTGAACGATATATCTATATACTCTTTCACAATCTGAATGACAGAACCAAAAGTTGTACCACTTTCTCAAGTGACATTATTTTTCTATAAATAGTGTCACTTTGGACAAAATGAAAACACAAAATTTTGGAGATTGCTATCCACTTTTATCACCCATTCTTATATTCTAAGTCATCTTATTCTTTTGTAATTCATGAGTGAAGAATAGGAAACATTCTTTTGTATCATACTATTGAAATATACTCTTGGTGTGATAGTGTAAATCATATTAAGGTTTTCAAAGTACCCTAAAGGGGATTCGCTGGTTATCTCATTTGCATCTGATTGGTGGAGGAGAATCGAACCTAAAGACTAGTGTAACAACACGCTTTGGAATTTGCTACATATAATCTTCATCAACAATTTTATTATTAAAGTCTTGTAGCAATTGTCACCAACAAAGGTCCAACAATCTTTAGGTTCGATATTATTTTCAATCAATGGCTGCATCACTCAAAGAAATGACTTCTAATTTTGTGAAGTTGGAGAATTTCGATGGAGGAAACTTTATTCGTTTGCAGAAAAAGATGAAATTCCTTCTTACAACTTTGAAGTTGGTGTATGTTCTGAACTCCACAAGACCACTAGAGAATGAAGTGGAAACAATAGCAGAAACAAGAGAAAGGCAAAAGTGGGACAATGATGATTATATATGCATGAGCCATATTCTCAACGGAATGTCTGACTCCTTGTTCGATATATATCAAAGTAGCATATATGCAAATGAACTATGTGAGAAATTAGAGTCAAGATACATGAAAGAAGACGCTACAAGTAAGAAGTTTCTTGTTTCTCAATTTAATAATTATAAAATGGTTGTTAATAAATCAGTAATGGAACAAATGCATGAGATTGAACGTATTATTAATAATTATAAACAACATTAGATACACATGGATGAAACTATTATTGTATCTTACATAATAGATAAACTTCCACTTTCGTGGAAATATTTCAAAAAATCTATGAAACATAAGAAAAATGAAATATCTCTTGAGCAATTGGGTAATCACCTTCGTTTAGAAGAAGAGTACCGTAAACAAGAGGATACTAAAAAACCAATTTTCTCATGAAAATATCCATGTAATGGAGGAAGGAAATTCAAGCAAAACTTTTAAGAAAAGAAATCGAGATTTTGATAAATCCAATGAAAAACACAATGGTAATGATGAACAATGAAAGAAAAGAAAAAGACGTTGTTATCATTGTGGAAAACCAAGACACTTTAAAAGTGAGTGCATGTTCTTGAAAAGGAAGAACAAAGAGAAGAATTCAAGTGCAACAAAAGATAATCTTGTTGCTTTCATTTGTGAACTCAACATGATTGAAGATGTTGAATCTTGGTGGATAAATTCTATGCTACCTGTCATGTGTCCAAAATAAAAGAACTATTTAAGACCATTGATGAAGATGATGGAAGTGTTTTGTACATGGGAAATGTCTCAATTGTACATGGGAAAAGGAACAATGGAGATCGAATTCACTTCTGGAAAAATATTTACTCTTAAAGATGTATTTTATGTTTTTAAAGTTAGGAAGAACTTGATTTATGTCCCTTTACTTAATAAGTTTAGTTTCAAATGTGTATTTGAGGGAGATAAATTTATTCTTTCTAAAGGTGGTATGTTTGTAGGGAAGGGTTACCTTTGTGAGAATATGTTCAAATGTAATGTTGTTAGTAACTATAATAATAATATGATTTCTGCTTATA
Organism: Cicer arietinum; assembly: GCF_000331145.2. Lineage (NCBI taxonomy): Eukaryota > Viridiplantae > Streptophyta > Magnoliopsida > Fabales > Fabaceae > Cicer > Cicer arietinum. The sequence continues at coordinate 24,782,264 of NC_021166.2, forward strand.
TTGTTGAGTCTTGTGAGATTTATGGCATATGCGGCTAGGACATATTAACTTTAAAAAATTGAATGATATGATGAAATCAAATTTAATTATGAATTCTGATAAAAATTCAAATTCATGTACTACTTGCATGCTAACTAATTAACTTTAGAAAATTGAATGATATGATGAAATTAAATTTAATTCTGAATTTTGATAAAAATTCAAATTCATATACTACTCGCATGCTAACTAAAATCACAAGACAACCTTTTAAAAGAGTTGAACGAAGTTCTAAGGTATTAAATTTAATTCACTCTGATGTATGCGATTTACATGGTTGGCCTATAATTGGTGGTAAAAAGTATTTTGTCACTTTTATTGATGATTACTCTAGATTCTGTTATGTTTATTTAATGCACTTTAAGAATGAAGTTTTAGACAAATTTAAAATATTTAAAGCACAAGTAGAACTTCAACATGAAACTTTCATTAAGTGTTTTAGAAGTGATAGGGGATGAGAGTTCTATCATCCTGAGTCTTTTGATTCCATTGGTATTGTGCATCAAACAACTGCATCATATTCCCCCAAAAAAGGAAAACTAGGGTATTAGAAGAAATGGTAAATACCATGTTATCCTATTCTGGTTTATCTAAAGGTTATGGGGTGAAGCCATGCTAACTACATGTTGATGTTATTTGCTAAATAGAGTTCCCAATAAAAGAAACAAGATAATCCCATATGAACTTTGGAAGAAAAGAAAATCCAATCTTAATTATATAAAGTTTGGGGCTGTAGAGCAATTGTTAAGGTTCATAAACCAAAAAGAAAGAAATTGGGAGAAAAATGAATTGAAAGTGTATTTCTAGGCTATGTTGAAAATATCAAGGCCTATAGATTCATGGTTGTTGAATCTAATGACTCATATCCTATAAACACAGTAATTGAGTCAAGAGATGCAATTTTTCAAGAAATTATATTTAACTTAATTCCACATCCCATGGAAATTGTACGTTCTAGTGTACAAAGTCTAGAAAATAATGTATCTAATAATGATACTTTGACATGTTCATAACCCAAAAGAAGTAAAAGAGTCAGAAAATAGAAAAATTATGGCATAGACTTCTTTATGTTCCTTGTAGAAGGTACAAATGATTCCATTAACATTTATGGACCAATTTGTTACAATTTAGAGAGTGACTCAGACACATATGAAGAGACAATAAAGTCTTAAGACTCTGCCTTTTGAATAGAAGTCGTCCAAGAGGAAATGGACTCAATTATGGGGAATAAAACTTAGAAATTAGTAGACCTCCCACTTGGATCCAAACCAATAGGTTGTAAATGAATCTTTAAGAAGAAAATGAAAGTTGATGGTACCATTGATAAATTCAAAGCTAGACTTGTTACCAAATGGTTTACACAAGAAGAATGTATCAACTACTTTGATACTTATGCACCGATTGCAATAATTGCATCCATAAGAGTGCTTTGGACACTAGCTTCTATCTATAAGTTTGTAATCCATCAAATGGGTGTTAAAACTGCTTTCCTAAATGAAGAGTTAGATGAAGAGGTGTATATGAAACAACTTGAAGGATGTGTTATCAAATGACAATAACATAAAGTGTGTAAATTGACTAAATCTTTATACGAGTTAAACAAGCACCCAATCAATGACACCAAAAGTTTGATAAAGTCTTGTTTTCTAATGGATACAAAATAAATGAATCTTACAAGTGTATTAATAGTAAATTTTAGACTTAATTGCAGTTTTGGTCCCCCTATTTTAGCTGAATCGTGAAAGTAGTCCCCCCATTTTGTTTCTCCCCAGTTTTGGTCCCTCGAACAGAATTTTGGTCCAAAATTTGATGAAATATCATTTTTTAAAGTCGTACGACGCCATTTATGATCATATATTTCAGGTACAATTGTTGCAAATGGGATATTGAGGCATTGTGTGATTTAAATAAATGCAAAAAAAAAAATGAAATTTCATGAAGTTTTGGACCAAAATTCGGATTGGGGGACCAAAACTGGGGAGAAACAAAATGGGGGGACTACTTTCGTGATTCAGCTAAAATAGAGGGACCAAAACTGCAATTAAGCCTAAATTTTATAATGGAAATGGTGTTATGATTTGTTTATATGTGGATGATATGTTAATCTTTGGCACCAATTTAGATGAGGTAGAAAAAACTAAAACTTTCTTATCAAAAATTTTGATATGAAATATTTAGGTGAAACAAATGTGATTTTAGGAATTAAAATAATTGGAGATGGAGTAAATATTGGTTTATCCCAATAGTACTATATTGAGAAAGTGCTAAAGAAATTTGATCAATTTAATTGCAAACATGTTTCTACCCCATTTGATCAAAATGTTAATTTACAACCACATAAAGGATGCCTTGTGGCACAACTAGATTATTCAAAGGTAATCAGATGCTTGATATATGTCAGGACATGTACCAGACCTGATATAGCATATGTGGTATACTAGCAATCCAAGTAAAGAACATCGATAGACTATTAATAGAGTATTAAAATATTTGAAAAGAACAATTAACTATAGTTTAGTCTATAGTGGATATCCTTCAGCTTTGGAAGGATATACATATGTCAATTGGGTAACTTATGTTGAGGATCATGCTTCCACAAGTGGATGGATCTTCAACCTTGATGGAGGTGCAATTTCTTGGAGATCAAAGAAACAAACTTGTATTGCCGACTCCACCATGGCTGTAGAGTTCATTGCCCTAGCTGCAGGTAGTAAAGATGCAAAATGGCTAAGAAAATTGTTGTATGAGATACCAATTTGGCCAAAGCCAATGGCCCCGGTATCCATACATTGTGATAGTCAATCCATACTATCCAAAGCATATAACCAAATATATAATGGAAAATATAAACATATTGGTCTAAGACATAACTATGTAAAAGATTTAATTTTAAATGGAGTAATATTCATAATGTTTGTAAGAACTGAAAAGAATCTTGCAGATCCTTTGACGAAAGATCTGACAAGGGACATGGTGTTGAAGACATCATTGTGGATGAGACTCAAGTCTATATCTAATTAATCATCAATGGTGGAAAATCGACTCGCAGTTGAGTAACATCAATTTTTGAGTTCAATGATAAACGTACATTATTAGAGTGATTACTAGTACTTGGATATAGATACATCCCAAAGGTTGAAAGTACTTGGACCATAAGTATAAAGTTGGAAGGTTGAGTTACTCTTAATAGACATATAACATGAATTTGCTGAAATACATATTATGGGTGTACTTCTGATATAGTCTACCTATGTGAGGATGAAGTGAGACCGCTTCAAAGATTTAAAGGAATTGACTCTTAAATTCTCATCAAAAGAGTACATGACACAAAAACTTAACAAATGTGTCATCTTTATAATTCTTTCGTTAGTACCGAGATTTCATGTGTAAGTTATGCACCCTTGTTTTAATGAATAACTGGTTCAAAGCTTGTTTACCAATCTATCCGGGATAAGTGGAACTCATAGCTTACTAAGTAGTGATTCAAGTCGTAAGATACCATTATCTGAAAACATGATATTTCCAAAATTATAAGACTAAGTATATTTTGAAAATGATGGGAGATTGTGAGATATTTCTAAAGTATTGGTGAATATATATATTTATAATTGGTTCTAATTAAGATGATATTGTTAATGGCTTAGTGGTTGTGTTTAGTATGTGTAACTAGAAGATCCCGAGTTCGATCCTTGCGTGTGCCTTCCTTCAAAGTATCCTGAAAGGGATTCACTGATTATCTCAATTGCATTCGATTGGTGAGGGTGAATTCAATTGCATTCGAACATATTATATTTGCTTATGCCTAGATGTAATAAGTAATTATAAATTTCAACCCGATGTCAATGATAGTAATTATAAATTTAGAACAAATGTGCATTATGTTACCTTAACTAATGTTGTTTCATCACCATGTTATCAAGGGACTGTTATTCACTTTTATTTATTTATTTATATTGTAAAATTATTAGGCGGTGGTAATATACATTAAAATAATGTCAAATAAAAATATATATAGACTATCATCTAGACAAACATTTTCGTGTTCATCTATCCACTTTTTTATTGCCTGAAAATGTACTTATAATTATTTTTTTTTACTCTAAATGATGATTAAAATATATAACAATATCAGAAATAAGTATAGAGTAACTGTTTATTTAATTAATTGATCAACTTCTCGCTCTTTTTTCATTTTATCTGTAAGTGTAACTTACGTATTTTTTTAAATTAAATAAATGATTTTTTTTTTAATTATTAAAAGTAGAAAGAGTGAACAGTATTATAACGGCAGTAATAAAATAAAATAAAAGTGACAGCAAAATAGAATCTCTAACACTTTAGTAAAATAAAATAAAACAAAACAAATGTACTTTAGTTTAAACTTTCAATTTTAAAAAAACAAATTATGTTATGTTGGAACATATAGTATGTTTGATGTGTGAATTTAAAAATTGTTGAAGTCATATATTGGAAAACTCTCACAATTTGAGTAGTTTTCAACACTATAAATACTAAAGTCTCACATTGGATAGAAAACATGTGGGTTTGCTTCTCAGTTCCTATAAATCATTTCGATAGCTTTGTTATTTGCCATTCATACATTTCTATAGGTGATTGTGTAGTTGTATCGTTCCCGAATATGTGCAATAATCACCTTCACTTTAATTGATGGATCAACTTTCAAAAGCGACTTTATGCTTTCTCATATGATGTTAGAGTCAAGCTTGATATGATCCTGTGACATAGAAGAATTTGCGGAATTGTGGGGCCCGTTCAAACGACCAATCACCCATTGCTTACTTTTTTGACTTAACGAAGCCCTACATTTGAACAAGCATTGTGGATTCATACATTTAATTACATACCTGTATTGATCAGATTGCACTACATGATAATTGAGAGAGTGTTTTATGTGATAATGCTTAATTGCAAGTTGACAATCTGGTTTGCTATTAAACTTCATTCCAATCTCAAGAGATGCATCTAATGGAGGTGGTTCATTAGGTGTTCAGTCTTCTAGTCTTTTCCGTCCAATCTAATCCTTGCCATCATGTTTTATCTTCTCCATCCAAAAGTGTGTATTTTCAAAGTGCTTATTGTGTGAAGCCATGCATAATATTTTATTGGTCATTCAAAGTGTTGTCTTGTTTATAAATAGGCCATGTCTATGATCATATTTCTTCACTCTTCCACTCTTCACAACTTCACTCTTCTTTATATTTTCACTCTTCCACTATTAATATTTCTTCCTTGCTCTTTATATTTCATCTAAAGGGCATTGTTATGGAATGATGATAATCATAGATCAGCGCTACACCATATTTAAAATTTTATCAGTAATACAATACTTTATGTTATATTTTTAATATTTTTTTTTATATATTTTATACTAAGTTTCATTCTAAAATATAGTTTTATTATAATATCTTCTAAAATATTTTTTTTTACATATTTTATATTAAGTTTCATTCTAAAATATATGTTATACTATATTATGATTCATCTCATTCTAATATCTTCAAATATATTTTTATTCTTTGCTTATTACACTACGCCAAGAATGACATTTAATAGCGCTCCTTTTACAGCGCTTGCTAAATACAAGCGCTGTTGTAAGTATATTTTAAAAATAACGGAGCCTTTTACATCGTTTTTTTGACAAGCGCTGTGAAAAAAGCGCTGTTGTAGGGTCATATAGCGTTTGCGCATAATGTTATAAGGCTTTTACAGCGCTTTTGCGTATTATTTTACAATGCTTCTTTCACAAGCGCTGTAAAATACATGCGCTTTCAATCAATTTTATATACGTTGGAAACCCTCATATCCTCTACATCTTTCAAATAATTATATACGTTGGGAACCCTAATATCCTCTACGTACTGTGCGGCCATCTACGTTGTCTAAGGTATTTTTTACACATGATCTGTTATGTTTTGAAATTGTCAAAAATTGTCAAAAACTCATACCACATGATCTGTTCTGTTTTGAAATTGTCAAAAATTGTCAAAAACTCATACCACATGATCTGTTCTGTTTTGAAATTGTTAGTTGATATTGGTTTCTTTTTGAAACTTGTTGATATGTTTTGAAAGCTTATTATTTTTGTTACTGCATTTATATAGGTGGTATAATATGGATAGGAAATGGATTTCAGCCAATCGATTGTCAAAAGAGTATGAAATTGGAGTGAAGGAGTTTGTTGAGTTTGCAGTGAAGAATGCAAAAGATCCAAATAGAGTAGTTTGTCCTTGTTTAAAATGTTGTTTTGGAAAACGTGTTAGAGAAGATGAATTAGAAGGACATCTAGTATGTAATGGAATTGATCAAAGCTACACATGTTGGATAAGACATGGTGAGAAAAAAAAAAAGGAAACATTAATTTTGAGAATAGTTCGACATATGCTTCAACTGACTTCGATACAGATACATATGAGCCGGACCGAGTTGATGAGATTGCAAAAGCAGTTGAAGAAGATCTTCGAGATTGTCCTAAAATGTTTGAAAGTTTGTTGAGTGATGCAGAGAAAGAATTATATAATGGTTGTACTAAATTCACAAGACTGTCAGCGATATTAAAGTTGTACAACTTAAAAGCGAGTAATGGATGGTCTGATAAAAGCTTTACAGAATTATTAACACTCATAAAAGATATGTTGCCAGATGATAATGAACTTCCCAGTCGAACCTACGAGGCTAAACATATTTTGTGTTCTATTGGCATGAGTTACGAAAGGATTCATGCGTGTCCTAACGATTGCATTTTATTTCGAAACGAATATGAACTACTTAAGGCGTGTCCGAAATGCAATGTCTCTCGATATAAGAAGAAAGAATCTACTCCAGCAAAAGTCGTGTGGTATTTTCCTATAATACCAAGATTTAGGCGCATGTATCGCAGTGAAGAAGATTCAAAACACTTGACATGGCATGCAGATGAAAGAATTAGAGATGGAATGTTTCGACACCCTGCAGATTCCCCACAATGGGCAAAAATTGATCACGAGTATCCTGAATTCGGGATAGAGTCAAGAAATCTAAGACTTGCACTTTCTACTGATGGAATGAATCCACATGGTCTTCAAAGCATCTCACATAGCACGTGGCCTGTGATTTTCGTAATATATAACCTACCTCCATGGTTATGTATGAAGTGTAAGTTTATGATGTTGTCTCTGTTAATTTCTGGACCCAAACAACCGGGGAATGATATCGACGTATACTTGACTCCTTTAATTGAAGATTTAAAACGTATGTGGGAGACAGGTGTGGAAGTTTATGATGGGTATAAGAAAGAACGTTTCAATTTGAGGGCTATGTTGTTCGACACAATTAATGATTTTCCAACATATGGTAATTTATCAGGATATAGCATTATAGGTCAGTGTGCATGTCCTAGATGTGAAGAGAGTACAAATTGGATGCGATTGAAACATTGTAAGAAGAATGTGTTTCTTGGACATCGTAGATTTTTACCTTATAGCCATCAGTATCGTGTGTGGAGAAATGCATTCTGTTTCTTGGACATCGTAGATTTTTACCTTATAGTCATCAGTATCGTGGGTGGAGAAATGCATTCAATGGAAAATCAGAGGAAGGTAAAGCTCCTTTAGCACCGACTGGATATCAAATACTTGAAAAAGTACAAGGTTTGACCAATAAATTTGGCAAACCTTTTGCGGGAGAGCTGGTGAAAACTGGGTGGAAGAAAAAGTCAATTTTCTTTGAATTGCCATATTGGAAGTCATTGTATATAAGACATTTCCTCGATGTGATGCATATTGAAAAAAATGTATTTGATAGTGTTATTGGTACGTTACTCAATGTTCCAGGAAAGTCTAAAGATGGCATCAACGCAAGATTGGACTTGATCGATATGGGAATAAGAAATGAATTGGCTCCAGTAAAGAAAGGAAATCGCACATATCTACCTCCAGCCGCTCATACTCTATCTAGAAAGGAAAAAATTGTTTTATGTAAATTTCTACACGAAGTTAAAGTTCCAGAAGGATACTCTTCAAACATTAAAAATTTGGTTTGTATGAAAGACCTCAAGTTAAAAGGTTTGAAGACCCATGATTGTCATATTCTAATGGAGCATTTGCTACCAATAGGTATACGTTCCATTTTACCTGAAAAAGTTCGACTAGCCTTAACTAGATTATGTTTCTTCTTCAGGGAAATTTGTAGTAAAGTGATCGACCCTCAGAAATTACCGACATTGCAGAGGGAAATTGTTGTTACTTTGTGTGAGCTTGAAATGTATTTCCCACCATCGTTTTTTGATATAATGGTTCACCTTACTGTTCATCTGGTTAAGGAGACACAACTTTGTGGGCCAGCTTATATGAGATGGATGTATCCGATAGAACGATATATGAAAATATTAAAAGGGTACGTAAAAAGTAGAAGTCGACCAGAAGGTTGTATTGCTGAACGATACATTGTTGAAGAGGCTGCTGAATTTTGTACTGAATATCTGTCCAATGTTGAATCCATAGGGCTTCCCATGTCTCGTCATTCGGGAAGACTATCAGGAGAAGGGATAACTGGAAGGAGACTACTGACTATATCAAGGACAGAATGGGAGCAGGCACAATTGTATGTTCTGCACAATGATGATGAGGTTCAACCGTATGTTACAATACACATTGATCAGTTATCTCGTTTGAACATGAATAGGAATCAAAATTGGATAACTCGAGAGCACAATCGAAGTTTTGTAACATGGTTAAAAAATCACATAATGTCAAAATTTGATATAGACCCCGGATCAATTTCAAATAGATTGAGGTGGCTAGCAAATGGTCCGAGCTTACATGTCTTTTCTTACACTGGTTATGTTATTAACGGCTACACATTTTATACCAAAGAACAAGATGATCAGACCACTATGCAAAATAGTGGAGTCACTCTCGTAGCTGAAGCGATGCATGTCTCAAGTGCAAAAGACAAAAACCCAATATATGCAAATCTATCATATTTTGGGGTTATCGAGCGCATATGGGAGTTAGACTACACAATGTTTCGTGTTCCTATATTTGGTTGCAAGTGGGTCGATAATAATAATGGCGTTCGGATTGATGAGTCAGGATTCTTGCTTGTCGATTTTAATAGGGTGGGATACAAAGACGAGCCTTTTATTTTAGCGTCGCAAGCTCAACAAGTGTTTTATGTCACTGATCCTTCTGATGATAAATGGTCTGTTGTCCTATCGACCAATAAAATAAGTGATGATAACAATAATGATGAAGATGTTGGTAATGATCTTTTATTTGCAACATCACAACAACCACATGAAATTGATTCAACTGATGATGGTTTATATCTTAGAGATGATCATGATGAGGGAATTTGGATTAATCCATCGTTTCGTATTGTAAATGGACAAACAAATGTGAATGTCACCAGGAAAAGAAGAAGGGCATCTTAATGTATATGTTTAATTGTTTTATATAAGCTATGCATGTAATCTGAACTGTGTTATTGTAAATATGCATGTAATCTGAATTGAGTGTTTTATACTAAGTTCTGATTAATTTATTTTCTGCTTATATTTAGCTTGATTTGAGTGTTTTATACCAAGTTCATGTAACAATGAGTGTTTTATATTTAGCTTGATTTACATGAACTGAACTGAATATAAATTAGTAATTTACATGAACTGAACTGAGAGATTCACTTTTTCTCAGTGCATATATAGATTCTTCAGAAGTTCTCATTTCTAATAATTCATCATCTCCTAAAGTATTGTGATAAAGGCAATGATAACACTGTTTTTAATGTCATCCCAACCCAAATAAACCAAACACAAAAATAAAATAAAGAGACATTTTACAGCGCTTATTTGAAAAAGCGATGTAAAAGACCCTTTTAAAAATAAAATAAAGAGACATTTTATATCGCTTATTTGAAAAAGTGTTGTAAAAGACCCTTTTAAAAATAAAATAGACATTTTACAGCGCTGTAAAAGGCTTTAAAAATAAAATTCATCAGACACCTAACATGACCTTATCTAACATGATTTTCTTCAAACACCTTGTACGCATCATGGGAATCCCCAAAAACAGATTGTTAACAAAACCCATTTTTCACAACATGGGAATGAACCTGAAGACCAAGTTTCGAACCACTTATCGATGAATTAGCACACGATTTAAGAAGGAAAGGGATGTAAAGAGAGAAAAAGGGTGTTGAGGTGGAGATTGAATTGTGAGAGAGTAAGCTTTGATGTTTGTGAAGAAGATGCATACAACGAGAAAAGTTTGGTGAAGAGGAAGAGAAGCGTTGTAATAAAACAATGAGGTCTTTTACAGCGCTTATTTAAAAAAGCGCTGTAACAGGCTTTAAAAAAAACATTCATATACCATAATAAAACAAGGAGGTCTTTTACAACGCTTTTTCAAATAAGCGTTGTAAAATACCCTTTTAAAATTAACATAATGAGACCTTTTACATCGTTTATTTGAAAAAGCGCTGTAAAAGGCTTTAAAAAAATATTCATATAACATAATAAAAAACGAAGGACTTTTACAATGCTTATTGGGAGAAGCACTGTAAAAGAGCCTTTTGAAAATTTAAATAAAGACGCATTTTAGAGCGCTTTTCAAACAAGCGTTGTAAAAGACTTATAAAAAAGCATTGTAAAAGGGTTACGTATATATAACAGTAACCGCTTCAGTTTCCTATTCATTACGTAAACTTCACTATCATCTCAACCTTCATCGTTCTTCTTTTCTTTTGCAAACCCTATCATCACGTCCATTACGAACCTTATTTCCACGATCATCTCCTTCATTTCGAACCTTATTTCCATCCAAGATCATCTCTCCCATTGCACACAATATATTTTCATTGAAATACATAACCCTCATTACGTATTTCTTCAAACCGTATTTCTGTGAACTTTCTGCAAACCCTCTTTTCTTCGCATTTCGTCTTTCTTCGAACCCTCATTATTCATGTATTGATGTTATTAATTTTTTGTAATCATTAAAATGCATGTTGAGCTTGTTTAAGATATACTGATATGTACTTAGAATAATGCATGATGCATGTTGAGCTTGTTGATGTTATACTAAACTGCATGTTGAACTTGTTTTAGTTAAATGGATACAAACAAAGATTTAGAATGTCAAAATGAAGAAGTTGGCACCTCTAAGACTTATGAAAATGAAGTCAAACTTGGTGCAACTATCTTGCAAAAAGTCATTAAAGCAAGGAGTAATGACATCAAGTTTGAGGTTATACTATACTATACTCTGTTTGCTGTGTATTTTTTATCTTTTTTTAATAGCATGTACTTACTATATGAGTTTATTAGGTTGGTTGGAATGAGAGTGGTCAGCCAATTGACCCCAACAGCTCAATGTTTGTTAGTTACATTGGGGCTGTTGTTCGACAAAACATCCCAATTACGATTGACGATTGGAGAGATAAGGCATTGAAGGATGCCAAAGATATAATATGGAATGACATTAAAGTAAGTTTTTTGATCCACTCTTTTGTCATTTATAAGTTTTTTCATTGAAATACTTTACTTATAATTTTGTTCATTGCAGACTACTTTTGTTCTTGAGGAGGAACGAAAGAGATATGTTTTGAGAGTTGCTGGGAAAATCCATCGGGGATTTAGATCACATCTCTCTAATTTCTATCTAAAAGATAGAGAAGGAAACACAAATGTTGAAGCTCCAAAAATATATAAACATTATATATCAAATGAGGAATGGAGTGCATTTGTTTCCAAACGTTTGGACCCCGCATTTGTCGTAAGTGATTAATTTATTAGCATTTGTGTTTTATTATTCATATTCGTAGAGTATTTTAAATTTTTACACAATTGCTAATTTTTTTTATATAGAATATTAGTAAGGCAAATCGCGAAATGGCAAGCAATCCAACCCACCCATACAAAAAATCACGTATAGGATATGCACGCCTTGATCAAAAACTTGTAAGTAATTAAACATCACTTTCATATAATGAAGTAATTTGTATTATAAACTATAGTGTGTTACTAATTTGTATTATTTTGTTTATGATCTTAACGAATAGCGACAAGACACCCAAGCCGATCAACCCTTGGGTCGTCATAGATTATGGAAGGAAGCACGTGTTAATAAAGATGGAGTTGTTGATAATGAAAATGTCCAAAAAGTAGTAGAACTTTGTGTAAGTAACATTATCACTTTAATATCACTTGAACACTTTTTAATATTGTATTTTAAAAATTCTATTGAACTTATCTTTTTAATCCTACATGTATTTTAGGAGATTATCGAACAAAGTTCTGAAACTCAAGAGGGCAACAAGGATACTTGCAGGGACATTCTGGGTAAAGTGTTTAATGTCCCTGAGTATTCCGGTCGGGTTAGGGGGAAAGGATTTGGCGTAACTCCCAAAATGTATTTTTCTCAAGAGAAGCGCCAAACACCTTCCAACGAGGAAGTATTAGAGAAGCTCAAAATTCTTACAGAGCAAGTGGCACTTTTGGTGAATACGAACAAAGACAAGCAACTTCCGGATCAGCTCCAACATGAAATACAAATGGAGAGTGAAACCACGAGTTGCAACGTCGGTCTCAAAAGTATTCCCGAGGTAATTAGTTACTTACTTGATTATGTAATTACTTATGTTTTAAACAAACTTATATATTAACCGTACTTATGTTTTAACTATTTGATTTAGGGTGTCACTACATGCGTGCTATACTTGTCCTCGCTTACTCATCGGAAGGTGGGAAAAGGAAAATTGTACAATACTTCGGGAGAAGTATTGCACAATACTCCGATCCCTACTGTAACACCCCGATTTTCAAAGCGAGGGTGTATTTTTTTTTTGAAAGAGATTAAACTAAAACAGAGAAATAAACAAGGAAATGCCTTTGGATAAATAATTGAGTCATTATAATTTACATGCAGCGGAAAAGTTTCTCCAAATATAAATCCAAAGCATTTACGCAACAACAAATGGTACATGGGACCCATTCAAATAAGATGTCAAACTGACAATATTAGTATAAGTATAGTTTTCCAAATCAAAATACTCCAACCCAAAAAGAAGGATGTCTAGTCCCTATACATCAACCTAATCTGATCATCCTACCGAAAAACTATACACCCTGAGTGATCTCCACGCGCCTCGTGAGATCCTCCTAACGTAGCTGCAGTCAAGCGTTCCCATCTCCATTCCCGTTCGTAGGGTACGAACCGGTAGGATCGTCCTGACTCTCATCAGAGGCCAAAGCCCAGATTTCCACAATAATTGTAAAGGGTCACCAACCGAAAATAATAGATAACACATAACATTTAAGTTTCTAAATGCACAAAATAACCTTTCAACTAAGCATGCACCTTAAAAGGATTTTCTCATATGCTAAAAGTTCATGCAATGCTTGCCAATTAAAAATGAAATCAAAATAAGGTTCTCAATCCATCAAATAATACATAACTAACCAAGACGTTGGTAAATCAATGAGCTATCTGTTATCTAACTCAAAATAAGAATTTCTACTAAGCCAATCGATTGGGCAATCGATTTCCTGAAGGTTTTTAGTGAAATTTGAATTATGGGCTTAATTCAATCGATTGGGCAATCAATTGACAGCATATCTCAGCCCCTGACTTAAATTCAATCGATTGGACAATCGATCGGGCAATCAATTGACAGCATATCTCAGCCCCTGACTTAAATTCAATCGATTAGGCAATCGGTTGGGCAATCAATTGACAGCATATCTCAGCCCCTGACTTAACGCCAATCGATTTCCAAATCGATTTTTGCTGAATTCATGCATGGCCAAATTGATTTCCAAATCGATTTCCTTAATTGGTTTTGAAAAACATATTATAAAATCGATTGGCAAATCGATTATGTCACATTAGGGAAGTCCCTGTAACTCATCCAATCGATTGGGAAATCGATTTCCCTGCATATTCTTCCAAAAACACATAAACTAACTCAGTGAACTTCCTGCAACTCATCCAATCGATTGGGAAATCGATTTCCCTGCTTATTCTTCCAAAAATACTTAAACTAATTCAATCACACTCACACATAACTCCAAAACTTAACACTTAGCAAAACCCACACAATCACCACGACGAATTGGTTTTCGAAACAGTTTTACAATCCATCGCACTCACACACAATAATCAATACATAACACTTAGCAATTCCAACACAATTACCACAACAATTCCAATTCAAACCACTCAATCATATACTTGATTCAAACACGACTCGTGTGCCAAGCACCCTAATGCAATGCGTATATGCCAAAATGCATGGACTCGGAATTCCAAACCAAAACCCTCCTCGAAGGGCCGTAAATCATAATTGTACCGCCTATCGCAGGCCAAAGTACCAATTACCAAGGTGCCACCTATCACGGGTCTGCACGATTTACTAAAAAGCGTAAACCATAAACGTACTGCCTATCACGGGCCCGTATCGTTTACCAAGGTGCCACCTATCACGGGTCTGCACGATTTACTAAAAAGCGTAAACCATAAACGTACTGCCTATCACGGGCCCGTATCGTTTACCAAGGTGCCACCTATCACGGGTCTGCACGATTTACTAAAAAGCGTAAACCATAAACGTACTGCCTATCACGGGCCCGTACCGTTTACCGAGGTGCCACCTATCACGGGTCTGCACGATTTACTAAAAAGCGTAAACCATAAACGTACTGCCTATCACGGGCCCGTACCGTTTA
>NC_021166.2:24801744-24813654 GCF_000331145.2 Cicer arietinum
TTGAATTCCCAAGGGCAAGACGGAGTCTTGAATCTCATACTTTAGCCCGTCTTGGAAACGATGACACATGAATGGTTCATCAATCTCTTCTCGGAAAAACCTGAAATGCCTCGATAACGATTCAAACTTAGCCGCATATTCCCCCACGGTCATGTTCCCCTGATGAAGTTTCAGAAAATCATCACCCAGTTTAGTCCTGGTACTCATCGGGAAGTATTTGTCTAAAAACTTCCTTTTGAATGATTCCCAGTTCACCTCCTCGTGATCATTTCAAAGATCTTCTCCACTTCTTGGATCCATTGATCTGCCTTCTCTGAATTCTCATCCCCCTTAAACTTAGGAGGATTGTAACGACGGAAGTGTTCTAACCCTCTTGACTCTGCAACACGGATCTCTCTTCCCCTATTTTCAAGATCATGTTGAGTCTTAGCAGCAGTCTGTGCAGCAACAGAAGCAGCCATGTTATTCATAGCCTCCACCATTTGATCATTCCTATTAGCGTTGGCTCTCGGAGCGTCATTCCTTCTTGGCGGCATGGTTTTCCTATAAAACCATCATCAAGTAGAGTCTTAACACTACTGCAAATAATTCCAAACTAACTTCCGACCATAGCAACACATAAAATTATATTGGACTTGACAACTCAAGCCACCTAAACTGACGCATGATCAAATAACAACTCCCAACCTATAGGTTGACCTACAATCTATAACCAAGGTTCCACAGCCCCCAAAGAAAACCAAACCAAAGCTCTGATACCACAATGTAACACCCCGATTTTCAAAGCGAGGGTGTATTTTTTTTTTGAAAGAGATTAAACTAAAACAGAGAAATAAACAAGGAAATGCCTTTGGATAAATAATTGAGTCATTATAATTTACAAGCAGCGGAAAAGTTTCTCCAAATATAAATCCAAAGCATTTACGCAACAACAAATGGTACATGGGACCCATTCAAATAAGATGTCAAACTGACAATATTAGTATAAGTATAGTTTTCCAAATCAAAATACTCCAACCCAAAAAGAAGGATGTCTAGTCCCTATACATCAACCTAATCTGATCATCCTACCAAAAAACTATACACCCTGAGTGATCTCCACGCGCCCCGTGAGATCCTCCTAATGTATATATATAATGTGTTTGTTCATACTATAATAATCACATTTATTCATTCGATAGTGTCTTACAAGTTTTTCGAGCTCAAAGAGGTGCTACAATGTCGAAGCAAAAGTCTAATAACATCACATGGATCCCAATAAAGGTTTGAAATATATGCCTTTAAATTTTCATTTACAAATATATGCCTTTACGATTAATGCACAAATATTTTATTGACTTATATATTTTTATATTACAGTGCCCTCGTCAAACAAACAACATCGACTGTGGGTACTACGTATTGAGATTCATGAAGGAGATTGTTAACAAGAATAAAACTATTATCCCAGAAACGGTACGGTATTTTCATTATATGATTTTCATATATAATTAAATTATCTATATATTTGATACTAACTTAATATAATATGTTCAATTTTTATATTGCAGTACTTTGACAATTTCAGTCCATCATATTCTGATGAAGATCTAATGGAATTAAAGGAAGAATGGTGTCAGTATGTGCTTGAAATGCAAATTATTTGATTTTCTGGGAAATAGCATGCTGCTGGGCAAGGGATCTAAATATTATATGGTAGCTTGTGCATATTCTCTATATTCTGTTAGTTATTATATGTATATGATCATAGGACACAATATATGAACATGCATATGAATATGTAGTTAATTAGGTTCAATGTATATGTAGTTAATTAGGTTATATATATGTATCTGAATGTAGTTAATTATGTTGTAAATTACATAGTTACATATATGTTAATTAAGTTAAAGAGTTCTATTTTTTGTCTACTGATTGTGTGAATGCTTATGGTATTTGAATATGTTTTGTTGTTGTGTAAACTGATTGTGAACTGATTCTGGATCAAAATAATTTTGGATAAAAAGATAAAAGACAGTGCTTTCTAAAAAAATGCCATAAAAGCTAAAAAGCGTTTTTTCAAAAATTTAATTTACAACGTTAAAAAAAAAAAATCACATTTTACAGCGCTTTTTTGAAAAAGCGCTGTAAAATATGCACCTATAATTCATATGTTGGGTGTACATTTTACAACGCTTTTTCTAAAAATTTAAGATCACATAGCCATAAACACATTGGACCAAATTCTTTAATAATTCAATTGTTGAATCAAGTCGGATATGGTAACGTATCACAAATATAAAGTTATAAAATAGACAATTAACTTATTATTGCTTTAGTTGAAAGATGGAGACCTGAAATCCACATGTTTCATCTTCCAACGGGTGAATGTACCATAACATTAGAAGATGTTGCGTTGCTACTTGGCTTACGTGTTGGGGGTAAAGCTGTAACTGGATCATCTATGGTATCATGGACAAATGATTTATTAGATTTGTTATGAGTCATGTCACCTGAATCTCAAAGAAAATGACATTTTATAAAATTAAAATGGCTAAGAGAAACATTTTCAATGTTAACTCCAGAATCATCTAATGAAGAAGTAATTATACATTGTAGAGCATACATTTTAGAATTGATTGGCGGCATATTAATGTCTGACAAATCCCACAACATATTACATATTATGTGGTTGCACTTGTTGAGAGATTTGCGAAAGACGGGAGAATACAGTTGGGGTTCACTGTGCTTGGCAACACATTATCGAGAATTGTGTCGTGCATCTGAACCCGGTGTTATGTCGATCGACAGATGTTCACATCTACTTCAAACGCGAGCATGGTACCATATTCCATTTCTTCCACCAATAAGTAATCTTGAGCCTCATTTTCCATTCGCAAAAAGGTAAATATCATAAAAAAGTTAAATATTTTATTTATAAAACTTTTAATTAATTCACTAACATTCAAATTTATTTTCGTAGATATAGTGGAAAGGGTATGAAATTTGGCTATACATCTCGTTATCATACCGCTGGATATCGATCAAAAATTGATCACATGACCGTTAGTGATGTAATATATTAAAACATTACGTTATTTCTATTATTTTATTTTTCTTATGCATATATTACTAACAAACTTATTATATATCAGTTTCTCTGAAGGCCATATCTACGTCTAACATACGATCATCCAGAAGACAATTGGCTATATAATGCATCTACATATTTAATTTGTTGCTACATAATAGAAATGCATCAAACTGATATAGTGAAACTATAATTTGGACTACCTTAAGAAATTCCACATCCTCCGAGGAACATGAGAAAGTATCATATGGTAGATTTGCATAAACAAGTTGACTATAGTTGGGCATTATTCTACGAAAATGAGAACAAAGAGTGGAACCAACGAGAGAATCATATTCTTCACGGTCAACCTCTAAATGTTGAATTCAAACCAAGTTACGAATACATGGTTTGGTATTGTAAAAATTCTAAACGATTTATTTATGTAGAAAACCAATTGGTTGATCCTGGTGTCAATCCACCCCAACCTCCACCACAGTCTAGCCAACATTTTTTTCACCCTCAACCTCCACCACAATCTAGTCAACAATTTTTTCACCCCAAACCTCCACCACAATCTAGCTAATATTTTTCCCAAGAATCAATTCCCAACACAACACAAAAAAATCAATATTATATACCAACACCTCTTGACACTTAACCGCCTCCTCATGCTTTTACCCACACACCACATCCTCATACTTTTACCCACACACCACATCAATCTTACGGGTTCACGCCAGGGGAATAATTTAATTTTGACAACCCACAACCACATCAAGAAGACATCAAGAAGAAGACGAAGAAGAAGAAGAAGAAGACTTCGGCAATGTGGTACTGGAAGCCACCTTCGACATTAATTATCGGAATTTTTGTCAAATTTGTGATGTTTTTTTATGAATAAATGATGTAATTTAAAGTTTTATCGTAATTTTAAATTTATATTTATGTATTTTTATCAATTATATATATATATATATATATATATATATATATATTATAACTCTCTAAATTTTATAGAAATTGGGAAGGTAGTAGTCTATAATTCGGTTGAAAGATAAGAAAAGCCGGATTAAGAATTATTTCAACTAAAATTCGAATTCTGATTTTTTCAAACAATTCGTCTTTAATTACGTTAAATGGGCATATAGTAAATTTTGAGTGCTCAATTACATAGCTACAAAATTTAGATTTTATATTTATGAAAATTTATATAACTAATTTATACGATATAATCTTTAAATACAATGGTCAAATTTATAAAATAGGGAGACCAAAAGTACAATTAAACCAATAAAATATTACTGAACAGTATAACATTAATGTATTATTACATCATTAAAAAAAATGCAAAATAAATTCCCTTGGTTACAAATAATAATGTCAGATAGAGTTTACCCACCTCCCCCACTACCTAAAAGCCTAAATAGTTCAATTAGCTAGATGTCCATTCACTAATTCCTCCTTTCTATATATAAAAACATTCCTTATTTATTTCTTCCAATTAACCCAACCTAATTAATCAACTAGTTTCTTAACTAATCACGATCATCTTAATGTTTTTGGAGTCATTGTTCGTATCTAAAAATTGAGTCTTAAAATCTCAAAACTTTAACATCAAAATTTCATATATGCAATTGCTGTCACATATTTACGGTGGTGGGAAAACTAGATATTTATTCATTTATTCTATACACAAGGATCAAAAAGTTGACTCACACTAGAGCAAAAAGTTGACTCATTCTAGATCTATCCTATATAAATATCTAGTTGGTAAAAAGTTGACTCATACTATTTAAGGTATCTTTGCTGACAATATTTATAAGCAACGACAAGGATATGTTTATTGGGTAGAATGTTAAAGTCCAACCAAAACTTAGATTTTCTCCTAGCACCACTAGCATTAGGTTTTCTTTTTTAACTATCCATAGGAAGAGCAGGAAGCCCATCTGCATCAACAACTGGTTGCATTGGTTGAAAAGATTCAATAGGTTGAGAATTCTTCATTACTAAAAGACTTTAAGAGCTTAATTGTTTAATTTTTTAATAGTTAAAATTTAGTTTTAAGTTAAAATGTTTAGTTAAAATGAAGGTGTTTAAAGTATTTTAGATAGTTAAAATGTTTAGTTAATAACCAACCAAAATAAAAACCAAATAGCAATTAGTTAAAAAATACAATTAGTTAACAAATAACAAAAGTACCATAATTAATAACCAACAAGAATAAAAGGATCAATTTGCAAGGTTTAGATGGTTAAAAAAACATATAAAAAATAAACATGTTAGAACTATGAACTAGTTCAAAAATCAAACCACTAATACTCAAGAAAAACTATCATTAATAACAAAAAGGTATTGAGAAGAGTAAGATAAATAAACTAACCTTTCAAGATAATGTTTTCCTCTGTTAAACCATGTTTTCAGTCCTTCAATTTGGTAGATTTAATATGTTAAACAAATTATATAAAAAAATGTAAGAAATTCGAGTTAGGTATACATTTTTAAATTATTCTATCTCTTTTATTCTTTTTTTTTCTCTCCACATTTTATGGTTGACAATCTTAACCATTGACAAAAGAAATAAGATGTTATTTACCAATGTACTAAAACTAATTTTTTTTTCTTTTGATTTTCTTTTTGTGACAACCACCCCCCTAAACTTAAAAAGGTAGTTATCACATGAGCAATCCCAAACTTAAATCTTTACCAAGATGATTTTTTTTTTTTGTTCTACCTAACTCTAAGTAAGGTGATTTAATCAAAGTCAGGTCTTTGACTTGTAATGTGGCTAGTAACCGAAATAAAAGGACAAGACTCAAATGGGCAAGCAAAGGCTAAAATTTGCATAAGTTAGTTAGAAAGGCTCAAACGACCAAACAAAATTGTCTCAGTGTATGCATAAATTACAAGTGATGCAAGTTAGAATTAGTGCAAGTCCTGAAGGGATAACACATGTCTAGATAATCACACTACAAATAATTGAAGTGTTTAGACCCAAAAGCTTACAACTAGGATAATAATAGAAAGTATGAACTATCTAAATGATACCAAACATGCCACTACAAAATTTATTTAGTTTTTTTTTTTAAATGACAAGTGAGACTTCGACAACCAAAGAGTAATCAACAATACATGCATTAGTGAAACTCATCGAATTGAACAATGATATGAGCAAAGAAATAAGAGTTAAATTTCAAAATAGAAAACAAATAGTTTAAGACTAGATTCAAGTTGTTAAAAATTATTCATTATAGTGCACTCTTACACACAATTAAAAAGAAACAAATTCACATAACAAAAATAAGATTGCAAAAATAAAAGTGACCTCTACCTATGGGTTTCCTCCTATGAAGCGCTTCTTTATGGTCATTAGCTTGACGCCTCAACCATTGTCAAAGTGGCATATATGACAGAAAGAACACATCATCGTTCTCACCAAGGAATACATATTTCAAGTGAGATGGAAATTACTTGAGCTCAACCAGTGGTGTCTCTTTCTTTTTCTCTACATACTCGTCTTCATTCTCTTTCAACTCTTCCCATCTAGTATGGAAGTGGAGGGAGTGAGATGGTGATGATTCTAACATGGCTAAAAGATCTTTCACTCTTGGATCTTCACTGTCTTTAACAAAATCTTTCGGGTAGGCACAACACTCTTTTTAACGACAGAATGGTTACTTGATGTTACTATCGAATCAAAAATCTCAATTTGGTTGCACCGTTCACTTTCGTTTGAATGCTCTATGGCTTTTAGAATATTGAATGTAATTGTTTCCTTATTTACCTTAAAGGTTAAGGTGTCATTCGCCACATCAATCATAACTCTCCTTGCTGCTAAGAACGATCTCCCCAAGATTAAGGGGATATCATTTTCTTCCTCAATGTCTAGTACCACAAAATCCACTAGAAAAATGATTTTATCTACTTTGACCAACACATCTTCCACCATCCTATATAGGTGTTTCATTGAGTGATCCGCAAACTATAACATCAGTTGTGTGTCTTTAACTCTTCCAATGCCTAAACTTTTGTATATGGAAAGGGGCATAAGACTCACACAATCCCCAAAATCACACAGGGCTTTCCCAAAAGTTATATCTCTAATAGCGCAAGGAACATAGATGCTTCCAGAATCCTTGAGCTTAGGTAGCAACTTCCTTTGTAGAATAGCACTGCACTCTTCGGTAAGCATAACTGTTTCACCACCGATTTTCCGTTACTTTGACAGAATATCCTTCAAGAACTTGGCGTATGTCGGCATCTGCTCTAGTGCTTCTGCAAAAGGAATGTTAATTTTCAATTTTTAAAAAACATAAAAAAACTTACCAAATTGTTTTTCATATTCTTTCCTTTTTAATATTTGAGGGAATGGAAGTTGAATTTCGGGCTTTGGCAGAGCTTCCTTTTTCTGCACCACATATTCTTCCTCTTTTTCAAGACCAATGTCCTTAACTGATGTCGGGGTGACCATTTCCTCCGAGTGGGTTGGCACTAAAGCATTCCCACCCTTTTTAGCTTTAGGTGGTACTTGTTCACTTAGCTTGCCACTCCTTATTGTCACATCATTGACATTATTTCGTGGATTCAGAACTGTGTCACGAGGAAAATTTCCAAACGATCTTTTTGCTAGTTGTTGAGCAAGTTGGCCCAGTTGGGTCTCCAGATTCTTTATTGATGTTGAGTGATTTTTCTGGATGGCTCTTAATTCTTAAATGAAAGAACTTGTGTTTGTTACTAACTTCTCAATAGCACTCTCCCAAGCAGTTTTTGCGGGTGGAACTTGATTTGCTTGAGCTCATTGTTGACCTTGAGATCCACCCTGTTGATCTTTCCAAGGAAAATTTGGATGATTTCTCCAACCAGGATTGTACGTACTAGAGTAGAGACTTTTTTTGCTTCCCGTTATTACCCATAAAATTCACCCCTTCTAGTTCTTATGTATTATCTTCATTCGGTGCTTCACAAGCTCCTTTTTTATGTGCTCCCCCACAAAGTTCATAACCAGTATGTTTCAATAATTTGATAGGGGCCACTTGGGGTTGTATATTTAGAGCTTCCATACCTTTCTTTATCTCAGCGATGATAACATGTTCTATCTGTTTTGAGCAACCTCCCTTGAGCCAACCCATCATCCATAACATTTAATTCCAGTATACCGCTAGTAAACTCTTGAACCTAATGTATGTGTCACAAAGAGACTCTCATTCTTTTTGTTTGTAACTGGAAATCTCTTTCGTTTTTCTAACTAACACAACTGAGGGAAATTATTGTTCCAATAACTTATCTTCAAGGTCATCCCATATGGGGATGCTACCGGCAGGAAAGGAATTAAGCCACTAATTAGCATCATTTTTTAATGACAATTGAAATAGTCTCAACCTCTTGCCTTTTTTAGAACAACCATTCGCTTTCACTGTTTCACATAGTTCAAAGGAGTTTGTGAGATGTCTATTGACATCTTCGTTATGTTTACCGACAAAATGAATCTCCTTCAACTCTCGGTATAGGTTGAGACTCACTTCAAATTGTTGATTGTAACCGGTGGGTTATGGATGGCCAACCAAGCACAGTTTCTATTTCGATTCCCATACTCGTCGAGGGTACGTTCAGGTGGTGGTGGATCAGCCATCTCCGCAAATATGAGGAAATCCCCTAAATCCTCTTCTTCCAATACTAATTGTTTTTCCCTTTATATCCTTTCTCGAACCGTAGTTTGAATTGCTTTCGCAATTTTTTCAATTTATGGATCAAATAGAGCTTCAGCTGAGGATTGAACTCGTATACAAGGTTAGACAAATTGTGAGTAATGAAAAGTTTTAAAATAAAGAAAATAAATAATTAAAATAAAAACAAAAAATTTATTGCAGAGCAAAAACTTTCAATTAAGTAAATAAATTATACTCATTAGTGATATGGCAATCCCTGACAACGACGCCAAAAAATTGATAGTGTTTCAGAAAGTGTATTGGATCGTTGCAAGTAATAACTAAAACGGTAGTACCGAGTGTCGAACTCAATGATTTCGTTTTACTATTGAATTATATTTAATTACGAAAATTAAACAAAAAATTTCTGATTTGATTGAAATAATATTTTCAACTAACAACGGTAATAAAATTGATCCTTTACAATAAGAAAAATGTCGGGGATAAGTTTCAATTCAAATCCAACCTTGGTGTCTAATTTGATCATAGTTACTAAATTCCTTTATTGAATTATTACCGAATTATCTTTATTATGCTTACCCTAATGTCTTAGTGATAGAATCTTTAATTCCAAAGTAACCTCTAGTTCCTTAGTGGATTAAAGATTAGAATTAAACTTTACGGTACAAGAATTATCTTTTCAAACTATTGCCTTTTTAACAAATTTAATTAGTTTCATGACATGCATCTATTCTTAGACTACCGAGTGTCTTTCCCTTTAAATCCCCTAAATCCTCATCTTCCACTACTAATTGTCTTTCCCTTTATATCCTTTCTCGAACCGTCTTTCGATTTGCTTTCGCAATTTTTTCAATTTTAGGATCAAAGAGAGCTTCAGCTGAGGATTAGCCTCGCATACAAGGTTAGACAAATTGTGAGTAATGAAAAGTTTTAAAATAAAGAAAATAAATAATTAAAATAAAAAAAAAATTTATTGCAGAGCAAAAACTTTCAATTAAGTAAATAAATTATACTCATTAGTGATATGGCAATCCCCGAAAACGGCGCCAAAAACTTGATAGTGTTTCAGCAAGTGTACTGGATCATTGCAAGTAATAAGTAAAACGGTAGTACCGAGTGTCGAACTCAATGATTGTGTTTTACTATTGAATTATATTTAATTACGAAAATTGAACAAAAAGTTTCTGATTTGATTGAAATAATATTTAAAACTAACAACGGTAATAAAATTGATCCTTTACAATAAGAAAAATGTCGGGGATAAGTTTCATTTGGAATCCAACCTAGGTGTCTAATTTGATCTTAGTTACTAAATTCCTTTATTGAATTATTACCGAATTATCTTTATTATTCTTGCCCTAATATCTTAGTGATAGAATCTTTAATTCCAAAGTAACCTCTAGTTCCTTAGTGGATTAAAGATTAGAATTAAACTTTACGGTACAAGAATTATCTTTTCAAACTACTGCCTTTTTAACAAATTTAATTAGTTTCATGACCTGCATCTATTCTTAGACTACAATATCATGAATTTCTCATCTCAAGCATTCGTAAAGTCCACTCCCATTTCAAAATACGAATCGTCGAATGTTTTAAAGTTGATTAAGCCATAAAAAGCATTAAGCACAAAGATGAGAAAAATAATTCAATAAACTCATTCCTATAACTAGATATTAAATCAGAAAAATAAGGCTTTCATCTTGTTACATTCATCCCAAACAAATAGAGTTTAGTTACTCATGATAGAGATAGAAATGATAGAGAATAGAGAAGAACTATAAGAAAGATTCATGAGTGATTCTTGATAAAATTGCTCCAATGGTGTTAGAAATGGTCGTCTTTGACTTTCTCTGGTTGGGCACAAGTCATGAAACTTCCCAATAGTCAAAAAAAGATACTTAAAAAGGGATAAAAACATGTTTTAATGAGTTCTGATTTGCGTCACGCGCCCCAGACGTAGCTGTTGTGCTTCAAGCACGAATTGGCAAATTCATCAGTGCAGAAATGTGCCTCATGCGTAGCTGTTGCGCTTCATGCGCAAATTGGCAGTTTCACCAATGCAGAAATGCGCCCAAGACGCAGCAATTGCGGTTTAGGCGCACAACTTCTTCTATTTGACGTTTTCTGCATTTTTCGCCTCGTTTGAGTCTTAATTAGGTTTCGGTGTCTTCATAAACGTTGTAGCTATGAATCCTAGCTTTCACTTTCACTTGGTTTGGTTCTAGTTGGATATCTACAATTCTAGATATGGCTGAAATACTCCACATATGTCATGTTGATTTCTCACCAAAATTCAGCACTGCATTAAAACAAGGAAACAATGCAAAACTACTAAAAAATCTATACTTGTTGTTTTTTGAAATTCGAAAACCTTTGAAAACAATTTATGCCACCGAAAGTATTACTGGGTTGAGTCGCGGACTAGGTCGCTCTCTTTAAGACGTTTCGAGGCACTGCCCAAAATTGTGCAAGGCAAACTATCAACCACGAAGTCCCCAGGATAAAACAACCCAGATTCACTGTATCGGAGTTCTACTGCACTGTAGAAAACCGTTCTAGAATTACACCCTCTGTATGCCAGTCGATAGACTGACACTCAAATATAGCACGGAGGCTACTCAAATATAGCACAGAGGCTACTGAAGAAAAGAAGAAGAAGAAGAAGAATATAAGGGGGAGAAGTGAGAAAAGCCTCAGATACGGAGTGCTTTTGGTGTGCTTTTCCAAGTGAGGTGAGCTCTCTATTTATAGATGAGTTCAGCAACTGGATCAGAGAAAAAGGGGGGATCCAAGGAGCACGAAGTCCATTTACTGGCCACTAGGAGAGTGCCTCAGAAATAGGAAACGTGATTGACAAGGCTCCTTGACCGGGCAAAAGTCAAAAACGTGGGAAAGACTCAGCTTTAGGGTTTTGACGTGGCACACATCTGAAGCTAAGTCAAATTAGGGTTTTGACTGAGCAAGGCACAAGAGACTAGTCTGTTTAGGGTTTGAATGAATCAGAACATTGACTTTGACCTTGTGGATGGCAGTTTCGTAATATGTGACATATCGCAAGCAATTAATTAATTAAATAAATAATTAATTTCCATCTGTTAAAAAAACTTTAATCCCCCACACCCCCGGCCGGGCCGAGCCGGGCGGCGGCGCGCGTGCGTGTGTGCGCGTGTGGTGGTCCGTTTGCTTGCGTTCTCC
>NC_021166.2:24815852-24819332 GCF_000331145.2 Cicer arietinum
CGTTCTCCCTCCTTCACAAAATTGCGGTGCCCCTTGGGGCCCAACCCAATTGTGAAACTAACACCTTATAAAGGTTATAAATGAGTGTGTTCCCTCCTATGTGGGACTTCTCATTTCTCAATTCACAACATTAAAAGCCATCATCAATGCCAATTATGTTTCATCATTTCCAACAATCCCCCACTTGAATTTAAAAATGGATTCTAGAATAGCGTCAGACGCTTCAATAAGATTGTGCATAAACAAAGGTGTCTTTCGACTTGAACCTTTGCATAGCGAGTAGGATTCAGATTCAACAAGAGTAACCGTAGTTTTGAACTCTATCTCTGACATCAAACCCACACACAACCTTTTCATTAGGTGTATTCTATAAAGCCCGTGCATTTAGGGCCCTGCACGTGTATCCCAGTCTAGTGAACGCTCTAGGAATTCTGCCTCGAAATTCCATAGGAAGCGGCCCCCACTTCCACATTCACGTAGGTGAGTCTATCAAGAGTACTCCTGTAGCCACTAGGTACCCCACTCCATATAGAGTATAGATCTCATTAAGAGTTTCTATTATCTCATCCTTTTTCGCTTCAGGAATCATGCTTCTCATTTTAAACATAGCATGTTCATCTCATATCACTATGACTTGTTATTACCCATTGAACCTAATTCTTGGGATCTCCAGTCTTTTAGGTCGGGTTACCATCATAAGTGACTCATTTATCTATAGGCATTAGTCCCATCCTTTTGGATGTATTTTGGACTTTCTCTCTAGCTAATCCTTTCGTCAAAGGATCAGCTAAATTTTCATCAGTGCGTACATGATCCACAATAACAGCTCCTTTCGAAAGTAATTCTCTAACAGTGCTGTGCTTACGACGTATTTGTCGTCTCTTACCGTTATAATAGCGGTTCTCAATTTTTGCAATAGCCGCGGTACTATCGCAGTGGATCAACACAGCTGGTAACGGCTTATCCCACAAAGGGATTTCTGCTAGCAAGCATCTCAACCAGCTTGCTTCCTCACTAGCATTAGCCAGTGCTATCATTTCAGACTCCATAGTGGACTGAGCCAATATTGTCTGTTTCTTTGATTTCCATGATACAGCACCACCGGCTATGCTGAAAACATAGCCACTGGTTGCCTTGGAGTCATCTGATAGGGTGTTCCAATCAGCATCACTGTATCCTTCAAGGACAGCAGGAAATCTTCCATAGTGTAATCCGAGACTCATGGTCCTTTTAAGGTATCTCATGACTCTATCGATAGCGTGCCAATGCTCCATACTAGGTCTACTGGTAAACCTGCACAACAATCCCACGACATAGGCAATGTCGGGTCTAGTACAATCAGTGGCATACCTGAGGCTGCCAATGATGCTCGCATATTCAGTTTGTCTAACACCTTCACCAGAGTTCTTGAAAAGTTTTACACTGGGATCATAAGGTGTGCAAGCAGGTTTACAGTCAAAGTAATTATATTTCTTTAGGATCTTTTCAATATAGTGAGATTGATCCAAAGAAATTCCCTTTTCTGACCTAGTAATCTTGATTCCGAGGATTACACTTGCTTCTCCGAGGTCTTTCATATCAAAGTTGCTGCTCAACAATGATTTCACATTATTCACAGCATGAATGTTTGACCCAAATATGAGTAAGTCGTCTACATAGAGACATAATATAGTGCAAATGTTATTTTCAAATTTATAATATAGTGCAAATGTTATTTTCAAATTTGTAGTAAATACATTTGTCACTTTCATTTACTTTAAACTCATTCGAGATAATCAAGTTATCAAATTTTTCATGCCATTGCTTAGGAGCTTGTTTAAGACCATACAGAGATTTATCTAACTTGCAGACCTTGTCTTCTTGTCCATGAATTACAAATCCTTCAGGTTGCTCCATGTAGATTTCTTCTTCCAGTTCACCGTTTAAAAAGGCTGTTTTAACATCCATCTGGTGTATCACCAGGTTATGAATAGCCGCAAGTGATATAAGTACCCTAATGGATGTTAGTCTAGTGACTGGTGAGAAAGTGTCGAAGAAATCTATGTTCTCT
The DNA here is from genome assembly GCF_000331145.2 of Cicer arietinum. Classification (NCBI taxonomy): domain Eukaryota; kingdom Viridiplantae; phylum Streptophyta; class Magnoliopsida; order Fabales; family Fabaceae; genus Cicer; species Cicer arietinum. The sequence continues at coordinate 24,817,903 of NC_021166.2, forward strand.
CTTTGTCTGAAACCTTTGGCTACGAGGCGAGCCTTGTATTTATCAACAGATCCATCGGGTTTCAGTTTCTTTTTCAAGATCCATTTACAACCTATTGGTTTGCAACCAGGAGGCAAGTCTACCAGATGCCAGGTCTTGTTAGATTCTAGAGAATCCATCTCATCATTTATAGCCTCTTGCCATAGATCAGCATCTAAGGATGATAGAGCTTCTTTAATGTTCGCAGGATCTTCTTCTATGTTGTAGGCCATGTATTCTGGTCCATAATCTTTAACAACTCTTGCTCTCTTACTCCTTCGAGTTTCCGTTTCATCTTGTTTGTTGCTTTCAGTGATCGTTGTCACAGGAACTTGACTTGGTCCGCTGCCCCCACTATTTCTTGATTTGAAAGGGAATTTATCTTCATAGAAGTCAGCATCATTTGATTCTATGATCACTTTCGCGTTTAGGTCATAAAACCTATACGCTTTGCTGTTTACTGCATACCCAATGAATACACATTCATAGGCTCTACTAGCGAGTTTGATTCGCTTGGGATCGGGGATTCTGACATACGCCAGACAACCCCAAGTTCGAAGATAAGATAGATTGGGCTGTCTATTCTTCATTATCTCATAAGGAGATGTATTGCTTTTAGATTTAGGAACTCTATTCAAAACATAGCAAACAGTCAAAATAATTTCCCCCCACCAATGAGATGCAGCACCAGAATTAAGCATTATAGCAACAACTAATTCAGTAAGAGTTCTATTCTTTCTTTCAGCTTTACCATTCATTTCAGGTGAATATGGTGCAGTTGTTTCATGTATAATTCTTTGGGTTTTATAGAACTCATTAAATAAGTCAGAATCATACTCTGTTCCTCTATCACTACGAAACCTTTTAATCTTTTTGTTAAATTGATTTTCTATTTCAGTCACAAATATTTTAAACATGTCAAGCGCTTCACTTTTATTTTTCATGAGATATACGTAAGTAAAATTAGAACAATCGTCAATAAAAGTGATGAAATAACGTTTTCCATTTTTGGTTAGCGTTCCGTTAAGCTCACATATGTCAGAGTGTATTAATTCTAGAGGTTCAGTTTCTCTAACAATTGATTTATGGGATTTCTTAGTTATTTTGGCTTGACTGCAAAATTCGCATTTTTCAAAATCCTTTTTAGATAATTTTGGAATCAAGCCTAAAACACTTAAATTTGAAATCACATTTTTGTTTATATGACAGAGTCTAGCATGCCAAATATTAAAATCACACAACATGTAAGCAGAAGGAGACATTTTATTCAATTCAACATTCAATTTAAACATGCCATCAGTGGCGTACCCTTTCCCAACAAAAATACCATTTTTAGAAATGGTGTACAAATCTGCCCCTATAGACTGAGTGAAACCTGCCTTATTGAGAAGAAACCTTGAGACCAGATTCTT
>NC_021166.2:24820331-24848145 GCF_000331145.2 Cicer arietinum
CAGATGAACCTGACCCAGTAATTTCGTCGGTAGACATGGCAGTTCGAAAACGTCTTAAAATTGTTGTTTTTGAAATTCGAAAACCTTTGAAAACAATTTATGCCACCGAAAATATTACTGGGTTGAGTCGCGGACTAGGTCGCTCTCTTTAAGACGTTTCGAGGCACTGCCCAAAATTGTGCAAGGCAGACTATCAACCACGAAGTCCCCAGGATAAAACAGCCCAGATTCACTGTATCGGAGTTCTACTGCACTGTAGAAAACCGTTCTAGAATTACACCCTCTGTATGCCAGTCGATAGACTGACACTCGAATATAGCACGGAGGCTACTCAAATATAGCACGGAGGCTACTCAAGAAAAGAAGAAGAAGAAGAAGAATATAAGGGGGAGAAGTGAGAAAAGCCTCAGATATGGAGAGCTTTTGGTGTGCTTTTCCAAGTGAGGTGAGCTCTCTATTTATAGATGAGTTCAGCAACTGGATCAGAGAAAAAGGGGGGATCCAAAGGAGCACGGAGTCCATTTACTGGCCACTAGTAGAGTGCCTCAGAAATAGGAAACTTGATTGACAAGGCTCCTTGACCGGGCAAAAGTCAAAAACGTGGGAAAGACTCAGCTTTAGGGTTTTGACGTGGCAAACATCTGAAGCTAAGTCAAATTAGGGTTTTGACTGAGCAAGGCACAAGAGACTAGTCTGTTTAGGGTTTGAATGAATCAGAACTTTGACTTTGACCTTGTGGATGGCAGTTTCGTAATATGTGACATATCGCAAGCAATTAATTAATTTCCATCTGTTAAAAAAACTTTAATACACCACAACCCGAACCGAACCGAGCCGAGCTAAGCCCCTTGGGCCCCAACCCAATTGTGAAACTAACTCCTTATAAAGGTCATAAATGAGTGTGTTCCCTCCAATGTGGGACTTCTCATTTTTCAATTCACACATTAAAGCCATCATCAATGCCAATTATATTTCATCATTTCCAACAATACTTAATCAAGAAAATATGAATATAGTTTTTTTATTAAATCCAAGACTAAAATCAACAAAATATATCAAATAACTCCTTAAATTAAGTAATGATTAAAGATAGATAAGACTAAAAACAATGAAAATTATGCATATGATGAAGAGTCATCAACTGTCATAAGTTTTCTTGAAGCCTATAAATAAAGCTTCACGGTGAAGAACAAATCATAACTCAAAGTGCCAAGAAAAACATCACTCATTCAATCATACTCAAGCTTCTAAAAATCATTCTAAGTTGCAGTTTTATTCTTAGTGTGATATTAAAATCAGTGATTATTGAGTTATAAAATATAAAATCTATTTCTCAAACAAGAGTTAAGCAATACCCATATTCTAACATTCTCAAAATTATTATTTTGTAACTCAAAGCTATATTGTTAACTTAGCTTGAGTAATGTGTAAAAATCCTTTTATGATTTAGTGTAAGGTAACCTGTGAAAATCCTTTCTGGGTAAAAAGGTAGAACTGTGTATTAGATCAAGATCTGTGAAAATCTATGTGAAAACCAAGAACGTTATTGCTTGGAGCACTTAGTGGAAAAATATATATTTATTAACTGATTTTCGAGTGTGTTAAAATGCTTTCATATGTTTGTATATAATTATGTCTTATGGTTTTTGTTATCATTTTCCATATATTGGTTGCAATATTGACTAGAATAATTATTGATCATCATACATGATATGTTCTTTAATGTTAAATGCAAACTTGACAAGTTTGATATATGAATACATTTATCAACCACATGATTTATATGTGTAATATATTCATACTATTGCTCCCTAAAGTTAATTTATTAGAAATATACATTTTTGAGATCAAGTGTTTGAGTCGTTTAGGAGGCTTTCAGAATCTTACATAAATAACAAGGTTCATAATATGTTACCTCTACACTTTCTTCTTTTGCCAGTATACATGTATTAGTTTCTTCTTTTTAAACTTTCAATTTTTTCCTTTTAATCTGTTTTGATTTTAATTTTAGGTTAAGTTTGTGATTAGATATTTTCCATTCTCGTTATTCCCATTTCTTTATCAGTTTTTACTTTCTATTTTAGGGTTTTTGATTTCTAACTTTTTTCTCTTTTTAGTTTTTATTCTGAAACAAACAAACTTGGCTTGAAGGATCAGAGACTAAGGAAAATTCTATAAAAAGGTTTGTATACTTAACTTTCGATTATTTGCTTTTACTCTATTTTGATTTTAATTTTAGGTTAAGTTTGTGATTAAATATTTTCCTTTATGGATTTTTCTGTTTCAATATTAAGGATTGTTTTTCATTTTTATTAGGGTTTTGATATTTGAAGTTGTTTAATTTCTAACATTTATATTTTTTATTTCTTTTTTTAACCTACTAAATCTACCAAATCGAAGGACTGAAAACATGGTTTAACATAGGAAAACATTATCTTGAAAGGTTAGTTTATTTATCTTACTCTTCTCAATACCTTTTTGTTATTAACGATTGTTTTTCTTCAGTATTAGTGGTTTGATTTTCGAACTTGTTCATAGTTCTAACATGTTTATTTTTTATATGTTTTTTTAACCATCTAAGTCTTGCAAATTGATCCTTTTACGAGCGAAGATATCTTAAGAGGTTAGTTTATTTATTTGTTATACTTTCATTGTTTTCAATTTTTTATTTTTCATTCAACAATGTTTTAAAAAATATACATGATTTTGTGATTAAAGTTTTTTAATAGAGCTAATATAGGCGATTAAAGTTTGTTAATATATTTTAGTGATTAAAATATACATAATTTTCTTTATACTGAAGGTGTTTAAAGTATTTTAGATAGTTAAAATGTTTAGTTAATAACGAACCAAAATAAAAACCAAATAACAATTAGTTATAAAAACACAATTAGTTAACAAACAAAAAAAACCATAATTAATAACCAACCAGAATAAAAAGATCATTTTGCCAGGTTTAGATGGTTAAAAAACATATAAAAAATAAACATGTTAGAACTATGAACAAGTTCGAAAATCAAACCACTAATACTGAAGAAAAATAATCATTAATAACAAAAAGGTATTGAGAAGAGTAAGATAAATAAACTAACCTTTCAACATAATGTTTTTCTCTGTTAAACCATGTCTTCAATCCTTCAATTTGGTAGATTTAGTAGGTTAAAAAAAATGTCAGAAATTCGAGTTAGGTATACATTTTCAAATTATTCTCCCGCTTTTATTCTTTTTTTTTTCTCTCCACATTTTATGGTGGACATTCTCAACTATTGACAAAAGAAATAAGAAGATGTTATTTACCAATGTACTATTTTTTTTTTTTGTGAGAACCACCACCCCAAACTTAAAAGGTTGTTATCCCATGAGAAACCCCAAACTTAGAACTTTAACAACTCTATAATTTTTTTTTTGTTCTACCTAACTACAAGTAAGGTGAATTAATCAAAGTCGGGTCTTTGGCTTGTAATGTGGCTAATAACCGAAATAAATGGACAAGGCTCAAAGGGGCTAGCAAAGGGTAAAATGTGTATAGGGTAGTTAAAAAGACTCAAACGACCAAACAAAATTGTCTCAGTGTATGCATAAATTACAAGTAATGCAAGTCATAATTATTGCAAGTTCTGAAGTGATAACACATATTTGGTCACACAACAAATAATTGAAGTGTTTATGCCCAAAAGCTCACAGCTAGAATAATAAGTGAGAATATGGACTATCTAAATGATGTCAAACATGCCACTACAAAATTTATTTAGTTTGTTTAATAAAAAAAATTGGCAAGTGAGACTTCAACAACCAAGGAGTAATCAACAATGAATGCATTAGTGAAACTCATCGAATTGAGCAATAATATGAGCAAAGAAATAAAGTTTAAATTTCAAAATCTGAAATAAATAGTTTAAGACTAGCTTCAACTTGTTAAAAATTCTTCATCATAGTACAAGCTTACACAAACATGTTAAAAATTAACTAGAATAAAAACCAAATAGCAAAAACCATTAAAAAAAATAATCTAAAAACACAAACATGTTAAAAAATACAGTTATTTAACAAACAAACTAAAAACTAGTTTGAAAAAATTTCATTGTTAAAACTTTTCATAATACAATAAGTAAAAAACAAGATCGAAATGTCTCAAGATGACCATTCATCAATATTTGAGACAACATTTTCACGATAAAAATAGGTTGAGTATGTTTTTTTAAGAAAACAATTTGCATGCCATAATCTTTTTGGATTAGCTTTGAGTTTTAAAAGTAAAAAAAGACACAAACCATTCTCACGAAGACCAAACATATATTTTGTTGTTGAAATCCTTCAAAAATAAATCCGAAACAAGGATATATATTTAAAATATATTGAATAAAGATTTTTTTTAGAAGCCACATTATAATCTCAATTTTTTTGAAAAATCATATTCAAAATATTATACTCAAGCAACAAGCAATGTATAAGCTATTCAATATATGCAAAATAAAAATAAAAAATAGATAACATGATAGAGAATGCTTTTAAGGACATAAAGAGGTGAATTTACACAAAATGATGTTAACTCATTTAACATGATAACTTGAAAGATGTGATTGTGCAAAGTGTGAAAAAATCATTAAATGAATTATATATGTCAAAATAGCACTTTGTCTAATCATTAAAGACACTAATTTATTTTAAATGTCTCTATAACAAAAACAATAATTTTGAACATCAAGCTAGATTTGCACACTTGTCTACACCATCATGAAAATTGTAGGAATAAACAGTGAAAACATATTGAATTTAGGATAGGAATTAGGCATATTCATGTACAAGTAAAAACAAATAGTGATGTAATCAATTAAACTTTAAAGTTGTACTTACATAAAAAATAATATGCATTCTTAATCCTATGAGAATCCAATCATTCAGATAATATCACTACAAAATAATATTCATACATATCATGATGCAACTATCATAAGAGTTGGGATTAAGTGTCCTTCCTTTAGTGATCTTTCTCACTTGAGGTTCAACGACGAGAACTCTTCAAATATTTTGGAGCTTATCTTCATGCTTATTCGTTTATCTTGATTGATGGTTGAAATGAGACAATCTAGCTTTTATTGTTGAGATAGTTCCTCTATTATGATATTAATTCAAAATTGTCCTCTTTTGATTTCATTGATTTATTTTTGAATATGTTTGAGAAATAGTAGCCATATTGTTGTTATATTTATGTAATATCAATTAAGTTCTTATTCGACCATTGTATCTTCCAATAATTTGGTTTTGAGGAGATATTTTGGAGGAAATGTTAGTAGTGGGGTAAGTGTAGGAGTTCCAGAAGCAAATGGTTCAAACTCATATAGAAGTTATTGATGTACATCAACCATATCATCGTGATAGGCGACATTAGTTTTGATCAAATGAAACATATTCACTGTCAAGAACGTTATGTTCTTGTGGATAACGTTATGGTATTACTTTCAGAATGAAGGCGTGAATCTTTTTACTTAATCTGATCCTTCTCTAAGATCTTTTTATTTTTTTTTTGCCACTCCATGATAAGACTTTAGAGTTTTTCAGGATGATGTTTGAACATTATCAAATTTGTGATTTAACCAAATTTATATATATATATATATGTATATAATTGATAAAAATACATAAATAGAAATTTGAAATTACGATAAAACTTTAAATTACACCATTTATTCATAAAAAACATCACAAATTTGATAAAAATTACGATAATTAATGTCGAATGTGGCTTCTAGTACCACATTGCCGAGGTTTTCTCACACGTACGGGATTTTGACGACGCCTTGGTACATCACGAGTTTGTTGTTGTTGTTCTTCTTCTTCTTCTTCTTCTTGATCTTCGTCTTGTTGTTGTGGAGGATGTTTAGGAGGAAGTGGTGCAGAAAAACTACTTCCACCTATAGTCCAGTTGGATATTTGATTCAACGGAGTATATGCATTCCCAAAGCTTGGAATTTGAAAGTTTTGTTGACACATATTATTCAGTAACTAGGTAGCGGACTCAGGTGTATTATGACGAGTGTTGAACATGTTATACAACAATTCCTCTTCGCTTGATGCAAATGATAGTGGACGATTGTCTTCTTGATGTGGTTGTGGACTGTCAAAATTAAATTGTTCCCTTGGCATGAACCCGTAAGATTGATGTGGTGTGTGGGTAAAAGTATGAGGATATGGTGTGTGGGTAAAAGTATGAGGAGGCGGTTGAGTGTCAGGAGGTGTTGGTACATAATATTAATTTTTTTTTTTTGTGTTGGGCATTGATTCTTGGAAAAAATATTGGCTAGATTGTGGTGGAGGTTGGGTGTGAAAAAAAGGTTGACTAGATTGTGGTGGAGGTTGAGGGTGAAAAAAATATTGGCTAGATTGTGGTGGAGGTTGGGGTGGATTGACATCAAGATCAACTAACTCGTTTTCTACATAAATAAATCGTTTAGAATTTTTAGAATATCAAACCATGTATTTGTGACTTGGTTTGAATTCAACATTTATAGGTTGACCGTGAAGAATATGATTCTCTCTTTGATTCCACTCTTTGTTCTCATTTTCATAGAATAATGTCCAACTATGATACTTTCTCATGTTCCTCAGAGGATGTGGAATTTCTTGAGGTAGTCCAAATTGTAGTTTCACTCTATCAGTTTGATGCATTTTTATTATGTAGAAACAAATTAAATATGTAGATGCATTTCATAGCCAATTGCCTTATGGATGATCGTATGTTAGACGTAGATATGGCCTCCCGAGAAACTGATATATAACAAGTTTGTTAGTAATATATGCATAAGAAAAATAAAATAATAGAAATAACGTAATGTTTTAATATATTACATCGCTAACAGTCATGTGATCAATTTTTGATTGATATCCAGCGGTATGATAACGAGATGTATCGCCAAATTTCATACCCTTTCCACTATATCTACGAAAATAAATTTGAATGTTAGTGAATTAATTAATAGTTTTATAAATATAATATTTAACTTTTTTATGATATTTACTTTTTTGCGAATAGAAAATGAGGTTCAAGATTACTTATTGGTGCAAGAAACAGCATATGGTACCATGCTCACGTTTGAAGTAGATGTGAACATCCGTCGATCGACATAACACCGGGTTCAAATGCACGACACAATTCTCGAGAAAGTGTTGCCAAGCACGCTGAACCCCAACTGTATTCTCCCGTCTCTCGCAAATCTCTCAACAAGTGTAACAACATAATATGTACTCTGTTGTGGGATTTTTCAGGCATTAATATGCCGCCAATCAATTCTAAAATGTAGGCTCTACAATGCATAATTACTTCTTCATTAGATGATTCTAGAGTTAACATTGAAAATATTTCTCTTAGCCATTTTAATTTTATAAAATTTTCTTTTCTTTGAGATTCAGGTAGCATGACTCATAACAAATCTAATAAATCATCTGTCCATGATACTATAGTTGATCCAGTTACAACTTTACCCCCAACACGTAAGCCATGTAGCAACGCAACATATTCTAATGTTACGGTACATTCACCCGTTGGAAGATGAAACATGTGGATTTCTGGTCTCCATCTTTCAACTAAAGCAATAATAAGTGAATTGTCTATTTTATAACTTTCTATTTGTGATACGTTACCATATCCGACTTGATTCAACAATGGAATTATCAAAGAATTTGGTGCAATGTGTTTATGGCTAAGTGATCTTAAATTTGAGATGAGTCTTGTAATAAGGAAAGAATAAAAATATATTTGAAGATATTAGAATGAGATGAATCATAATATAGTATAACATATATTTTAGAATGAAACTTAGTATAAAATATATAAAAAAAATATTAAAAATATAACATAAAGTATTGTATTACTTACAAAATTTTGAATATGGTGTAGTGCTGATCTGTGATTATCAGCATTCCATAACAATGCCATTTAGATGAAATATAAAGAGCAAGGAAGAAATATTAATAGTGGAAGAGTGAAAATATAAAGAAGAGTGAAGTTGTGAAGAGTGGAAGAGTGAAGAAATATGATCATAGACTTGGCCTATTTATAAACAAGACAACACTTTGAATGACAAATAAAACATTATGCATGGCTTCACACAACAAGCACTTCGAAAATAAACACTTCTGGATGGAGAAGACAAAACATGATGGCAAGGATTAGATTGGACGGAGAAGACTAGAATAATGAACACCTAATGAACCACCTTCATTAGATGTATCTCTTGAGATTGGAATGAAGTTTAATAGCAAACCAGATTGTCAACTTGCAATTAAGCATTATCACATAAAACACTCCCTCAGTTATTGTGTAGTGCAATATGATCAATACAGGTATGTAATTAAATGTGTGAATCCATAATGCTTGTTCAAATGCAGGGCTTCGTTAAGTCAAAAAAGTAAGCAATTGGTGATTGGTCATTTGAACGGGCCCCACAATTGCGCAAATTCTTCTATGTCATAGGATCATATCAAGCTTGACTCTAACATCATATGTGAAAGCATAAAGTCGCTTTTGAAAGCTGATCCATCAATTAAAATGAAGGTGATCATTGCACATATTCGGGAACGATACAACTACACAATCACCTATAGAAAGGTATGAATGGCAAATAACAAAGCTATCGAAATGATTTATGGGAACTGAGAAAAGTCTTACAATGACCTTCCAAGGTGGTTGTTGACTATGCAAAAATTTCTTCCAGGAAAAATGATGGAAATGGAAGTATCACTTGAATATTTTGGTAATACTCTATTACAGGAGTCAAAAATTTTCAAACGACTATTCTGGGCTTTCCCTCCATGCATATCTGGGTTTAAATTTTGTAAACCATTTGTCTCATTGGATGAAACTTGTTTGTACGGAAAGTATAAGGGGACTCTTTTGCTTGCTATTGCACAAGATATAAACAAAAATACAATTCCCATTGCTTATGCACTTGTGGAAGGTGAGACAGGGGGTGTTTGGAGCTTTTTTTTTTGAAAAATCTAAGAAGGTATGTAACGCCTCATGTCGACGTTTGTTTGATTTCAGATAGACACGAATTCATTAAAAGTGCTTATAATAATCCAAATAATGGTTGGCATGATCCTCCGTCAACACATGTGTACTGCATCTGACACATTGCACAAAATTTCATGAGAGAGTTCAAGGACAAGGGACTTCAAAGAAAACTCGTTTGTATGGGTAATGATCTAATTCTTCTTAGTATATTTTCCATTTATCACTTAATCATATTTGATAATTTTTACATCATTTCTTACAGGATATGCATTAAATGAGCCATCATTCAAGTATTACCGCAATGAAATCAAGATGGAAAATCCAGAGGCTTTAAGATGGATCGATAATATCCCCCCAGAACAATGGACTATGGCTTATTCTCAAGGTCGACGATGGGGACACATGACAACAAACGTTTCCGAGTCAATCAACGCAGTGCTCAAGGGTACACGCAATCTCCCAATCACTGCTTTGGTACAATCAACATAATATAGATTGAGAGTTTTATACGCAAAAAAGGTGATAACAACATCAAGTATCATTAGCTTCTGGTCGAGTATACACAGACGATTGCATGGACAAGATTAAATGTGAAGTTGGTAAATCTAATACTCACCAAGTCATGCAATTCGACCGAAATCATTATTCGTTCATGGTGCATGAAACAGTAAACCCAAGAGAGGTGCGACTAATTGGTCATTTCGAAGTCAACCTTCAAAGAAAATGGTTTGATTGTGGAAAATTTCAGGCTATACATGTTCATTGTTCACATGTCATAGCTGCATGTTCTTATACTCGTCAAAACTATTTAGTGCTTCTACCTTACGTGTACAAGATTGTTAATGTATTTAACATCTATAAAGAAGACTTTCCACCTATACCTAATGAAGGATATTGGCCCACATATGAAGGTGAAACATTGTATCACAATCCTCAAATGCGGAGAATTAAAAAAGGTCGTCCAAATAGTACCCGTAATAGAACTGAAAGGGACGTTAAAGAAAAAGTATCAAGAAAATATGGATTGTGTCGATTAACTGACCATACTCGAAAACATTGTCCAAATGTTACAGCCACTCTAGTCAATTATCGTAATTTAAATTTTCTATTTATGTACTTTTATATATTTTTATGTATTTTCATGAATTATATTAATTATAATTATATATATATATATATATATTATTTGTGTTTTTTCAATAAAATTTTATCGTAATTTAAAATTTCTATTTATCTATTTTTATGAATTATATATATATATTACTTTTGTTATTTCAATAAAAATTGAAATATTTTTTTAAAAAAAAAATACCTTTGACAAATGCCCATTTGAAACTTGGGTTTATTAAAATTTTATCATAATTTAAAACTTTTATTTATTTATTTTTATGTATTTTTATCAATTATATTAATTTATTATATATATAATATTTATGTTAATTAATAAAAAATTTAAAAAAAATTGAATTTTTATTTTTTTAAATCCTTTGGTAAGTCGCCATTTGGAACTTGGCTTCCTTAAGGAGTCGCCATTCCAAATGGTGACTTATAACTAAGAATAAAAATGAGGTATTTTAGTATATTTTTTTCAAATAGGAGTATTTTGGTAAATCTTTTTCAAAAGAGGGTTATTGCAGGAAAAAAAAAACCCATATAATTGAGCACTCAAAATTTACTATATGCCCATTTAACGTAATTAAAGACGAATTGTTCGAAAAAATTAGAATTCGAATTTGGTCGAAATAATTCTTAATTCGACTTCTTATCTTTCAACCGAATTATAGACTACTATCTTCCCAATTTCTATAAAAATTAGAGAGTTATAAAAGAGGTAATTAATTAAGCATAAAATAATTTTAAAAATTTATGAAATTGAACTATTTGACAGTTAAATTAATGATAATGAATTATCAAACATAGAATAACTCGTACATCTTAGTAAGTAAAAGAAACTTGATCACACAAAAATGAAATAATAAGAATGATTTATCAAACAGAATTACTGGTTCGCAAAAAAGAAGTGTTGGACCAAAGACGTAAGCCCCGTTCTGTTAAGTCAAATTATGATGACCATGTGAATGACTGTAACAACTGACCAATATTCTCTAGCGTAACTGGCAAAGGCTCCCCACACGTGTCTCAGCCCTCACCACCTAGATGTGAACCCAGCTTCAACTTAGAGATTTACCTGTTTTGCCAGGCCTACATTTCTGCAGATTGGGTCCGGGGACTTTCCTGAGCCCTGCATAGCAAAGGCCCATTCACATCATCTCGATCGATTTAACTTGGTCACGGTATGTGGCTTTTATAAATGTCATTAGAGTATTTGATACCAACGATGTGGGACCTGAAAAATCCAAAATTCCAGAAAATTCAGGAAAGAGTATGTTCGGTTACGGTGATGGGTTTAGTGGAATCTTTCCGAGAAGAGGTGCCAATCCAGGCTAACTAGTATGAGTTATACCCGCCTTTCCCTGCTTTGAGCTTAAACGTGGCACTAAAGCTGAGCTCATGAAAGAGACTTCAGGTTATAAAAATCTTTCCTTTAAGGCTAGCTCATTTTCCGATTCGAGGACTTATTACTACTTAATTCTTGCAAGCCCACACCTTAGAAGAGAAGAGACAGTCTGACTATCTCTTTTTCCAGAATTAAGGCTCAAGGCCACTTAACGAGACGAAAAGAAAGAGATTCAATGTTGCCAGTTACCGGATCTGTTTGAAATCTTGAAAATATATATTAGTTCGGTGCCATTGAAGTTAAAGCGATTGATATATCATATTGAAGTGGTATAGTCTTCGGCATTGGCTAAAATTACTGCAATCTATAATCGCTCGAATGAAATTTAGTATTCTCTGATTACTACAAATTAATTGCAGCAATGAGATTATCAATATTCAATTAGTAGCGGCAAGAACAATTCATCACGAATATCTGAAAAAGTAATTATATATTTTGGGGGAGAGATTAAATTTCCTTTAATTGACCTGGAAAAGCATGACCAATAGTTATGTCTTAGAGGCTCTCTAGCAAAGGTTTGAATATCTAATAAGAAGCACCACTTATTTGATAGCCCATTGGAGATGAAAAAAAGTAGCTATCAAGAGAAGAATTATTGAAATGTAATAATTCTTTATATAAATTTTTTATATTTTATTTTATTTTCAACAAAAAATTCTCAATATTTTAGTCTATAAAAATATTTATTCATTTTTATAATCTTTTTTTGAAAATTATTCTTTTTTCACAAAATTTGATACTTTTAATCTAGATATTTTATAAAAATCATCATTACACATGTCGCATCACATCACTTCTCAAACCACTTTTCAAAAAAATATCTTCTCTCGCCGCAATTCAATCGGCATATGAAATTTTTCTGAAAAACGCTGCATATTAAAAAAAATTATTCGCTAAAAGATTCTCCTAAGTAAATAAAATTATTCATCGACAAATAATTGTAATCGGGTCTCCAAAAATATATTTTTGGCATTTAACTCACAAAATACAAAAAACTGAGCCAAAAGCCTAAGAAATTCACACAAAATACTCTAAAATTACTTAATTTATGATTTAAAAATGAAGGGTCTTACACCCTCAGGAATATCCAATTTTGTGAAGAGTGAGATCGCACGCAAATAAACCACCACCCCACACTGTTGAATCGAAATCTTACTATAATTTGAATCTTACTTGCGATCCAAAAGGTTATGTGTGAATGTGTGTGATGAAATGTCAAAACCATTAATGTCAAAACTAAATAAATAAAGAACACACCAAATCCAACTTCATTCATCTTTTGCACACCCCTATAAATAAGGGTCAATGAAATATATTCTTCATTTTTGTAGAATATCAAGCTCCTACCATTAATTATTTCCGTTTTTAAACTGAAATTGATATTTGGAAGACAAAAATTATCTTGTTAAGGTCAAATATGTATGTAAATAGGATCAAACAAAATTAGTAATTATTTTTTAAGTTCTCTCTAATTATGGTACAGAGATTTAATTTAAAAACTTCAATTTTTTTCAGAAATTTAAATTTCAAAATTGTGTTTCTGACTGATTTATTTTAAATTGTGTTGCTATAGGAAATTCCTTTAAAAAATGTCTTAATTGCAGAGTTGATCTTTTATTTTTTTTCAATTCACATAAATTGATTTCTTATGTTACAAATTTCTGAAAGTGAAAGTTAATGTTTTATAGAATTTTCTTGTGAATTCATATGTATTAATTATTCTATATTATTTTATCATATGACACATTATTTAAAATATATTACATCTTAATTTTTTATTTAAAAAATCATGATACGAGAGCAAAACTGACATATTTTTAAATAGAGAGATCGATTTTGTGAATTGATAAAAATAAAAAAAATTAAAATTGCAATTAAACTTAAAAAATAATATTGGACAAAAATTAATACTTACCGTTAGCTCATTTTAAAGTTCTTTTTAGATTATGTTAGAGATGCTTGCAAAATGTACAAGACAAAAAGAATTAAAAAAAAATTAAAAACATCTTTGCATATGTTTATGATGATTTTGGTTAACTGAAAAAATACAAAACTCGATCACAAATAAATATTTACTAGAAAATTTGCAAATTATAGGACTAGTAATAAATAATAACTAGATTATGGCTCGTGTGTTTGACGAACATTAATTAATCAATTTTATAAAATTTATAAGTAATATTTTATATATTATAAATATAGTTATCTTATAATATTACTCTATTGATTTGTAATAATTTAATATCATTAGAAAAATTAAAACGAGAAAAAATCATGTTTATCACAATCATCTAATTTAATTTGTTAAATTTTTTTGTAACATTCACATTCTAACTTATAATATTGCATTATTGTTTTTCTCCTTGTACTTTGATTGTCAATTTGTTTTTCAACATATAATGGTACTTGTATTTATTTGATGAAATGAAATGTAAAATACAAACTCAAAAATAAGATGTAAAAAGTTTAAAATATAATTTAATATTATTTATTTTAAAGAATGTTAATGTTGAATTATACTGTAGCGTAGTCTAAATTTATTTGTTTTTATTAGTATGCTGTTTTAATTGTGAGCATGAGAAGTTGTTGTAAAAAAACCTTTTTATTGGATATATTTCATCAAGAGTTTGAAATTTATTTTATTAAAGATCTACACATACTTTAAATATAGTTTCAAAGACCTACACTTTGAGGTGATGAATGATATGATTTTGGATGCTGTTAGGGTTAATTTGTCATTCAATGAAGATCAATATGACGATACTGATGGACTTCCGAATGAAGAAGCTCAGAGATTTTATGGTCTTTTGAAAGAGACAAATAAGCCGTTGTTTGAAGGATCTCCAAACTCAAAGTTATCAATGTGTATTAGACTATTAGGTCTAAAGTCTCAATTTCATGTTCCTGATTTAGCTTTAGGTTTGATGACTAAAATGATGATGGACGCAACACCTGTTAGAGATGGTTTGCCGCAAAGTTATTACGATGCTAAACGGTTAGTGTCAAAGTTATGACTAGGTGTCAAGATGATTGATTGTTGTGTTAAAGGTTGCATGTTGTATTATGACAATGAATTTTGTATAAATGATGCCAACTTAGTTGAATGTAAGTTTTGTCAACAACCAAGGTATCACCAAAGGAATAACTCAAGGGTAAGTAGGGATAAATAAATTCCAAGGAAAACAATGTTTTACCTACATATTGTATCCATATTGCAGAGAATGTTTGCATCAATGCAAACTGCAGGAAAGATGACGTGGCATTATGAGAATAGAAGAAATTCAGGTGACTTGCGACATCCATCCGATGGTCAGACTTGGAAACACATTGATCAAATGCATCCTGATTTTGCGTCAGATCCACGCAATGTAAGACTTGAATTATCCTCAGATGGATTTACGCCTTACATACAAGCATCGTATACTCCTTATTCTTGTTGACATCCGAACAAGTTTGGAATAAAGTCAAAGATATGGCAAAGGTACATGTTGTTAATGGTGTGGCTTGTAAACCACAAGGTTACAAACAATCGCACAATTGGACAAAAAGATGTATTTTTTGGGATCTACCGTATTGGAAAGATAATCTTTTGAGACATAATCTCGATGTTATGCATATCGAGAAAAATTTATTTGATGATTTTCAATATACTTCAACTTATATATACATGGAGCTTATTGTACATCACATTTATATTATAGGTTCATGGATTATTCAAAACGTTCGGTGAAAAATAAAGCTAGAGTTGAGGGCTCAATTTGTTCATCTTACCTACATCGTGAAACAACACACTTTTGTTCTCATTATTTCAACAACGAAACGTTGTCACCAGTTAACGGAAGAAACGATACTGATAGTGTTATACGTCACCCACATGTTTTATCAGTTTTTTGCTTGTCTGGTCATCATGCTGGTAGGGATGTTCCGATTTTCCGGCAAAGAGACAAAGTATTTAATGCGACACATGTTCACGTTTTGATTAACTGCACTGAAGTTAAACCATATATTGAGTAAGTTTTAAATCCCTCTTCTTTTTTATTATATTTATATGATTAAATTGATATTCACCATATATATGGTCATCGATCAGGACATTTTTAACTACAGGACAATCATCTGTTGATATACATTCAAATTTCCCATTATGGTTTCCACAACAAGTACATCTCGAAGAACAAACTTCTATCAACATCCACTTGAGGCACTTATCTATGGGCCCGAGTAGAAGTTTCAAATAATGGCACACCTATTACGTCAATGGATACAAATTTCACACTGAATCTTGGACTGAAGGAAAAGAAACAATTAATAGTGGAGTTTGTATGAAAAGTGTGTCTGATAGTGGTGTAGTAGAAGATTTCTACGGCATAATTGAGCATATTTACGAAATTGACTATACGTTCCTAGATTATGTGAAAAAAGTGGTGTTGTTTTACTATAAACGATTTGATCCATCTAGCAGAGGAACTAAGATCAATTTGATATCCAATACTGTAGACATTTGTACGAGCAAAAAATATCCACAGTTTGATCCATTTGCCTTGGCCCATAATGTAAGACAAATGTATTATGTTCCTTATCCATCAACTGTCAAAAGCAAACAAGATTGGTGTGTTGCAATTGAAACAAGACCAACGAGTGAAATCGAAGAAGTTGAAGCAGGTCAAAATGAAGAAGTTGCATATCAAATGGATGAAATGTCAAATTTGGATCATGTGATTGGAGATGAGACTATTAGTCAACTTTGTCATGAGTCAAATATTAGAGAAGAAGTTGATGAACAAGAAATAGATGAATTAGAGAATGATGAAGGCAATGACTTAATTCACTCATCAAATGACGACGACGATGATGAAAAAGAAGAAGAAACTAAAATGATAAAATATAACTTTAAGAAGAGTATTTTTTTTTGAAAAATAACAAAAAATAAAAATATGACTCATCTTATTGAAATAAAGGCAGGCCTGTATTGTTAGGTGGGCCAATATTTTGGCCCGGTGTTTTATAATTGTAAGATGTCTTAAGCTTTGGAAAAAGTTATTTCACACCCTTCACTTTGTCTCCACACCTCATTAATCTTAATATATTAGAGAAAATATTTCAACTATTCTTTTTAAAATAATTTAATTTAGAAAAAAAATAGAAAAATATGGAATACGGGTTAGTATCTCATTTAAAAAATTTAGTTACGAATTTTTCACATTTTAAAAAATCCATACTTCTTGTCAAAATAAAAAAATCCACACATACTTCATTTTCTGAAAATTCATAATTCTGGTTTTCATGAAAAGTAAATTATTTGAAACATAAATATGTTTCGTATTTTTCACTTTAAAAAAGATGTGAATCATTAATATGTAAAATTGATTTAAGTTTAACAATTTAAAAAACACATCTTTTTGTTGCTAGAAATCATTGCATTAAATTAAATGTCGGTTATATTCAACGGTATAATCAAAACAATTTAAAAAAGTATGTAAAAAGTTATTTATGCTCTAGATTTTTTAAAATGTGGAAATTCCGAGATAGGAATTTGAAATTTGTTTTAAAAATGTTTTTTTTGTGTACAAATATATATTGTGAAAAATGTGCAGGGAAAACGTTGGGATATAGGTACTAAAGTAATTGGTGTATATTCTTTGATCCTTTGACAAATATGGTGTGCAGACCTCATGTCATTGGATATAAATATATTTATTAAGTTTGGATTTGAATTCAATAAAACTTAACTTTATTTTTTGTCTCCCCATATAATTGTAGTGAAATTCATAAACTTTATTGAATTTAGTGTAAAATTATTTTAAATTTATAATATATATATATATATATATATATTCAATTAATCATCACATTTCACCAACTAATTAAACTTGACATTAATTTAATATTTTAGGAAAAGCAACTTGGAAGGGAGGTCACTCAAGCAAAGGTACATCGCTATCTTCATGTTAATCCTAAAACAAACGAGTATACTGATGGATTATCACAAGTGATTCAGGTAATTATTATATATTAATTAGCCCTCTAAATTATTATATATTAATTAACTATTTTAATTTTTTAATTTTTATATAGGAACAACTTCAACAAGTCATGAAAGAATGAGATGATCATCAAGTTACTCTTCCTACTACTCAACGAGCTGGTCCAGTGCAGCGGAAACAATATGAGACCGCAAGTTTTATGAGCATTAGTGGTGGCAAGTACAAATGGCGTGTGTCAGGTACCGGTAGTTTATCAACATTTGTGAAAGGTCCAACAGGCTATATTCAGACTGAGACGTCTTCTTCTTATGCTAGTACGGATCGATCTCATCGTTCGTCGATAGATAATCTTGACCAGTGAAAGGGGCAATGGGCAAGTGAGCAAGAAGAAAAGACACAGCAGCTCATACAAGCAGCAATTGATAAACTAAATGAGGAATGGAAACAAAAGTTTCAAGAGCAGCAGCAGCAGTTTCAGCAGCAACAACAATTTCAACAGCAACAATTTTTATTTCCTCTTGTGTTTCATCAGCAGTTCCCGCCCCGGCCTCAGTACTTGCATCAACAACCACTACTCCAGCAGCAACAAAATTACTCTCAATACTCCCAGCAGCAGCAACCGCCTCCAAATTTCCAACAGCAACATCAGGATCCTCCGAACTCTGCCTTCCAACAACAACAGTAGCCAATGTTTCAGCAACAACAATATTATAATAATTATCAGTATGTTCCGTCATCTTCACATTAACTTCCTCAACCTCAACCAGATCAAACTCCATACCGACCAACTATGCCAACAATTGGCTTGATCAGACCAGATTTAAATCAACTTCAACCAGCTATGGCTCCTCCTTCGACTAGTGGTGGTGAAATTGAAGATGAAATCTCATTTCAAACCATGATGTCTCCTCCAGCACAAATTAATAATACTTTTGAGGGACTTCTGTCGTCGGGTAACATTCCAACAAATAATGATGGGGGAGTGGAGCTGATGAGAGGAATTATTACGATGATTGATGTATTTGAATATTTTCATAATTTTATTTTTGGTTTGTATGAACACATTATATCTTGTCCTATTTAATTATGGTGTATTTTATTTTTGGTTTGTAAGACATGATTTATTAATTTTGGAATATTTTATTTCGTTTGGTAGTTATTACTTTAATTAATATTAATATTATATTTTTATATATAATAGTTATATTAATCTTAAATTTTAATTTTCATTTAAATATTATATTTTAAATTATAATTAAATTATAATATTACATTTTAAATTTTAAATTTAAATTTATATTAATTTATTATATATAATATCATTTTTTAATATTAATTTCGAATTTAATTAAATTATTTTTTTTATTAAAGTGAATATTTTGTGGCGGCCTAAGCCCTCACAAAATATTTATTTTTTAATCTGTTTCATCCTTTGTGGCGGCCTAAGCCCTCACAAAGGGAGACATTTGTGGCGGCCTGAACCCCACAAAAGTTTAATTTTAAATATCAGCTTTAACCTTTGTGGTGGCCTAAGCCCTCACAAAAGGAGTCGTTTGTGGCGGCCTAAACCCTCACAAAAGCAGGACTTTGTGACGTCATTTTCCCTCACAAATGGCAACGTATTTTTCACAATTTGTGGCCGTTTTGGCCGCCACAAAAGTTTGTGACCGCCTTATTTGTGGTTGCTTAAGGCTGCCACAAATGTCTACTTTGTGGTTGTTTCCCCCTCTTTGTGAGAGCTTTTGGCCTTTGCAAAATCAATGTATTCTTGTTGTGTTATATAGGTCCCCAACTTTCATTGGGTCCTTGGTGGTTAGTAGTAACATGATTGTATTTGGGCATCCAAACCATTCTACCTTTAGGAACAATGTATTTCCTAATTAAGTATGTGGCTATTGTTTGTCCCTTTTTGCAACAATAATGACAAACAATGTACGGTAATGAAACAAATTTGTTAAATTTTCTAAAAGGCTTTTTGAAATTCCTTCTACTTGATTCTTTGAAAGACTCCCAAAGAAATTTTTGTTTGGTCTTTCAAATGACTCATTTCTCTTGACAAGTTCCATATCTTCATTTATAACTTGTGCTAATTTGAACTTTAAATCAAAAATTTCTCTTTCTAAATCATCACAATTCTTACAAATGGCATGCTATATCCAATTAGTACACTATTGCATGTCAAGCATAGGTATTTTGTGATCTTCATGAGGAGCATCATGTCAAGGGCTTCTTTTAAATCACTTTCAAGTTTTAGAGTAAAAAGCCATAATAGTTTTTCTTTGAGATATATTCATTTTTTGCTTCCTCAAGAAACTCTACAAAAGTACTGTAAGACCCATAATTTTAAAGTATACTTTATGTATTTTAGTGTATTTTTGGTATTGAACTCGGAGGCTTTTTAGCCAAAGTTATTAATATTTTGGAGTTTACATGACCAAAAAGATATTTTAATGCTGATTAGAATTACTCGTCGATGAATAAATTAAATTAACTGCGGTAAATCCTTTACGAATAATTTAATGCCTTATGGGTGAAATGGTAATTTTAATAAATATCTAGATATTTGGAGATATTTGTTAAAAGTAATTAATATATATAAATATATATATATATATATATATATATATATATATATATATGTATGTTTGTGTGGAGGAAAAAGGAAAGGAATTAGAAAGAAAAGAAAAAGAAAGAAAAGGAAAAGAAGGAAAACAAAAGGAAAAGGAACAAAGGAAGTAAACGTTTCCTCTTCCGCGAAAACCATTATCTTCTTCCTTCTTCTTCATTTTTGTTGCTTCCTTTAAGTTCGAGAATTGAAACCCAAGGCTAGTGGGTGAGAAAGATCAAGTTCCCAACTCCTTTCTTCTTCTCGGATTCGAAAACGGTGTTAGGGATTTCAAAACCGTCAAACACAAACCTCCCCGTTTCATCTAGATATAAGCTTCGTTTCGCGAAGAGATAGAAGGGAAAGTTGCTCACTACCATGCTACGGTGCTAGAGAACCAACTTTGGAGGCGACGTTGCGAGCGGAGATTTTATCGGATTTACTCGCGGTACCGTAACCGAACGTGAAAGCTAACGTGAAGGTAAGGGCTTCTTCAAAACTTTTAGTTTGCATTTAGGGACTTATCTGTGGTTGTGCGGAAAGGAATTTTTTAGGGTTGAAGTGTTGATTTGGGGGAAAATGAATCTAAGGCTTTATGGGTAAAATCTTAGAGTTAGGTTTTGGTTATATTGATGAATGTTTCGTGGAAAATGAATTTAAACTCATTTATGTATGATTTTGAGTAAATGAAACTTGTTGTGTTTGAGTGGTGGATTGTGTTGATTTGTGTTCGTCGTATTTGACGTGTTCTTAATTAATACTGATGAAATTTGTTGTGTGTATGGTTGGATTCTGTGGAGAAATGAATTGATGTGTTTTGGTATGAGTTGTGGATTGGATCTGATAATAGGTTTGAGTTGTTTTGTGTGGAATTTGAAAACCATTAGAGTTAAACGAGTATTAAGAATGGGGAATCTCTTAATGTCTACGTTTACTTAATGTTGGCGTGAAAACCATTAGAGTTAAACGAGTATTAAGAATGGGGAATCTCTTAATGTCTACGTTTACTTAATGTTGGCGTGAAAACCATTAGAGTTAAACGAGTATTAAAAATGGGGAATCTTTTAATATCTCGGTTTACTTAATGTTGTTTTGGAAAATCGTTTAAGTTAAATGAGTATTAAGAATGGGGAACCTCTTAATGTCTTGTTTACTTAATGTTTATTTTGGAAAATCGTTTAAGTTAAAAGAGTATTAAAAATGGAGAATCTCTTAATATTTCTGTTTGCTTAATGTTTATTGTGAAAATCGTTTAAGTCAAATGAGTATTAAAAATTGGGAATCTTTTAATATCTGCATTTGCTTAACGATTGTGGTGGATGGAGTCTGTGTATGCTCATGCATTTCATTTTGGTAAATCGTGCTGACCCGTGATAGGTGGCACCTCGGTAAATAGTACTTTGGCCTATGATAGGCGGTACATTTACGATTTACGTTTTTTCTTTTAGTAAATCGTGCTGACCCGTGATAGGTGGCACCTCGGTAAATAGTACTTTGGCCTATGATAGGCGGTACATTTACGATTTACGTTTTTTCTTTTAGTAAATCGTGCTGACCCGTGATAGGTGGCACCTCGGTAAACAGTACTGACCCGTGATAGATGGTACGTTTATAATTTACGCTTTTTAGTAAATCGTGCTGACCAGTGATAGGTGGCACCTCGGTAATTAGTACTTTGGCCTACGATAGGCGGTACAATTATGATTTACGGTCCTTCGAGGAGGGTTTTGGTTTGGAATTCCGAGTCCATGCATTTTGGCATATACGCATCGCATTAGGGTGCTTGGCACGCGAGTCGTGTTTGATTCAAGTTATGATTGAGTGTTATGTATTGATTTTGTGTGTAAGTGTGACTGATTGTAAACTATTTCGAAACTCAAGTTGTCGTGGTAATTGTGTTGGAATTGCTATGTGTTATGTATTGAGTATGAATGATATTGAGTTAGTTTATGTGTTTTTGGAAGAATATGCAGGGAAATCGATTTCCCAATCGATTGGATGAGTTACAGGGACTTCCCTAATTTGACATAATCGATTTGCCAATCGATTTTATAATATGTTTTTCAAAACCACTTAAGAAATCGATTTGGAAATCGATTTGGCCATACAGGAATTCAGCAAAACTGACAAAAATCGATTTGGAAATCGATTGGCATTAAGTCAGGGACTCAGCTATCCTGTCAATCGATTGCCCAATCGATTGAATTAAGCCCATAATTCAAATTTCACTAAAAACCTTCAGGAAATCGATTTGGAAATCGATTGGCTTAATAGAAATTCTTATTTTGAGTTAGATAACAGATTGCTCGTTGATTTATCAATGTCTTGGTTAGTTATGTATTACTTGATGGATTGAGAACTTTATTTTGTTTTCATTGTTATTTGGCATGTGTTATATGAACTTTTAGCATATGGAAAACCCTTTTAAAGTGCATGCTAAGTTGAAAGGTTATTTTGTGCATTTAAAAACTTAAATGTTATGTATTAATTGTTAATTTCGATTGGTGACCGTTTACAACTATTGTGGAAATCTGGGCTTTGCCCTCAGATGAGAGCCAGGACGATCCTACCGGTTCGTACCCTACGGATGGGAATGTAGATGAGAATGCATGACTGGAGCTATGTTAGGAGGATCTCACGAGGCGCGTGGAGATCACTCAAGGTGTATAGCTTTAGTTTTTTTTTGAAGAATGATCAGATTAGGATGACATAAAGGGAACATATGTTTTTTTTGGATTACGTTATTTTGAACTGGAAAACTGTACCTTTACTAATATTGTCAGTATGACATCTTAGTTGAATGGGTTCCATATATCATCTGTTGTTGTGTAAATATTTTGGATTCATATTTTGAGAAACTTTTCCGCTGCTTGTAAATTATAATGACTCAATTATTTATCCAAATGTATTTCCTTATTTATTTCTCTGTTTTATTTTAATTTCTTTTAATAAAAAAATACACCCTCGCTTAAAAAACAGGGTGTTACAAGTACTATGCAATTAGTCATAGGATGTTTTATTATCATAAAAGTTTGAGTCAAAATCGTTTACCTCATTGCCCTTGCTTTTCTGAACCATGAGACATAGGTTGGACTCTTTATGAATATTATTGAGAAGTTGATGATGAAGATGAATAACACAAACTTTATTTACAAATATTTTTAAGAAAAACTAATTAAAAAATTAGAATTTATTTATTTGAATTTGTCACCTCATCTATGTGATGGTCATGTAAGTGTCTTCACAGACACATACAAATTTTTAATAGAATTAGACAAAAGATCAAAAAATGGGGGATCACGGTATATGCATATTTTGAAACTTAAAGAATTATATGTATTTTTTTTACCTATAATTTATCATGCATGACACTTTCAAAATTTTCAAATTTTCTTGATAACAAATTTTCCATGACTAATTCTTAACGTGGGACATATTGAACTGGTGCTTGGAGTTGCAGAATGTAAAGGAAATCAAAATTCATGTGAAATCAAATTACACATTATACCGCTGTTAGTGCCTCAAAATCTTAAGCAAAGTAACTTCATTGAATGACAAATAAATTAAAGATATAATTTGACAAATTTAACTCAATTATAGAACTTGATACTTCTCCACGACATTATTGAGTTGCAATCAGTGAGTATTTGGATTGCACAAAAAAATTACTTTAGGAAAAACTATAGAGAGGTAGGTAGATGGATGGATATCTTATTATGTTCTTTTTACTATTTTTCAGGTAATCATCTCAATGGATAAACACATCAACAAATAAATATTATTAAAGGACCGACTTACTTCTACTATATTGCATATCAGGGAATTCATTTGAGTCAAATATGTACTTTCAAATATGACATCGTAAAACAAGGACGAACAATGGCTCAAATAAAGTTTACAAATACTGCCGAAGTTTACAAATACTACAAATATTGCTATAATTTTAGTTTTAAATATTTTACATCTTTCCTTCACCTACATATATATCATGCTTTTTTTTAACTTAACTAAAAAATTATATTTGCTATTAAGTTATGTTTTAATTTTGTTATTTTAATTTAAGTTTCATATTAATTCAACATATATTAGTAAAAGAATCAATATTCAAACTATAAAATTATTTCAACATTATAAAATAAAAAATTTATTTATATTCCCACAACGCGAATGTCACCATCTAGTTTAAATTAAAACAAGAAAAAAGCCGTACATGGATAACTTTGGATTGAAAAGTATCCAAAACCACTCATTTTCAATTAATGAAGAAGAAGAGAACACTAAAAAAAAAACTAAAATTTATCCCTCTAAAAATAATTAGAGCCGACATATTATTTTGAGCAATTTTTTTAAAATAGAAGTGATATGATAGCAACTTTTTAAAAAAAATATATATAACATAATTGTAAAACAATATATCACAATACATTTATATCTATTATGATATATTGAGCAATTTACATGAAATAATATTTTTATTTTATTTACTATAAGTAAATAATTTATACATTACAATTTTTTATTTAAAAATTATCAATTTTCTTTTGGTGTAATATATATACACATAAAGTGGAATTTTATTGACTTCAAAAGTAACTCTTTAATTAATTACTCTTTTAATAATTCAATATAAATGTGGATAAATATTTGACAAGTAAATACATATGAAAAAATTACACTAACAATATTTTAGACATTGTAAATAACTAAATAGGTTGATATTGAATTTGAGCTTTAGTCTCTCTTTAGTAAAATTAAGTTACAAACTAGTTGATAGTTGAAAAGCTGTCTGATAGTTGATAACTGATAACTTATGACTTATAGCTGAAAAACAAATTAATTGAAATTAAAATATTTGTTAAATTTAGCTTTTAACAATATAAAATGACATAAAAGGATATAACTATTTAATTTAAAATAATAATAATGTGATCTTTTTATTTAATTTCTCTCGGGTATTGTTTAATTCCATCTTTTTTTATATCAACTTTTCTACTTTACCTTTTTTTCTATTATATCATTTAATTTTTTTTATTACAATACAAACATAAATTTAAATAGTTCTTTAAAAATTTAACAAGCTCTATGTGTATAAATAGTAGTCATAAAAACAATGCAATTCATTTATTGTTTACCATTTGATATAAAAAATGAATTTAACTTTATCACACTGATAAATTAGAACATGAAGAAATAATAATAAATATGACAATGCATACCTTAATTAATTTCTTGTAAGGTGAATAACATAAATTTTTTTATATATAGTTATTTTGGCAAGGAATTAAAGGAACTGAGTACTCTGTTCACCTAGAAAAAAATATACCTGAATATGTGAATGAGTGGCTGAGAGAGTAGGGAGTGAGTGTTGTAATTATTTTGTATTACATAAAAAAATAATAAAAATAAAATAATAAGATTATAAATGGAAGAAAACCTAAGAAGTTATACTCAATAAATTCAAATGCTATTTAAAATAACATCTCAAAATAAACTATAAATTGGTGAGAAAAGTTTATTTACCAAACACATTTATTTTAATTCAACAAACTTATAAATTAGTTTAATAAATTATAAACCAGTTTATTTATTTTAATAGTTTATGTTTTAAGTGCACATAATAATATAATGATAAAAAATACTAAAAAAAAAAAATAGATACAAAGTAACTTTAGCCATCGATATCTTTCGGGTGTCATATAAATTCCCTTTATAAGTTTATTTGAAATGATTCAAACACTAAATATAAATACTTAATTTATTGGAAATTCGAATATAAATTCATTACGTGTTAGTCAAAATTCCCTCGTAAAAAAATGAATATGTGTTTCCACACATTACAAATTGTACTTTTTATTTTATATTAATTTGTAATTTGTACCGATTAAAAATAATAGTTATCCTGGGTTCTGAGTAAAAAAGTAATATACTAGTTTTTAAAGTTTTACACCAAATTGGCCGATCTTAAAAATAAAGAAAAATTAACCCTATATCTCATATTTGTATCTATATCTCATAAATTTTTTAAAATGCAAAATATACTCTTGATTTTTTTTTTACTATTTTATCTATTCAAATTAAGATTTATTGGAATTTTTTTTTTAAATTTTTCAGAATTTTTTTTTTTTAAATAACTTTGTAAGACCCTTAATTTTAAATTCTAATTTATGTATTTTGGAGAATTTTGTGTTGAATTTCTGAGGCTTTTTAGCCAATTTTATGGTATTTTGTTTGTTAAATGCCAAAAATATCTTTTTAGATACCCGATTAAAATTATTCGTCGATGAATAATTTTATTTAATTACGGTGAATCTTTTGCCGAAGAAAAAAATTTCTGAGATGCAGCATTTTTCAGAAAAATTCATCTGCCCATTGAATTACGGCGAGAGTAGATATTTTTCTGAAAAAAAAGTGGTTTATGATGTGATGTGAGGTGACACACGTAATGATGATTTTTATAAAAATATCTAGATATTTATTTAGATATTTATTATTATTATAATATATATATATATATGATAAAGAAAGCAAGGAAACGGACACCGAGAAACAGAAAGAAAACCGTGAATCTTCTTCTCCTTCTTTCCTTTGTTTTCCAAAAACAAAACTAAAACCATAAAATACAAACCCCCATTTATTTACTAGATCTAAGCTTCCATTCGAGAAGTGACAGAAGAAGAAGTTGCTCATTGCCACGCTCCGGTGTTAGTGAGCTAGTTTTCGATGCGACGTCACGAACTTAAATTTTACAGGAAATAATTACGGTACCGTAATCGCGCGTTAGAGCTATCGTTAAGGTAAGGGCTCCTTCCAAACTTTTAGTTTGCATTTAGGACATTATTTGTGATTTTGTGGAAAAGAAATTTGATGTATTTGATGTGTGAATTTGTTGAAAATGAATTTAATTCATTTATGTGGGAATTAGTGGAATTTGTTTTTGGTGTGTTTTGAGGTGTGGTTTGTGGTGATCCATATTTGGTTTGATTTATATGTTCATAATTATTATTATGAATTTTTGAGATGTGATTTAGGTGTGGATTTTGTGGATATTGAATTAATTAAATTTGATGAGTTTGAGTTACGTAATGAGTTATTTTCAAATAAATGAGTTTGATCTGAAATTGAAATTCTACAAAAAAAATTAGCGTTGTTAAAGTTGTAAAAAAGTTCAAATTTTAACTAAGTTAAAGAGTTTGAGCAAAAAGATAGATTGAAATTAAAAATGGTTAAAGTTTAAAATGTTACTCTTGGACCGAGTTTAAAAAGAAAAAAAAAAGTTTAGAGTATTTTATTAACTCAAAAATTTCGGTGCTTTAATAGTCGAGTGTGTGTATGTGAAATTTGGACAATATTTGTTTAATTTTGTTTTAAGTAAATAATATAGATTATTTGTTTTTAAAAGTTTGATGTGTGAGAAAGATTTAATTTTAAGAATTTTGTTGTGTGTGAATTAATTTTATTGTGAACAAATTGTTATAAATATTTATGTTTATGTAGTTAGCTCCTTGAGTCTCGAAAATGAATCGAGACCGTTGGCACCGAGTTAGCGGTGGGGAGAACTCTGATATATTAATGTTGTTGTGGTGATTTATGGTTGAAAATTTTGGAGATTGAATATGGGTGACTAATGTTTGGAAATTTTGGTGAGTCATGTTTGGTGAAATTGATGTGTTCATAATTAATATTATGAATTTTTGAGA
>NC_021166.2:24848936-24896442 GCF_000331145.2 Cicer arietinum
TTTTAATATCTTTGTTTACTTAATGTTTGTCGTCAAAATTGTTAGAGTTAAACGAGTATTAAAAATGGGGAATCTTTTAATATCTTTGTTTACTTAATGATTATGGTGAAAAGAGTTAGAGTATGCTCATGCATTTCATAGTACATGGTGACCGCGATGGGGCCATGGTGATAGTGGTGACCATGATGCGCCATAGGATGATGCCATGTGAATTGTTGGTTCATCTTATCCTTGCGGGGATTGTCACGTCGTGCTGATCTGTGAGAGATTGCCCTCTAGAATGTGCTGATCTGTGAGCGATTGCACTCTAGAAAATCGTGCTGGTATGTGAGAGGCTGCACGTTAGTAAATTGTGTTGGTCTGTGAGCGACTGCACTCTTGTATGTCGTGCTGGTCTGTGAGAGACTGCACGCTAGTAAATCGTGTTGATCCGTGAGAGATTGCACCTTGGTAATTAGTACTAGTCTGTGAAAGGCTGTACAATTATGATTTGCGCCCTTCGAGGAGGGTTTTGGTTTGGAATTCTGGAATCATGCATTTTGGCATATACGCGTTGCATTAGAGTGTTTGGCATGCGAGTTATGTTTTGCTCATGCATTTCATAGTACATGGTGACCGCGATGGGGCCATGGTGATAGTGGTGACCATGATGGGCCACAGGATGATGCCATGTGAATTGTTGGTTCATCTTATCCTTGCGGGGATTGTCGCGTCGTGCTGATATGTGAGAGATTGCACTCTAGAATGTGCTGATCTGTGAGCGATTGCACTCTAGAAATTCGTGCTGGTCTGTGAGAGACTGCACGCTAGTAAATTGTGCTGGTCTGTGAGCGACTGCACTCTTGTATGTCGTGCTGGTCTGTGAGAGACTGCACGCTAGTAAATCGTGCTGATCCGTGAGAGATTGCACCTTGGTAATTAGTACTGGTCTGTGAGAGGCTGTACAATTATGATTTACGCCCTTCGAGGAGGGTGAATTTGTGGAGATTAATTTGGTGTTAATTATGTGTTCATAGTTGATAATATTAATGTTTGAAGTGTTGATTGATTCAGAGCCATTTTAGAATTGAAAATCTGTCTTTTCTCAATTGTATTCGGCTACGACAATGCAGTTTGTCAAAACTTCATTTTTCAATATGGTTTATGCATTTTTGGACATATGAAAACCCTTCGAGGAGTATGCTAAGACGAAAGGTTCTTTTGAACATTTGAAAATATAAGAATTTTGTTATGTGATGTTTGTTAATTTCGGTTGGTGACCTTTACAATTATTGTGAAAATATGGGCTTTGCCCTCAGATAAGAACCATGATCATCCTACCGGTTAGTACCTTGGAGATGGGAAAGTAGTTAGTCATACTTGACCAAAGTTGTGTCAGGAGGATCTTGCGGGGCGCGTAGAGATCACCAGGGTGGTGTAGTTTTGTAGCATGATCAGATTAGGTGGTTGTATAAGGACTAGATGTCTTTCTCTTGGGATTGTATTTATTTCATTTTGGAAGATTGTATATATGCTTAAACTGTCTGATGACTTTTTCTTTTAATGGGTCCATGTTCCACATTTTGATGTGATGTGGGGAAAGTAGAGATTCTTGGGGCAGTGCTTTTATGCAGGTGTCTGCCGAGAATACTCCAAGGGTATGAGCTATGTCTGATGGGGCTCATAGCCCCGTTGTATTTTTCTATTTAAATACTTTAGATTTTGTTTCAAAAACTATTTCCGCTTTTTGTAAATATTGTTGACTTTTGTCGTTGTGTTACGACTTAAATATTCATCCAAAAGTATTTTCTTCTTTAGTTCTTCATTTTTATGAATTTGTTTTAAAAAAAAAAAATACACTCACGCTGTTAAAAATCGGGGTGTTACAAACTTCTTTTTCAAAAAATTTAGAAAAAGTTTTTCTATAATCTAACTACTCTACCGGAAAATTTAGAAAAAGTTTTCTGGAATGTAACTTCTCTGCTGGAAAACTTGGAAAAAAGTTTTCGTAGTGTAACTTCTTTATCGGAAAATTTGGAAAAAGATTTCGTAACTTCTTTACCGAAAAACATGGAAATAGTTTTACGGAATACATGATGTGTATCGGAAAACTTTTTTTAAGTTTTTCGGTAAAATTGAATTTTTTTGTTATAAATATTAAGATTTATACGAGGACAAAAATATCATTTCTTTATATTTATGGGATAAAGGTAAAATGTGAGGGGTACATGGTAAAATTTTCGAAAATAAAATACCAAATTGTCTTACTTTTTCAACATTTGATCTGGACTAGGCTTGGTGAAGAAATTTGTTTTTTCAAGTTTAATAAGAGGTGGCATCTTGGCGATGCAACCATGTAGATGTAGAATTTTTTTCACCCTTTTCATAATTCAATTATTTATTATATAATAAATTAAAAATAATTAAAATATTAAAATACTATTAATAACATAAAATACATTAAATCTAGCAATTAATTAAATATGTCAGAACAAATAACGTATTATATTATTTTAATAACTCTGTCGTATTTTATAGATGAATTTATATTATTATAACAATTCTATCTTATTTTATACATAAATTGACCATTCAATAACCACTTCCTCTTTATTTTTTTATCAAATAATTAAAAATTAATAAAAATAATAATAATAAAAAATAGTAAATTGTATTAATAACATGAAATAAAATATATTAAATTGAAGAAAAAATACATCAAATTGAAGAAAAAATATCCCAAATTTAAAAGATTAAACTCATATCTTGCATGTACGAGGTTATGCAAGATGAAACGTCTGAGTTTCTAAAGTTATTGTGCACTCACTTATTGAAAATTCATCTATTCGAAGATGAAACATATAAGTGTTTCTGGTTTTCATCTCTCAACTATAGCCTCATACATCCAATTATAGCCTCGTACATGCAATATATGAATTTAATTTTTTAAATTTGATGTCTTTTTTCTTCAATTTGATGTATTTTTTTTCTTCTATTTAATGTATTTTGTTTTATGTTATTATATAATTTATTTATTTATAATTATTTTTATTAATGTTTACTTATTAGATCCAAAAAAAAATATAGGAAGAAGTAGTTAACAAAATAGAATGAAGTGACTAATTTATAGATAAAATTGTTATAATAATAATAATATAAATTTATCTATAAAATATACATTGTTAACATAATATAATACGTATTTATCTATAAAATTTAATTTAATTTAATTTATTAATAGTATTTTAAATATTTTAATTATTTTTAATTTATTATATAATAAATAATTTAATTATTAAAAGAGTGAAAAAAATTCTACATCACTACGTGATCGTATCCCTAAGATGCAGCCTCTTACTACATTACAAAAAAATTTTATTCACAAAGTCACAAGTCCACGAAGCGTGTAGGTTGAAAAAATAAGATTTGATATTTTATTTTTAGGATAGGGTAATTTGAGGTAAAACTTTAAAAATTAAGATATTAATATAAAAATGGAAAGAAAAGATTGAGAAAAAAAATAACAGTTATTATAGATTTTAGTTTTTGAAATACTATCGGTTGAAAGATACTACCCTAATTTAGTATACCCCTTTAAATAGACATTGTAGGTATGTGCAGAATGAACCAAAGCACAATGGAGTTACGCTCTAAACAATTGAAAAAAGCAGAAAACAATAGCGACGATGTTATTAGTACTTTACCTGATTCTGTACTGTGTCATATACTCTCCTTCCTTCCAACGAGAACCTCCGTAGCAACGATGAGCCTCGTATCTCGCAGGTGGCGCTACCTCTGGAAACATCTCCAGGTCTTCGATTTCTTCGTCGACTCATCTTGTTACTGTGAACAACCCAATTTTTTCAGAAGTTTTGCCTTTTACGTCTATTCTGTTCTCTCTCTCCGCAAATCCCGCGACATTCTAAAGTTCAATCTCAACTGCCAAGGCATCTCCGATAATGATAATTTTCCCCGAGATTGTATCGACATGTGGCTCCGTGCCGCCATTGGACCCTACCTTCAAGAACTTTCTATCGTAGTTTCAGACTGCTGTGGAGATCAAATCTTAAACCTCCCTTCTTCCCTCTTCGATTGCACCAACCTCGTCTCCCTAAGGTTTCTTTTTTCTTTAGTTTTATTCATCAAATTTTTAAATAGGATTTAATTCGTATATAGCATCCATTAATGAAATTCGGTTAAACTCTTGGTCTAAATTATTGGATACGGTTGACTTTTGATAGTAACTAAATAAAGTTATGCTAATAAATGGATTTATTAAAGGGCCTTTGTGGCACTAGTGGTACACAGAAGTCATGGGTGATCATTGGTCCGATGCTTCGAGCGAAACCAATTCCCAGGGTACTGTGTACAGGGCCCGGGTACATATTGAACGCGGCATGCTGATCCGCGATTACTAGCTATTCCAATTTCATGTTCCTGAGTTGCAGAGAACAATCCGAACTAACGCAATCTTTTGGTTTCTCTGAATTTTGAATATGCAAAGTACTAATATAGAATGTTATGAAAACTCTGCAGTCTTGACGGTGCAATCTGTATCAAAGTTCAAAATTCTTCGGTTCGTTTTCCATCACTGAAGATGTTGGAACTCTCCCATGATGATGTTGTGAATTCAGAAGTAGGTGCCTTTCTCGCATGCTGCCCTGTGCTCGAAACTCTGGATATTGACTATATCTCCAGCTATTCGGCCATAACTCCTGTGCCACCTCGCTCCAACAGATTGAAATTTACCGGCGGGAATTTCTCTTGGACCTACATTGAAATCGGTTGCAGTTGTTACTCTATCACCAACTACCCCAACATCATATTAGGCATCATTGGCAACTTGCAGAGTGCGTCGGAAGCATATTTTGATGTCTTTTTCCTTCATCAAACTGAATTTGGCGACCCGATTGTCGACAAGTTCCTAAATGACCACCTTGATATATATCTACGGTTGTGTCATTCAAAATCAAAGGTCAAATTTTATTATTATGGTTTATAATTTGTATTTGTATGTGTATTTTTGTACTAATATTTCCCCTTCACATGTTATTATCGTGCAAAAGCAGTGGCCACTTCATGCCCCTGTTCTAAATTGTCCAGAATTTCATAATTTACATCATCTAAAGTTCATTCTTCCTTGTTTCAACTCAAATCTTCTCATCAGTGTGCTTGAGAAATGCCACATGCTTCAAGTTCTCGTAATTCAGAGTTGTAAGGTTTGTTGATTTCTCAAGTATTATTCAATTAATCTTTGGTCTGTCTATGTATGCACTATGCATGTATTTATCTATCTGTACGCACACAGTTTCATTTTTTGAGTGAGTGATGATGTCCTTTGTTGCTGGTAGGAGGAACCATTACCTTTAAGAACATGGGAGCCGAAGTCTACAACAGTTCCTAAATGTCTCAAATCCCAGTTGAACTACATTCACATAAAAGGATATCAAGGATTTGAAGATGAGCTGACATTTGCTGAATATATTTTGCGGAACGGGCTTGTTTTGAAGACAATGCTTATTTTTGTTGATACATCGATGGACAAAAACAACAAGTACCTTTCTCTCAAAAGATTAGCAGCTGTACCAAAGGGCTCAGTTACATGTCAACTTAAATTTGATGCAGCTGTGTTTCCTTAAAGTGCAAACTCTCACTGTCTATTTTTTGTCTTATTGAATCAAAGTTGATTAAGGTTGGCTTTAGTCCCGAGTTTCTACAATTGGGTGTCCCTTCTATTTTTACATGCATGACACTGTACACAAATGGTCATAGTGAATCAGTGATGCTGGGCGAAAATGCTTTACTTTTGGCACCTCATGTGAAGCAAACATAAAATAAAAATTAGGCGTAGTAGTAGGTTGCATCCGCGTGATAGAGAGTATTGTTGTAAAGTTATTTTTTATTTGATAAGAAGCAAATACAAATGAAAATGAAAGACCGAATGAAAATAGTGTTCCACAATTGTAGCCACTACTAATGATTAAGTGCAAAATAAATAGGAAATAATGTTCCACAATTGTAGCAACTACCGGTGACTAAGTGCAAAATAAATAGGATAAGTTGAGTATTGTTGCAAAGTGAATGAAAATAGTGTTCCACAATTGGAGCAACTACTAGTATCCAAGAGTAACTCCAACTATGAACTCAGGGATTCATCATAGCATCTCCAATGGTGAAGGTTCTTTAAATGAGGTCCACAATGCTACATCATCTTGAAATAACTTATTTATTTTTTACTTCAATGATGAATGGTAAGCGCAAGTACCGTGATGACACCTTGACACAACTCCAACGGTGAACTCACAAAAAACTAAATTTTACGTTATTACACTCTGGTGGACGAACACATTAACGTACCGTTGGAGATGCTCTTAGATAAGGTCCACCACTAACCGTGATATATATTTCCTGTTATTACACTCTGGTGGACGAACACATTAACGTATATATTTCCTAACAGTACCATGATGACACTTTGGCACAACTCCAACGGTGAACTCACAAAAAACTAAATTTTACGTTATTACACCCTGGCAGATGAATGCAATTATGTACCGTTGGAGATGCTCTAAGAGTATCTGCAACGATAAATTCAACATGAGTTCATTAAATATGGTCTATTATGCCCCATCACCTTGAAACAACCCATTATTTTTGAATTTCGAAAATACTTTGAAAAAACAATTTATGCCACCGAAAATATTACTCGGTTGAGTCGCGGACTAGGTCTCTCTCTTTAAAAAGATAGACTATCAACCACAAAGTCCCTAAGATAAAATAACCCATATATCAGAGTTCTATTGCACCGTAGAAAACCGTTCTAGAATTACACCCTCAATATGACAGTCGAATGACTGCCACTTGTAGTATGACACTAAAACCACTCGAAAGAAAAAAAAGAAGCGAGTAAGAGAGGGGGAGAAAAGAGAAAAACCTCAAATTTGGAGTGTTTTTCGTGTGTTTTTCCAACTGAAGGGAACCCCCTATTTATAGAGGAAATTCGCACTAAATCAGAGAGAAAAGTGTGATCCATTAGGTCTGATACACTAAACGTACGTTCCAATATTTAGGTTTTGACCATAGCAACGTGCGCTCCAAACTTAGGGTTTTGACCTAGGTTTTTTACCAGACAATAACAGACGTGTGACACCGAAGATTAGGGTTTTGACCAAAGCCAATGCCAAGGCCCAAGGTCGAGCTCGACCCGATCGAGTAGAGTCGGTCGGACAGACGGCAACGGCGCGCGTGCGTGTGTAGTGATGAATTTTGCATGCATTATTCCTCATTTACAAAACTGGCCATACTTTTGGATGTATTTAAGACTTTATCTCTTGCTAATCCTTTCATCAAATGATCTGCTAAATTTTCATCACTGCGTACATGATCCACTATAACAACTCCTTTAGATAGTAATTCTCTAATTGTGTTGTTCTTATGACGTATTTTTCGTCTCTAACCGTTGTAATATCGATTCTCAATTTTTGCAATAGTTGTGGTACTATCTCAGTGGATCAACATAGCTAGCAAATGTTTTTCCCATAGAGGGATCTTAGCTAGCAAGCATCTCAACCATCTTGCTTCTTCAGTAGCAGTAGCTAGTGCTATCATTTCAGACTCCATAGTGGATTGAGCCAGTATCATCTGTTTCTTCGATTTCCAAGATATACCACCACTGGCTATACTGAAAACATAGCCACTAGTTGCTTTGGAGTCATCTGATAGGGTGTTACAATCAACATCACTGTACCTGATAGCGCTTCAACAAGTGTACTGAATCGTAACAACTAATAATTAAAACGGTAGTACCGAGTGTCGAACTCAAGGATTGTGTTTTACTATAGAATTATATTTAGTTACGAAAATTAAACAAAAAGTTTCTGAATTGATTAAAATAATATTTAAAATTAATAGCGGTAATAAAATTGATCTTTTAAACTAAGAAAAATGTCAGGGGTGAGTTTCACTTCGAATCCAACCATGGTGTCTAATTTGATCATAATTACTGAATTCTTTTATTGAAATATTACCGAATTCTCTTTATTATTCTTGCTCAATAATATATTAGTAACAGAATCTTTAATTCCAAATTAACCCATAATTCCCTAGTGGATTTAAGATTAGAATTAAGCCTTACCGTACAGAAATTCTCTTGTTAAATTATTGTCTTTGCAACTAATTTAATTGGCTTCATGACCTGCATCTATCCCTAGTCTACAAATTCATAAATTTCTCATCTCAAGCATTCGTAAAGTCCACTTCCATTTCAAAATACAAATTCTAGAACATTTTAATGTTGATCAAGCAATAAAAAACATTAAGCACATAGATGAGAAAAGCAATTCAATAAACTCATTCATATAACTAGAAATCAAATCAGATAAATAAGGGTTTCATCTGTTACACTAATCCCTAACAAATATGATTGATTTACTCATGACAGAGATATAAAATAGAGGGATTAAAGAAGAATTACAAGAATGATTCATGAATGATTCTTGATAAAACTGCTCCAATGATGTTAGAAACGGTCGTCTTTGAGTTTCTCTACCAGGATACAAGTCTCCCGACTTCCTAATAGTCAAAAAGATCTATAAAAAAGTGATAAAAATGCGTTTTTATATATGTAGCAGTACGCTACATGCCCCAGAGGTGGGATTTGTGCTCCAGACAAGCCTTGATAGTTTCCACAGTGCGGAAATGCGCCCCAAGTGCAGCTGTTGCGCTTCAGGCGCACAACTTCTTCGGTTTGACGTTTTCTGCTCCTCTTTCGGGTTTGAATTGAGTTTTGGTGTAAAAATGAACGTTGTAGCTATGGATCTTAGATTTCATTTGCACTTGGTTAGACTCCAATTGGACATCTACAACTCCAAATATGACTAAAATACTTCACATAAGTCATGTTGATTTCTCACCAAAATTCAGCTCTGCACTAAAACAAAGTAACAAAGAAAAACTACGCATATGATGAAGAATCAAATAACGCCTTAAATTAACTAATGAATAAAAGATAAATAAGACTAAAAACCATGAAAAATATGCATATGATGAAGAATCGTCACAACCCCAAACTTAATATATTGCTTGTCCCCAAACAACAATTAATTTTCGATTTGGTATAGTTAAAATCAAACTTAAACTCAAGTTCTCAAATGAAATCAAACTCAATTCTCAAAGTTCTAGCTACTACAAAACATTCATCATGCTCCATGGTTGCTTAAAAAAAAAAAACACAATTTGTACACTTTAGCATTTATTGATCAAGTTCAACTCTCTCTTCACACAATCTCACCAAAAATTCTCTCAAGTGTTTAGAAAGGGTTATGAATTTATCACTCAAATCCTAGAACATGCATCACGCTACCATAAGTTTGAAAAAATTCTAGTTAGCAACCACAATGCAACAAACAGATACACTTTTAGAGGACTTTCGGGTTGTAATGGGACTTAGTTAAGGGTATGACATTTTGAGATAGTAGGCTTTACTACTTGGAGTTAGGCATACAGTTTTAAATTATTCTACCACTTTTTATTTTTCTTTACCTTTTCATTATGAAGGTTCTCAAATATTGACAAAAGAACTAAGAAGATGTTATTTTTCAAAGTACACAAACTGATTTATTTTTCTTTTTTCTTTTTTCTTTTTCTTTTTTTCTTTTGATTGAATTTTTTTTTTTGATAACCTCCACCCGAAACTTAAAAGGTTGCTATCCAAAGAGCAACCCCAAAGTTAGAATTTTACCAAGACCAGACAAAAAATTTCCTATCCAACTCCAAGTAAGGTGATGTAATTAAAGTTAGGTCTTTGGTTTGTAATGTGTCTAGTAACCGAAAGAAAATGGCAAGGCTCAAAGGGGATAGCAAATGATAACATTTGCATAGGTAGTTAGAAAGGCTCAAACGACCAAATAAAATTGTTTCATTGTATGCATAAATTACAAGTGATGCAAGTCAGAATTAGTGCAAGTTCTAAAGGGATAACACATGTCTGGATAATCACGCAACAAAGAATTAAAGTGTTTAGGCCAAAAAGCTCACATCTAGGATAATAAAGAGAGTATGAACTATCTAAATGATGTCAAACATGTCATTGCCATTTTATTTTATTTTAGAATGTCAAGACTTCCACAACCAAAGAGTAATCAACAATGTATACATTAGTGAACTTGTGGAATTGAGCAATGATATGAGCAAATAAATATAATTTAAATTTCAAAATCCCAAACAAAAAACTTAAGACCAAATGCAAGTTGTTAACAATTCTTCATCATAGTGCACGTTTACACACAATTAAAAAGAAACAAAGTCAAATAACAAAAATAAGATTGCAAAAATGAAATTTACCTCTACCTGTGGGTTGCCTCCCACGAAGCGCTTTTTTATGGTCATTAGTTTGACGCCTCAACTATTGTCAAGGTGACATATATGATAGGAAGAACACATCATCATTCTTCTTCTTTTTGTTTGGTAGAAATTCCATGAACTTGAGAAATAAATGACGTTGCTTCCATGTCCTTCTCAATTGGACATTGATGAACAAGGCATAGATGAAATTTCGAACTTCATCAATCTCTTTTTTTTTTTTTCCTCGTTTGTCTTTTCCTCTTGCTTATCTTCTTCTATCGCAACAATGAAATCATATTTAATCTTCAACTTCTCCTCCATCTTCTCAAACTTAAGCACTTGCTCAAATAACTTCTCACACTGACTTTCAAATCTTTCAATTGACACCAAAATGTTCGTAATGTGAAAGCCTTTGTCATCTTATTCTTTGGATATAATTATAGGAGGTCGAATTTGTTCCCAATTGATCTTTTTAATATAAAACTCTTCGTTTTCTGATTCTTCGACCAAAAGTCTTCATATTCTATTAGTGCGATAAAGTCACCAAAACAAGTTCCATTCATATGTCCTTCTCCGTAAAAGTCACACCTAAGAGATCGTATCTGAAGAATGAGGGTGATGTTTTAAAAATATATCTCTCAAGATTTGTCCTTCAATCATGCAACATATACCAAATATAAGACAACTATCACACTCTTCATATAATTGTAGTAGAATATCATCATTACAATCTTCATTGCTCTACAGCGAATAATTATCTCAAACAAAGAAAAGACAAACCACTAGCACATGACATTACCAAGCTCAACAAATAAAAATTGAAAATAAAAGAAAAACAGTTTTTTTTTTTCAAAATTAAAATAAAATAAAAACAAAAATTTTATTGTAGAGCAAAAAATTTCAATTAAGTAGCTAAATTATAACTAAATAGTGAGATGACAATCCCCGACAACGACACCAAAAACTTGATAGAGTGTCGAACTCAAGGATTGTGTTTTACTATAGAATTATATTTAATTACTAAAACTGAACAAAAAGTTTCTGATTTGTTTAAAATAATATTTAAAATTAATAACGGTAATAAAATTGATCCTTTATACTAAGGAAAATGTCACATATGAGTTTCACTTCGAATCCAACCTTGGTATCTAATTTGATCCCAATTACTAAAATCCTTTATGGAATTATTACTCAATTCTCTTTATTATTCTTGCCCTATAATATCTTAGTGACAAAATCTTTAATTCCAAAGTAACCCCTAATTCCTTAGTGGATTTAAGATTAGAATTAAGCCTTATCGTACAAGAATTCTCTTGTTAAACTACTGTCTTTGCAACTAAATGAATTGGCTTCATGACTTGCATCTATCCCTAGCCTACAAATTCATAAATTTCTCATCTCAAGCATTCGTAAAGTCCACTTCCATTTCAAAATACAAATCCTAGAACATTTTAATGTTGATCAAGCAATAAAAAATATTAAGCACAAAGATGAGAAAAATAATTCAATAAACTCATTCATATAACTAGAAATCAAATCAGAAAAATAAATGTTTCATCTTGTTACACTCATCCCAAACAAATATAGTTTATTTACTCATGACAGGGACACAAAATATAGGTATTAAAGAAGAATTACAAGAATGATTCATGAACGATTTTTGATAAAACTGCTCCAATGATGTTAGAAACGGTCGTCTTTGAGTTTCTCTGTTAGGGCACAAGTCTCCCAACTTCCCAATAGTCAAAAAGATCCTTAAAAAGTGAGAAAAATGCGTTTTTATATATTCAGCAGCGCACTACAAGCCCCAGATGTAGGATTTGCGCTCCGGGCACACCCTGACAGATTCCCCAGTGCGGAAACACGCACCAGGCGCAACTGTTGCGCTTCAAGCGCACAACTTTTTCTATTTGACGTTTTCTGTATTTTGCCCCTCTTTCAACTCTGAATTGGGTTCTAGTGTCTTCATGAACATTGTAGCTATAGATCTTAGATTTCATTTGCACTTGTATTTACTCCAATTGGTCATCTACAACTCTAGATATGGCTGAAATACTTCACATAGGTCATGTTGATTTCTCACTAAAATTCAGCACTGCAATAAAACAAAGTAACAAAGCAAGACTACAAAAAATCTCTACTTTATCAAGGAAATAAGAAGACAAAATTTTCATTAAATCAAAGAACAAAAATTAACAAAAACATCAAATAACTCCTTAAATTAACTAATGAATAAAAGATAAATAAGACTAAAAACATTGAAAAATATGCATATGATGAAGAATCGTCACAACCCCAAACTTAATATATTGCTTCTCCCCAAGCAACAATTAATTTTAGATTTGGTATAGTTAAAATTAAACTAAACTTCAGTTCTCAAATGAAATCAAACTCAACTCTCAAAGTTCCAGCTACTACAAAACATTCATCATGCTCCATAGTTGTTAAAAAAAAACAACACAATTTGTACACCTTTAGCATTCATTCATCAAGTTCAACTCTCTCTTCACACAATCTCACCAAAAATTCTCTCAAGTGTTTAGAAAGGGTTACAAAATTATCACTAAAATCCTAGAACATGGATCACACTACCATAGGTTTGAAAAAAATCTAGTTATCAACCACAATGCAACAAACAAATACACTTTTTGAGGCCTTTCAGGTTGTAATGGGACTTAGGTAAGGGTAGGACATTTTGAGATAGTAGGCTTTACTACTTGAAGTTAGGCATACATTTTTAAATTATTCTACCACTTGTTATTTTTCTTCACCTTTTCATTATGAAGGTTTTCAAACATTTTTAATTCCTTGTTTAACACTTTCACCAATGTAATTGAAAAGTTTCACACTTGGATCATTTGGTGTGCAAACAGGTTTACAGTCAAAGTAATTATATTTCTTTAGGATCTTTTCAACATAGTGAGATTGATCCAAAGAAATTCCCATTTCTGACCTAGTAATTTTGATTCCAAGGATTACATTCGCTTCTCCGAGGTCTTTCATATCAAAGTTGTTACTCAACAAATATTTCACATTCATTCTCCGAGGTCTTTCATTTTCAGATTTGTAACTAATACATTTGTCACTTTCGTTCACTTTAAACTCATTCAATATAATCAAGTTATCAAATATTTCATGCCATTGCTTATGAGCTTGTTTTAGACCATACAAAGACTTATCTAACTTACAGGCCTTGTCTTCTTGTTCATTAATTACAAAACCTTCAGTTTGTTCTATATAAATTTCTTCTTCTAGGTCAATATTTAAAAAGGTGTTTTAACATCCATTTGGTGTATCACCAGGTTATGAATGGCCGCAAGTGATATGAGCACCCCAATGGGTGTTATTCTAGTGACTGGTGAAAAAGTTTCAAAGAAATCTAGATTCTCTCTTTGTCTAAAACCTTTGGCTACAAGGTGTGCTTTGTATTTATCAACGGTTTCATTGAGTTTTAGTTTCCTTTACAAGATCCATTTACAACCTATTAGTTTGCAACCAGGAGACAAGTCTGCTAAATGTCAGGTCTTGTTAGACTCTAGACAATCCATTTCATCGTTTATAGCTTCTTACCATAAATATGCATCCAATGATGACATAGTTTTTTTTTTTATTTGCATGATCCTCTTCTGAATTATAGGCCATTTATTTGTGTCCATAATCTTAAGAAACTCTTAATCTCTTACTTCTTCAAGTTTCTATTTCGCATTGGTTGTTTCTTTCAGTGCTTCTTGTCAAAAGAACTTGACTAGGTTCCATGCCCCCACTATTTCTCGATTTGAAAGGGAATTTATTTTAATATAAGTCAAAATCATTTGATTCTATGATCACTTTAGCATTTAGGTCATGGAACCTATATGCTTTACTGTTTACTCTATACCCAATGAATAGACATTCATAGGCTCTACTAGCGAGTTTATTTCGCTTGGGATTGGGGATTCTGACATAAGCCAAACAACCTCATTTTCGAGGATAAGACAAGTTAGGTTGTCTTTTCTTCATTATCTCATAAGGAGATGTTTTGTTTTTAGAATTAGGAACTCTATTCAAAACATAGCAAACAATTAAAATAATTTCCCCCCACTAGTGATATGCAGCACCAGAGTGAAGCATAATAGCAACAACTGTAAGAGTTCTATTCTTTCTTTCAGCTTTACCATTCATTTCAGGTGAATATGGTGCAGTAGTTTCATGTATAATTCCTTGGATTTTATAAAACTCATTAAATAAATTGGAATCATACTTTATTCCTATATCAGTACGCAACCTCTAAATTTTTTTACTAAATTGATTTTCAATTTCAGTAACAAATATCTTAAACATGTCAAGCACTTCACTTTTGTTTTTCATTAGATATACAAAAGTGTAATCAGAGCAATCATCAATAAAAGTGATGAAATAACACTTTCCATTTATGGTTAACGTCCTTTCAAGTTCACATATATCATAGTGTATATGTGAACTCTTTAATATTTTAGCTTGATTGCAACAATCACGTTTTTCAAATTCCTTTAAAGATAACTTTGGAATTAAACCTAAGTTACTTAAGTTTGAAATCACACGTTTGTTCATATGATAGAGTCTAG
Source organism: Cicer arietinum (assembly GCF_000331145.2). Taxonomy (NCBI): domain Eukaryota; kingdom Viridiplantae; phylum Streptophyta; class Magnoliopsida; order Fabales; family Fabaceae; genus Cicer; species Cicer arietinum. The sequence goes on from NC_021166.2 coordinate 24,863,840, forward strand.
CATGTCAAATTTTAAAATCACACAACATATAAGTAGAAGGAAACATTTTATTGATTTCAACATTCAATTTAAACATGTCATTAATGGCCTACCCTTTCCCAACAAAAATACCATTTTTAGAAACGGTGTACAAATCTGCCCCTATACATTCAGTAAACCTTGCCTTATTCAGAAGAAACCCATAAACCATATTCTTCCTTATTTCTAGAGTGTGCATAACATCCTTCAGAATTAAGGTCTTTCTAGAGATGAATATTAGTTCCACATCTCCAATACCAGCAACATTAGTGGTGTGGGAATCTCCCAACAATACTTTCTTATCTTCAATAACAATGTGTGTTTTAAACATAGCTCGATCATAACAGACATGGCATGAGTCGGCAATGTCTATCTACCATCCATCTTGTTGCTGTTCTTTAAAGTGAGGTTTTGATTCTTTAGTTGTTTTTCTTTTGGCTTTAGAACTGCTTCGATAACTTTCTTTTTCTTGTTATTTTCCACAAGAAGAACATCAAATTTTTTGTCTTGCTTCGGGATTCCTCTTTAATTCTAAGGCAGGTTATCAAACTTTCTAGAGAGAATTATTTTATTTTAAGTCTAAGAGAATTTTTAAAAATTTTCCAAACAGAGCGAAGTTTGTCAATAACAACAACAATTTGAAATTGTTCATTTAGGGACATACCTTCAAAGGTGATCTCGTGAGCAATTTTTTGGATTTCATGAGACTAAGCTTCCACTGATCTGTCATATGTCATCTAATCTTTGAGGTATTAGCTACAACATACTTTTTGGCTCCAGCTTTCTCAGTATCATATTTCTTCTTTAGAGCATCCCAAACCTATTTAGCAGTATTGTTTTTGGAACTGTAGTAATCATACACATCATCAGCAAGTCCATTAAGAATATAATTCATAAGTAATCATTATGTTCTCATTGGGTTAATCCAGTAGCTTTCTTAGCCTTTTATGTTTGTTCAGCTTTTTCTGGAACAACAAGAATGTCATCCTTCAGAGTGTTGGCAAGCTTTTTTGTGGTTAAAAAAAAAAACATCTTTTGTTGTCAGTGATCGAAGTGACTTCCCTCAAACCAAAACAGTTTATTGTAGTCAGAAACAGAAGAATGTGTCCTAGTAATTTCCTCAATAGACATGGCAATATGAAAACATCTTAAAATTGTTAATTTTTTAATCTCGAAAAAACTTTGAAAAAATAATTTGTCACCGAAAATATTAATGGGTTGAGTCGCAGACTGGGTCGCTTTCTTTAAGATATTGTGAGGCATTTCCCAAATTGTGCAAGACAAACTATTAACCACGAAGTCCCCAAGACAAAATAGCCTAGATACACTGTATTTGAGTTCTATTGCATCGTAGAAATCTGTTCTAGAATTAGACCTTCAATATGACAGTTGAATGACTTTCACCCTTAATATGGCACTAAGACCACTCGGAAAAAAAAAAAAAAAAAAAAAAAAAGAAGTGAGTAAGAGAGGGGGTGAAGAGAGAAAAACCTCGGATTGTTTTTTATGTGTTTTTCCAACTAAGGAGAACCTTCTATTATAGAGGAAAACCGCAACTCGATCAGAGAAAATAGTGAGATCCATTAGGTCTGATACACTAAACGTGCGCTCCAATATTTAGGTTTTGACCACAGAAATGTGTGCTTCAATCTGTTTGACCACAAAAATATGCGCTCCAAACTTTGAGTTTTGACTAGGAAATAATAGATGTGTGAGACCAAAAATTAGGGGGTTTTGACCAATAAAATTGAAGCGCGAAATCGAGGGGCAAGGATCTGATTGGATCAGATGTTGAATGTTGACTCGATGGAGGGCAAAATTAGGGTATCCCTTGGGGCACACCTCAAGTTCGATACCTTCACCTTATAAACACTACTAGTGTGTGATATCCCTCGTATATGGGACTTTCTTATTTTTAAATTCACAACAACACTAGCTCTTATTAATGTCATCGTTATTTTCAACAATCTTCCATTGATATCATCATCATTTCCAATATTTTTTACTCTTTAACTCTTAAGAACCATATGAGGTCCCCAACTTTAATTGATATATTAATATTGTATTTACATTTAATTTTATTACAGCTTAAAATATTAATTTAAGTATTTTAATTAATATTATTATACATTATTTTAATTTAAAATAAAATGAACTTAAATTTTTATAACATGGTAGCTGAGAATTTTGAATAAAATGCAACCAAGACTGTTGAAGATTATATTGATACAGATCTATTTGTCACAAAAAAAAAAAATGTTTGAAACAATAAGATGAAAAAATAAGTAGAAATGTATTGTCAATAGAAGCTTAAAGAAAAAAAACATGTGTAACAAAAATTGTGAAAGAAAAAGCAAGAGTAAGAAAAACAAATTTTTCTAATTAATAAGAATTAATAAGAAAAAAAAATTGTAAGAGAATAGATATTGGGAATTTTGAGGTGGAGATTATCTTGTCATCATATATGTAAGGCTTAACAAGTCTAGTGATGTTGGAGAAGTACAACTAAATGAGCATGATCGTGGAGGTCTGTTGTTGACCCTTACGACAAGATTGTTAGACCTTGGGGTATTTTGGTTGGAAATTCTTAAGTGGCTTGGAGGCAGCCCTTCAAATATCGGGAGCTACCATGCAACACACGTTTACCTCGACCACCGCGTATATGTATCTTGAGTTGAGTTGAAGGAATGGTATAAAGCCTCCTAAACAAGTACTTCAGAGTTATAATGGTACCAAATGATGAACGAGTATAGAGAGTCTAATCTCATGCATATCATTGCATTGTCTCGTGATTATTATTTTGTGATTAATATATTTCAAAAGTGATAATAGTGTTGGGTGGGCCCACTCCTCAAGTGGAACCCACCAATTTTACTAGTATTATTATTATTATTATTTAAATAAAAAGAAAAAGAAAAAAAATATTTTAATGGGCTTGGCCCACTTGAAGGTAATAAAAGGGATTTAGAAATCCCTAAGAATACACACATAAAAAACAACGGTTGCCAGAGAAGAAAAATAAGGGTTTGATTCCAGTTGTGGTAACAGGTGTGTATCAAACTTGCTCCGTTTGATCTACAAAATTAGTATGTTATTCCTACCACTGAGTTTGTTACTTTAATATATAATTTGAGTAGTTTTATCTTCTCTGAGAGTTACTTTGGCATGTCCACTTTAGTGGAAGGTTGTTATAAGGTTGTTATAGGGTTGTTATTGTTGATTGATATTCCTTATTGTTATGAGGAAGACTCTTTGTGTACTCATTAATTATTATAGTGGAAGTTTTACTGGACTAGGTCCCGTGATTTTTATTCTCTCAACTTGAGGGAAGTTTTACACGTTAAAAATTGCGTTTGTTTTATATTTAATTTTTTGCCAATTATTTTTGCTCTATAATTGTATTTTCTGTTTGGCCATTTATCTGCACAGGTGGGGGGAAAATATTCTGCATTATTGAGATAGTTATCGCTAATTATCTCTGGTTTTTCCCAACAAAGTGGTATCTAGAGCTCGGTTATTTGATTTGTGCATTTAAATGGAGGAGGAAAATAAAAGTCCCAATATGATTAAACTCAACTCTTCTAATTATACACTTTGGAAGACTCTCATGGAAGACATGTTATACAGTAAAGATTTGTATGATCCTATTGAGGATGACACTGCTAAACCCGCAGATAAATCTGATGCTGACTGAAAGAAAATGAATAGAAAGGCAGTGGCGTTGATCAGGCAGTGGTTGATCTTAGTGTGTATCCACATGTTGAAACTGAAATAGATGCTAACAAGATGTGGGAAAAATTAAAAGAGTTGTATGAACGAAAGAATGTGCAAAATAAAGCATTCTTGATTCGGAAGTTGGTGAATATGAAATACTTAGGGATTCAATGGCAGAGCATATGAGTATTTTTCAGAATACAGTGAGTGAATCAGTTGACAACTGTAGAAATTAAATTAGATGATAAGTTGCAAGTGTTGTTATAGTTGAGTTCCTTGTCTGATAATTATGAAGTCCTTCACTACAAGAAAACAAGGAATTTGTGAGGGCCAAAAGCCCTCGCAAAGGGCAAAAAGCAGCCACAAAGGGGCTATTTGTGGCGGCCTAAGGCAGCCACAAATAAGCTGGTCACAAACTTTTGTGAGGGCTTTTGCAGCCACAAAATGTGGAAAACACGTTGGCATTTGTGAGGGTTTTTGCAGCCACAAAGTGTGGAAAACACGTTGGCATTTGTGAGGGCTTTTGTAGCCACAAAAGGTTGCCTTTGTGAGGGCATAGGCCGCCACAAATGACACCACAAAATCAAATAAAACATGCATTCCAAAATTAACAAATAATGTCTTACAAACCCAAAATTTATAAATAATGTCTTACAAACGCAAAATTAAACACACAATAATTAACTAAGACAACATAATTAATATGTGTTCATACAACCCAAAAATAAATTATGAAATTATTCAGATGACATCAATCCTCATAATAATTCCTCTGATCAGCTCCACTCACACCATCATTATTTCCTGCCATGCCCGACGAAAGAAGTCCCTCAAAAGTATTATGAATTTGTGTTGGAGGAGACATCATGGTTTGAAATTGAATTTCATCTTCAATGGCACCACCACTAGTCGAATGAGGAGCCCTAGCTGGTTGAGGTTGATTTAAATCTGGTCTGATCAACCCATTTGTTGGCATAGCTGGTCGGTATGCAGTTTGATGATCTTTTTGAGGTTGAGGAAGTTGATGTGAAGAGGACGGAACATACTGATAATTATGAAAATATTGTTTTTGCTGAAACATTGGCGGCTGCTGCTGTTGCTAGAAGGCAGAGTTCGGAGGATCCTGGTGTTGCTGTTGGAAATTTGGAGGCGGTTGCTGCTGCTGGGAGTATTGAGAGTAATTTTGTTGCTGCTGGAATAGTGGTTGTTGATGCAAGTATTGAGGTCTGGAATAGTGGTTGTTGAGGCAAGTATTGAGGCCGAGGCGGGAACTGCTGATGAAACACAGGAGGAAATGAAAATTGTTGTTGTTGAAATTGTTGTTGTTGCTGCTGAAACTGCTGCTGCTGCTCTTGAAACTTTTGTTTCCACTCCTCATTCAATTTATCAATTGCGGCTTGTATCAGCTGTTGTGTCTTTTCTTCTTGCTCCCTTGCCCATTGCTTCTTTAACTGGTCAAGATCATTATCTATCGACGGACGATGAGATCGATCCGTACTAGCATAAGAAGAAGACGTCTCAGTCTGAATATAGCCGGTTGGACCTTTCTTAAAGGTTGATGATAAACTACCGGCACCCAGCACACGCCCTTTGTACTTGCCACCACTGATGTGCATAAAACTTGCGGTCTCATATTGTTTCCGCTGCACTGGACCAGCTCGCTGAGCAGGAGGAAGAGTAGCTTGATGATCATCCCATTCTTTCATGATTTGTTGAAGTTGTTCCTATATTAAAAATAAAAAAATAAAATAGTTAATAATTAATATATAATAATTTATAGGTCTAATTAATATATAACAATTAATATATAATAATTACCTGAATATTTTTTGATAATTCATCAGTATACTCATTTGTTTCAGGATTAACATGAACATAGCGATGTATCTCAACCTGAGTGATCTCCCTTCCAAGTTGCTTTTCCTAAAATATTAAATTAATGTCAAGTTTATAAGTTGGTGAAATGTGATGATTAATTGAATATAAATTAATAGATATATATTATAAATAATAATAAATTATCATATAATATTTAATTTCTCCAGCAGAGATGGAACCTCCCTTATCAGTACTGGTACCCCTCTCAGATGCTCTATTAATCTTTGCTTTTTCTCTCTTCTATTTGTAAGCATATATGTTCCATTTCCTCCACAAAGCAGTCCAAACATTTTCACCAATCCAATTAGGTTGTTTTTCCTCTCCCTTATTACGTGCGTAAGCCAATATAGATGAGAGACGCTTTGAAAAGCGATGGTCAAATGAAGCCAAAACTACGGCATCATGCTCTCTTTTCCAAGTACATTTAGTCTGTTGTTTGTTGAAATTTAAAAAATATTAAAAATATAATTAGTAATTCAGTAAATTAATCAAATGTATAAATAAATAGTAATTAAATAAATTAATCTAATGACTTACTTTGAAACAATGTAAAAACTGATCAACTTCCCTAATTTGAGGTGTCTTATCCTCTTTTATCTCACCCCAAGACAACCATGGTTTTTTATATTTCTCTTGTATGACTTCAGCAATTGCCTTTGCAGATGATTTAAAAGGAAGATATCTTCAAAGTTTATATGCAAATTAAATATAAAAATAAATTAATAAAATTAATAATGTAATTACATTGCAATAATAATGAAATATTTAATCAATCATAGTTTACATACCCATCTCCTTCTGGAATGATGACAATGCGATTGTAGCAATCAACACATCCGGGATCCATTATTTCGTCTAAGGTATAAGGCTCTACTGGGACCTCCGGATATAGAGGAATAGCTCCACCACTAGTACCAATGGACGGCATCGGCATGAGAGATGGGTCATTAACAACACGTTTAGCAACTTTTTTCTTACCACGTGATGTTTTGGATATTCCTCGTATTGCCGCCGTTCCTGTTCCTCCCGATCCATCCGAACCTCCTGATCCTCCTACTCCCGACACTGAAGCCATGTCTATATATATATAATACACTTGTCTTACATTATGGGCCAGGGCAAATGGATCAAACCGTGGATATTTTTTGCTCATACGAATGTCTACAGTATTGGATATCAAATTTATTTTAGTTCCTCTGCTAGATGGATCAAACCACTTACAGTAAAACAACACCACTTTTTTCGCATATATATATATAATTAATTAATTGTCTTCGTCTTCGTCTTCGTCATCATCGTCGTCGTCATTTGATGAGTGAATTAAGTCATTGCCTTCATCATTCTCTAATTCATCTATTTCTTGTTCATCAACTTCTTCTCCAATGTGTGACTCATGACAAAGTTGACTAATAGTCTCATCTCCAATCACATGATCCAAATTTGACATTTCATCCATTTGAAATGCAACTTCTTCATTTTGACCTACTTCAACTTCTTCGATTCCACTCGTTGGTCTTGTTTTGATTGCAGCACACCAACCTTGTTCGCTTCTGACAGTTGATGGATAAGGAACATAATACGTTTGTCTTACATTATGGGCCAGGGCAAATGGATCAAACCGTGGATATTTTTTGCTCATACGAATGTCTATAGTATTGGATATCAAATTTATTTTAGTTCCTCTGCTAGATGGATCAAACCACTTACAGTAAAACAAGACCACTTTTTTGCATAATCTAGGAACGTGTAGGAAATTTCGTAAATATGCTCAATTATGCTATAGAAATCTTCTACTACACCACTATTAGAGACACTTTTCATACAAACTCCACTATTAATTGTTTCTTTTCCTTCAGTCCAAGATTCAGTGTGAAATTTGTATCCATTGACGTAATAGGTGTGCCATTCTTTGAAACTTCTACTCGGGCCCATAGATAAGTGCCTTAAGTGGATGTTGATAGGAGTTTGTTCTTTCAGATGCACTTTTTGTTGAAACCATAATGGGAAATTTGAATGTATATCATCAGATGATTTCCCCGTATTTAAAAATGCCCTGATCGATGACCATATATATGGTGAATATCAATTTAATCATATAATTAAATATAATTAATATGAAGAGGAATTTGAAACGTACTCAATGTATGCTTTAACTTCAGTGCAGTTAATCAAAACGTCAACATGTGCCGCATTAAATACTTTGTCGCTTGGCCAGAAAATCGGAAAATCCCTACCAGCATGATGACCAGACAAGTAAAAAACTGGTAAAGCATGTGGATGACGTATAACACTATCAGTAGTGTTTCTTCCGTTAACTGGTGACAACGTTTCGTTGTTGAAATAATGAGAACAAAAGTGTGTTGTTTCACAGTGAAGGTAAGATGAACAAATTGAACCCTCAACTCTAGCTTTGTTTTTCACCGACCGTTTTGAATAACCCATGAACCTATAATATACAAAGAGATGTACAATAAGCTACATGTATATATAAGTTGAAGTATATTGAAAATCAAGTTTATGTATATATATATATATCACCTTTCAAATGGATACATCCATCTATACTGAACTGGTCCACCAAGCCTAGCTTCACTTGCAAGATGCACTAAGAGATGCTCCATGGAATCAAAAAACCCGGGAGGAAATACTTTCTCCAACTTACATAGAATGATCGGAATGTCATTTTCCATCTTGATGAGATCTTTATCAATGAGTGTTGAAGAACACAAATTCTTGAAATATTGACTCACTTCAATAAGTGGGTTCAATACATGTGTCGGTAAAGCACTAAAGGCAATAGGAAGTAAACACTCTAAAAATATATGACAATCATGACTTTTCATCCCATGCATCCTCCCATTTTCCACATCAACACATCTTGCCAAATTAGAACAATAACCGTCAACCGTCTTCGGCTCTTTGATCCAACGATAAACAGATTTGGCTTCATCAGTAGATAAAGTGTAATTCGCACGAGGTTTTAGGGTCTTGCCGTTTTGTTCCACCAACAACAAATCTGGTCGTCTGCAATATATACCTATGTCTTTTCTGGCTTTGTCATTATCTTTTGTTTTTCCTTTCACATTCATCACAATATTAAATATGTTGTCAAAGAAATTTTTCTCAATATGCATAACATCGAGATTATGTCTCAAAAGATTATATTTCCAATACGGTAGATCCCAAAAAATACATCTTTTTGTCCAATTGTGCCATTGTCCATAACCTTGTGGTTTACAGGCCACACCATTAACAACATGTACCTTTGGCATATCTTTTACTTTATTCCAAACTTGTTCTGATGTCAACTTAAGCGGTGGTCCTAGACTTTCTGCATAGCCCTTCATAAATGCAGCTTTGTTCCTTCTAAATACATGATCAGCAGGTAAAAACCTACGATGCGAGTCAAACCACGATGCTTTCCCGCCAAATTTTAAAGTAAATGCAATTGTATCTTCCATACAAATAGTTAATGGTCCACATCAATGCATCTCTCATCATAAAATTTTCTCCCCGAGCAATATCATATGTCAAGACACCATTCCACAAACTCTTCAAATCGTCAATCAAAGGTTGTAAAAAAATATCAATACCAGTTGTAGGATTAGAAGGACTTGGTATCACAACAGCTAAGAACATATAAGGTTTAGACATACACATATCAGGAGGAAGATTGTAAGGAGTAACAATAACCGGCCAACAAGAATAAGGAGTAGACGATGCTTGTATGTACGGCGTAAATCCATCTGAGGATAATCCAAGTCTTACATTGCGTGGATCTGACGCAAAATCAGGATGCATTTGATCAAAGTGTTTCCATGCCTGACCATCAGACGGATGTCGCAACTCGCTTGAATTTCTTCTATTCTCATAATGCCACGTCATATTTCCTGCAGTTTGTATTAATGCAAACAATCTCTGCAATCTTGATACAATAGGTAGGTAAAATATTGATTTCCTTAGAATTGATTTTCCCCTATTTTCCCCTACTTACCCTAGAGTTATTCCTTTGGTGATACCTTGGTTGTTGACAAAATTTGCATTCAACTAAGTTAGCATCATTCATACCAAATTCATTGTCATAATACAACATGCAACCTTTAACACAACAATCAATCCTCTTGACACCTAATCCTAACTTTGACACTAACCGTTTCGCATCATAATAACTTTGCGGCAAACCATCTCTAACAGGTGTTGCGTCTAGCATCATTTTAGTCATCATTCCAAAGGCTAAATCAGGAACATGAAATTAAGACTTTAGACCTAATAGTCTAATACACATTGATAACTTTGAGTTTGAAGAACCTTCAAACAACGGTTTATTTGTCTCTTTCAAAAGACCATAAAATCTCTGAGCTTCTTCATTGGGAAGTCCATCGGTATCGTCATATTGATCTTCATTGAATGACAAATTAACCCCAACAGCATCCGAGATCATATCATTCATCGCCTCAAAGTGTTGATAGTTATAATAATCTATACCTAACATGGTAGTACTACTTGAAGGACCTGTGTTATAATTCTCCATAGATGTACTAGTATTAGGCGCCGCTGGAGACTCTTCTCCATGATTAGTCCAAATCCAGTAGTTAGGCATAAATCCATCTGCATACAAATGCACTCTTATTTCATCTTCACTTTTAAACCGTCTACATCGACATAAACAACATGGACATCTCATTCCCCCTTCATCTTGGACAATTTGTTGCACTCTCGCAAAATTCAGAAAGTCTTCAACCTTGTTAGCAAAACGTTGTTTAAGACCCTTTCTTCCAGGAAAATTCCTATCGTACATCCAACTACGGTATAAATCCATATATATATATATATATATATATATATATATCGATGTTTTATATATTAATTGCTTTATTTTTCAAAAGCATTATATATAAATTTTGACATATTTATATGTCAATTAGGGGAGCATGCATCTGCACACAATATAATATATTATTACCAATACAATAAATATATATAAACCGAAATAAAATTATATATATATATCAATACAATATAATATATTATTATCAATACAATACAATAATATATAATATATTATTATCAATATAATATATATATCAATACAATAAATTATATATATCAATACAATAAATATATATAAACCTATATAAAATTTTAAATGATGTTTTTTTAAAAATCAAGACTAATAATCAAGACTTATTTATAACAAAAAATAATAATATCATCAATTTTAATAATGTTTTTTTAAATAATAATTATATTAAAACTAATATATTTTAACCGTGGTTTGAAACTTTAATTTATCATATATTAATATGTAAACAACATCATTTCTATTTTTTTAAAAATAAATTTATAAAACTAATCTAAATATAAATATTACTAATCTATATTTTAAAAATAATATATATATTTACTAATCTAAATTTAAAATATATAAAATACTAACTTGATGCCGAGTAGCGTCTGACTTCAAGCTTTCACTCACGTACGATATGCTTGCAAGTCTTCGAAATAATTAACAAGCACTGTAAAAATAAAAATCAATAACATTAATTAGTTATATCAAATTAAAAAATAAAATTATAAAACTACATATATAATATAATTATACTTACCAAATTTAAATGAAGCTTAAGAGTAATTTTGTGTAGAGAGAAGGAGGAGAGAATGGTTAGAATGAGGTTGTAGAGAGAAGTTGGATGTGAAAAAATGAAGGAGGAGGGGAGAAAAATATATATAGATTCAGGTTGAGCATTTGTGGCGGCTAAAGCAGCCACAATGCCAACGGATATATTGATATTTGTGGCGGCCTGGGCGGCCAGAAAAGCCAACGGCTATAATGCCATTTGTGGCGGCTTTTGCCGCCAGTAATTCTAACGGTAAAATGCTTTGTGACGGCCTTTTCCGCCAGTAATTGGGCCTCCATTTGTGGCGGCCTTTGCCGCCAGTAATGCCAACGGTACAATCCTTTGTGACGGCCTAAGCGGCCACAAAATCCAGCTGGATTGGGCCTCCTTTGTGGCGGCCTTTGCAGCCACAAATGCCACGTGCGCGTTCCTTTGTGGCGGCCTTTGCAGCCACAAATGCCACGTGCGCGTTCCTTTGTGGCGGCCTTTGCAGCCACAAATGCCACGTGCGCGTTCCTTTGTGGCGGCCTTTGCAGCCACAAATGCCACGTGCGCGTTCCTTTGTGGCTCACAAATTTTTAAACATTTAACTGGATTTTGTGGCTGCCTAAGCCCTCACAAAATCATAACGTTGTGATTTTGTGAGGGCTTAGGCAGCCACAAAATCCAGTTAAATGTTTACAAATTTGTGAGGGCTTTTTCAGCCACAAATAAAGACCAATTTCAATTTTGGTATTTGTGAGGGCTTTTTAGGTCACTAATTTGTGAAGGTTTTATTCGGCCACAAAATATTTATAAAGTTGGCCACAAAATAGTGTTTTTCTTGTAGTGCCAAGTGGAAAGTTGAAAATGTCAACAGTTAAAGAGAGCATGTTGAATGAAGAAGCTCGAAGAAAGGAACATGGTTTGATTGGTTCTTCCTCAAAGTCAGAAGCACTAGTTACAGAGTCACGGGGGAGAAGTCAATCTAGAAACTTCCATAGACGCGACAACTCTGAAAGTCGTAGCAAGTCAAGAAGCAAGTCGAGGACTAGAAAAGAAGTGATATGCTATCATTGTGACAAAGCGGGTCACATAAAAAGAATTTGCAGGTTCCTTAAGAGAGATCAATCAAGGGAAATAGATGAAGACAAAGAGAAGAAAAATGATAAAGATACAACATCAGTTGCATCTGTTAATAATGTCTACATTGTTTGTGATGATAATTCCATAAACCTTGCATGTCAGGATTCAACTTGGATTATTGATTCGGGTGCCTCATATCATGTTACTCCTAGGCGTGATTTCTTTTCATCTTACAGTGTTGGTGATTTTGGCAAGGTAAAAATGGGAGATGAAAGAGTATGTAAAATTATTGGTATGGGAGATGTTTGGGTTGAAATTGGGATTGGTTGCAAGCTTCAATGGAAGAATGTTAGACATGTACATAATATTCATCTCAATTTGATTTCGGTGAAAGCCTTGGATATTGAGGGTTATCACACTTATTTTGGTGGTGGTGGTATATGTAAAATCACCAAAGGGTCCCTAGTGGTTGCAAAGGAGCAAAGTTCCACTTCTCTCTATAGGATGCCTACGAAGTTATGCAAGGAAGAAGTGAACGCAATTGAAGATAAATCTTCTGATTTATGGCATATGCGCCTCGGTCACTTGAGTGAGAAAGGACTCAACATACTTGCGAAGAAAAACTTTCTTCCTGTGAAAGGTACGTCTCTAAAAACTTGCACTCATTATTTTGCTGGAAAACAACATAGAGTTTCTTTTCATAATACTGGTCCACATATGAGGCAAAATATTCTTGATTTAGTTCATACTGATGTTTGTATGATGGATAGTAAATCTCTTCGTGGTGCATCATATTTTGTTACTTTTATTGACGACCACTCTAGAAAAGTGTGGGCATTTCCTTTGAAATCTAAAGACCAGGTATTTGGAGTCTTCAAGCATTTTCATACAAGTGTTGAAAGAGAAAAATGAAGGAAATTGAAATGTGTTCGATCAGATAACGGTGGCGAATACAGAGGTCCATTTGAAGAGTACTGTAGAGAACATGGAATCAGGTTTGAGAAAACAGTTCCAAAGACACCTCAGCATAATGATGTTGTAGAGAGAATGAATCGTACGATTAATGACAGAATCAGATGTATGCTCTCTCATGCAAAATTATCGAAATCCTTTTGGGGTGAAGCAATGAAAACTGCAGTGGATTTGATCAATCTTTCTCCTTCTATTCCACTTGATGGTGATGTTCCAAATAGAGTGTGGACAGGGAAAGATGTCTCTTACCTTCATTTGAGAGTTTTTGGTTGCAGATGTTTTGTTCACGTTTCAAGAGATGAGAGGTCCAAGCTTGATAGTAAATCCAAAGAGTTTATATTCGTCGGTTATGGTGATGAAGAATTTGGTTATAGATTGTGGGATCCGGTTGACAAGAAAATTATCAGAAGCTGAGATGTGATATTTCTTAAAGACCAGACTATTGAAGATTTTGATAAAGCTGAAAAAAAGAAACCAAATTCTAGAAGTTACATTGAAAATGTTGCGCCTAATCCCCCTGCAGAAACCTTTGTTGATGGGGGAGATATACAGGTAGATAATGAGAATGTAACTAGTGATCATGTGCCTCACCATGATTAGCAGGTTCCAGTTGAGCCACCAGCCGAGTTTGAGTTGAGAAGATCTACTAGAGAACGTCAACCTTCTCAAAGATATCCTCCACATGAGTATGTGATGATCACTGATAGTGGAGAGCTAGAGTATTATCAAGAAGCTATTACAAATGTTGATAAAGAAAAGTGGTTAAAGGACATGCAAGAAGAGATGAATTCCTTGCATGAGAATCACACATTTGATTTGGTAAAGTTATCTAATGGTAGAAAAGCACTCAAGAACAAATGGGTATACAAGATAAAGACAGAAGAGAATAGTTCTCAACCAAGATACAAAGCAAGATTGGTTGTGAAAGGTTTTAATCAGAGAAAAGGTATTGACTTTGATGAAATTTTTTCACCTGTGGTGAAGATGTCCTCTATCCGAGTTGTGTTTGGGTTAGCAGCTAGTTTGAACCTAGAAGTTGAACAACTTGATGTGAAAACTGCATTCCTTCATGGTGATTTGGAGGAAGAAATCTATATGGAGCAACCAGAGGGTTTCGAAGTCAAAGGTAAAGAGCATTTTGTGTGCAAATTAAAGAAAAGTTTGTATGGGCTCAAGCAAGCACCTCAACAATGGTACAAGCAATTTGATTCTTTCATGGAGAAATATGGGTATAGTAAAACTACTTCTGACCATTGTGTGTTTATCAAGAAATTCTCTGATGGTGATTATATTATTCTCTTATTATATGTGGATGACATGTTGATTGTTGGTCATGACACTAAGAAGATTCAATCTTTAAAGAAAGATTTGAACAAGTCTTTTGCAATGAAAGACTTAGGTCCTGCAAAGAATATTTTGGGTATGAGAATTACTCGTGACAGGAAGACTAATAAATTGTGGTTGTCTCAACACAATTATATTGAGAAGGTGTTAGAGAGGTTTAACATGAGCAATTGCAAACCTGTTAGTACTCCACTTGCTACTCATTTTAAATTGAATTCTGATAAATGCCCTACAAGTGAGAAAGACAAAGAAGAGATGAAGAAGGTTCCTTATGCATCCGCAGTTGGTAGTTTGATGTATGCTATGGTATGCACAAGGCAAGATATTGCTCATGCAGTTGGAGTTGTTAGTCGATTTCTCTCTCATCCTGGTAAAGATCATTGGCAAGCAGTGAAGTGGATTCTCAGATACCTCAGAGGCACTGCCAAAGTGTGTTTATGCTATGGAGGTGGTGAACTTGTGTTGGATGGCTACACAGATGCAGATATGGCAAGTGATCTTGATTCTAGAAAATCTACTTATGATTATATGATGACTTTTGCAGGGGGAGCTATGTCTTGGCAATCAAGACTACAAAAGTGTGTTGCTTTGTCCACTACTGAAGCTGAGTACATTGCATCAACTGAAGCTTCCAAAGAACTCTTGTGGATGAAGAAATTCCTACATGAGTTAGGCCTCAAGCAAGATAAGTTTATGTTATTCTGTGACAGTCAGAGTGTGATCCATCTCAGCAAGAATTCGACTTTTCATGCAAAGTCGAAGCATATTGAAGTGCAGTATCATTGGATACGAGATGCACTGGAAATGAAGTCATTTTTAATTGAGAAGATTCATACTGATGAGAATGGTTCATATATGATGACAAAACCTTGCATGTGTCGAAGATGATATGATGTAGAAAGAAAGCTGGCATGGTTGAGCAGTACCTTCCCACTTGAGTCGTGAGGGGGAGATTTGTCGGGTGGGCTCACTCCTCAAGTGGAACCCACCAATTTTACTAGTATTATTATTATTATTGAAATAAAAAGAAAAAGAAAAAAAATAATGGGCTTGGCCCACTTGAAGGTAATAAAAGGGATTTAGAAATCCCTAAGAATACACACATAAAAAACAACGGTTGCCAGAGAAGAAATATAAGGGTTTGGTTCCGGTGGTGGTAATAGGTGTGTATCAAACTTGCTCCGTTTGATCTACAAAATTAGTATGTTATTCCTACCACTGAGTTTGTTACTTTAATATATAATTTGAGTAGTTTTATCTTCTCTGATAGTTACTTTGGCCACTTTAGTGGAATGTTGTTATAAGGTTGTTATAGGGTTGTTATTGTTGATTGATATTCCCTATTGTTATTAGGAAAACTCTTTGTGTACTCATTAATTATTATAGTGGAAGTTTTACTGGACTAGGTCTCGTGGTTTTTATTCTCTCAACTTGAGGGAAGTTTTCCACGTTAAAAATTGCGTTTGTCTCATATTTAATTTTTTGCCAATTATTTTTGCTCTAGAATTGTATTTTCTGTTTGGCCATTTATCTGCACAGGTAGGGGGAAAATATTCTGTATTATTGAGATAGTTATCGCTAATTATCTCTGATTTTTCCCAGCAAATAGTTTCTCTTAGATAATTTGATGCATATTATAATTAGATAATAATTTTACTTGAGTGACTTTGATGTTATAATATGGTATTATTTCCTTGAATATTTTGAAATATCATGACGTGTTATCATACAGTCTATTATGATTATTTGTATGTTCTTCTTATTTATATTATATTATCAATATGATTTCAAAACTCACGTCTTTCGTTGTTTCTATTTGACTGGTTAGGCCTGCATTTGCGAAATCGCAAAAATGAGAGGTTACTGAGTTTTGAAGTTCAAGTTTGAGGGAAGTTTTGCTCTGATATGTCATACCGAAAATGAGATTTATAAGTTTTATTTTCCTTATTAAATTAGAATTTACTTTTTATATGAATATCTTGTTAGTAATAGTAAATTTTTGGAATTAAATTAGTAAAATACAGTTAAATCAATTTTATTGATATTGCACTTTTTTTATTTGGAAATTTTAGTTTGAAGTATCATATATGTACTTTGAGAAATACGATATCCTAAATTACTTGTAAAAGTGTTTATTTTCTTGGAAACCATTTTTATTTATCTGATGCAAATTTGTACTTAAAAAAATCTAGTATAAATTATTATATATTATTTTGAGGTTTAAGTTGTTAAAAAGGTAACATTTTAAGTAGAAAAAGAAGTTTATTGATTAAAAAAAATGAAAGAAAAGGTTGGTGTTCTTTGATCTATGGTATTGGTGTAAACTTGATTTTATACATTGTATTGATGCCCTGCATCTTGAAAACAAGACAAAGAAGACAAAGAATGGTTTGAAGGCTTATCTTGATTTTCTTGACAATTGTATAAAACATTAGTTAGGTTAAGGTAAAAGTAAATATTCGCCTCAAAATAGAAAATTTTGTCAAATCAAGAAGAAAAAAAACTTATGTAAATCTTTATGAGGCGTCAAAGTGTCACATGGCTATTTTTCAAATACTGAGGATTGTGCAATGAAAAATCTCAAATTAGTAGGGTTAAAGTCTTATGATTGTCACATCAAGATGCAACAATTACAACTTGTGACTTTTCATGGCTTGTTATCTAAAAATGTCTAACATGTTGTTGTTAGATTTTATCTATTCTTCAATGCTATCTGTAGTAAAGTCACTAATCCTCATAAATTGGATAAGTTGAAAAATGAAGCAATAATTATTTTATCTCAATTGGAGATGTATTTTTCTCTTTTATTTTTGGACATCAATATTCATTTAATTATTCATACAGTGAACGGGATTAAATTATGTAGTCTTATTTATTTAAATGGGGTATATTTAATAGAACAATACATGAAAATATTAAAAGAATATATGAATAATTTGTACCGTTATAATTAAATATTTATTGTTGAAAGGTATGTCACATAAAAATTACTTAATTTTGTTCGGACTACATGTGAGGCGGAGTAAATTTTGTAGGACTCGTTAAGTCTCTCATGATGAAGGATGCGAAGCTAGGTGTACTAAGATATGTAATTATTGTTCTATTATCCACATAATAATGATCTTTGCATATCTTAGACCTTGCGACCACCGTTAACCTTATAACTTGCAATTAAATGTATTCTAATCGTTATGTACTATTGACGCAATCATTAATAATAACTTATCATTTTAATTTTTTATATTATTATTTCTTTTAACTTTCTTTCTATTTTAAAAAAAAAATGATATTCATTAAATCAATTTGGTAGAACACATTAAATTCAAATTACAAATTCAACGTCACTAAAAATAAAATGGATAAATTTGCAATTAAAAATCACAACATGAAAGTTAATAATATAAAATGACATGATAAATATAAATAATAACAAAATCAAAGTGATCGGAATACTTATGTCTTTGGATCTACAACATTGACGATCTAGTCGTTGGTTGAATCTGAAGTAGCACTAAAATGATTTTTACAATATACTCAAACTATCTAAAGAGATAGACTTGAATTTCAAACGATGTTATGATAAAATATTGTAGGATCAGAATCTACTCAAAACTTGTTTGAGATTGATTTTTAGAAATAACTCAATAAAGAGATCCATAAATATAACAAGAGAGAGTCGGAGTTTTTGTTTGATTGAATAGTATTGTTTGCTCGAGTATGGTTGTTTTAATAATAAAATGATTGCACTGAAAACTCTTGTTGTTGTCTTCACTTTGATGTTCCTTTTATAGACATGGACAAAGTTAGAAAAGACTAATTATAACTGTTACTAAACCTGAAGATAAGCATTTGTTCAAAGTGATATTTAATAGACATGTACACTATTTAATTCAAAATATCATTCTTTGTAACCAGAACGTTCTTGGTTTTGTGTTGAATGAAAAACGTGACTAAAGGATTAAGCAGTTGTCTAGTGTCAATGCTTTGTCTCAAAAACATGTTGAAGTTTCTATTAAAGGTGCAATAGTAGTGTTCTTTCATCCTTGATGTCCAATATATATTTGTTTGTAGCTCATCAATCTGGAGATTGATGTGGTTATTGATCTTGATGTTGTTTTGATTTTTTGATCATTTAGCAAGACTTTTGGGCTTGAGTATTGTTTTGAGTAGTTTTGATATTCGTTTATCTTAAGATCTAGACTATGGGAAATGATTCATTTTACACTTGTCCTTAAAACGAACTAACCAGAATGATCTTGATAAACCAGAATGATCTTGATTACCTAAAATGATGTTGTAATCAATTTCCAGTTCAGTTAAAGTATGGTTTCCTTTGATTTATATTAGAGTGTGATCGTTGATTGTTGTATGAATGTATTTGATTACATATCTTTATATAAAACACTCAAAAACACAAGTTATATATCAACACAATCAAAATCATGATTAGAGGTTAATTAAGTTGTTTATTTATTTTCAAAATACTTGATTTGTAGTTTTGCTTCAATAGAACCAGTAATTGATTTAAGTTGTATGTCAATAAAAATCAAACAAACACCACAACAAGATGGAAAATCAAACGAACATCGCCCCAATACAGAAAATCAAACAACATCGATTTAAGACGACAAAATCATGACGAAAAAACACACTAAGAAAACATGATTTGTGGGGAAACCGGATCTTTAGATTAAAACAGGAAAAAAGCAGCATATGCGTAATTTTGGGTTGAAAAATCTCCAAAACCACTCATTTTCCAATACATATATATCTATTACGATATGTTGAACAGTTTACATGAAATAACATTTTTATTTTATTTACTATAAATAAATATTTTAATAGAATTTATACATTACTATATTTTTATTTAAAAATAGTCAATTTTCCTGCTGTGTAATATATAAGTAAGGTGAGATTTCGTTAACTTGAATATGAATTCTATGATAAATTACTCTTTTAATAATTGTATATAAATGGAGATGAATATTTTGCAAGTAAATGCATATGTAGAAATTACACTGACAACATATTTTAGGTATTGTAAATAAGTAAAGAGAGGTTGATATTCAATTTGAACTTTATTTCGCTATGTTAGAGGCAACATGACTTTACATCATAATATAAAATAATATTTATTTTTGTGAGTAAATATTAACTTGTACTGAACATAGATTAATTACACTAATTATAATCTAAATGTAAAAAAAAATGGTCGCATTTTTTAAATGTTACTAATAATACTTGTTATTTTTGAGTTTTAGAAAACTATTTAAAAATCAGAATTTATGACACTGAAGATATTACTGGGTTGAGTCGCGGACTAGGTCGCAAATTTCTTTAAGACATTTTGCAGCACTGCCTAAATTGTGTAGAGCAGACTATCCACCACGAAGTCCCATAATAAAACAGCACAGATTCACTGTATTGGAGTTCCACTGCACCGTTCTAGAATTACACCATCAATATGGTGGTTAAAGTCACTCTCAATATGACGATTAAAGTCACTCACAATATGGTACTATGACCACTCATAACTATGACATAATAACCGCTTAGAAACCGATAGAACTACAATACCAAACCAAAAAAACAAAGGGACTACGACATAACAACCGCTCTAAAAAACAAGGAGACTACGACAAAACAATCACTCTAAAAATCGAAGGGACAACGGTATAAAACCCCTTTAAAATATCGAAGGGACATAAAGAGAGGGGAGAAGTGGCTCGTAAATTAAGTGAGCAAATGGAAAAGAGAGAAAAGAGAAAGTTGGGAAATGCATCCAACTTTGTTGTACTTTTCACAATAGTTTGAAATTCATTTTATAGTGATGGAAGCAAACTCACATATGTTTTCTATCCAATGTGGAACTTTAATATTTACAGAGTTGAAAACTACTCAAAATATGAGAGCTTTCCAATGTGGGACATCAAAAAAAATTATTTCCAATGTGGGACTTGAATTTTAAAAAACATATTTTTTTCCACATGAATTTACAAAAAATATTTCTTTCCAATGTGGAACTTCAACAAATATTAAAATTCACCCAATAACATACTTTATGTTCCAAAAATCCCCTACTTGAATTTAAAAAAATGTTTTTGAAATAGCATCAAACGCTTCTATAAGATTGTGCATAAACAAATGTGTCTCTTGACTTGAACCTTGGCATAGTAAATAAGATTCAGATTCAACAAAAGTGACTCTTAGTCTTGAACTTTATCTCTGACATCAAACCCACACACAATCTTTTCATAGGGTGTATTCTCAAAAGCTCGTGCATTAATGGCCCTTCACGTGTATCTCAGTATAGTGAACACACTAGGAATTCTGCCTCGAAATTCCATAGGAAGCAACCCCACTTCCACATTCTCATAGGTGAGTCTATCAAGAGTACTCATGTAGCTAGGTAGTTCACTCCACATAGAGTATAGATCTCATTAAGAGTTTCTATTACCTCATCCTATCATCGCTTCAGGAATCATGCTTCTCTGATTTATAATTGCATATCCATCTCATATCACTTCGCGACTTTTTATTACCCATTGAACCTAATTCTTGGGATCACCAGTCTTTTAGGTCGGGTTACCATCATGAGTGACTCTATAAGCATTAGTCCTATCCTTTTTTATGTCTTTATTACTTTCTCTCTAGCTAACCCTTTCTTCAAAGGATCTGTTAAATTATCATCAGTGCATACATGATCCACTATAACAACTCATTTAGAAAGTAACTCTCTAATAACGTTGTGCTTACGATGAATTTGTCGTCTCTTATCGATGTAATAACGATTCTCAATCTTCACAATAGTCACAGTACTATCGCAGTGGATCAACACATTTGTTATAGGTTTTCCCCATATAGGGATCTCAACTAGCAAACATCTCAACCAACTCGCTTCTTCACTAGTAGTAGCTAGTTCTATCATTTCAGACTCCATAGTGGACTGAGTCAATATTGTCTATTCTTTGATTTCCAAGATACAACACCACTAGCTATACTAAAATATAGCCACTAGTTGCTCTGGAGTCATTTGATAAAATATTTTAATCAGCAACATTGTATCCTTCAAGAACAGTAGGAAATCTTTGATAATGTAATATGAGACCCATGGTCCTTTTTAGGTATCTCACGGCTCTTTCAATAACATGAAAATGCTTCATACTAGGTCTACTAGTAAACCTGCACAACAATTCCACGACGTAGGCAATGTCGAGTGTAGTACAATCAGTGGCATACCTGAGGTTGCCAATGATGCTCGTATTTTCAGTATGTCTAACACATTCACCAGTTTTCTTAAAAAGCTTCACACTTAGATCATATGGAGCGCAAGTAGGTTTACAGTCAAAGTATTTATATTTCTTTAGGATTGTTTCAACATAGTGAGACTGGTCTAAGAAATTCCATTTTCTGACTTAGTAATCTTGATTTCAAGGATTACATTCGTTTCTCCGAGGTCTTTCATATCAAAGTTGTTACACAACAATGATTTCACAATATTTACAGCATGAATGTTTGAATCAAATATGAGTAAGTTGTCTACATAGAGACATATGATAGTGCAAATTTCATTTTCAAATTTATAGTAAGTAAATACATTTGTCACTTCCATTCACTTTAAACTCTTAATACTTGAACTTCAGTAATGTCACAACATATCAACTCTTTTAATTGAGATAAATTAGTCAAATGTCACGATTTATCTGTTGCATATTTTTTGTCTTTGAAAATTTCCAAAAGATGGTCTGGAACATACTTTCTTGCACTTGTTTCTTTTACGGTCTGGAACATGTTCATGACCTACACACCCAAAAACTCGAAAATAATTAATTGTTGGCTTTAGATCACTCTGTGCTTCTTCCGAAGTTTTGTTTTGCATAGCCACTGTAGGACATGTGTTGAGAATATTCATACTATTTTACAACTTCAGGCCAAAACATTTTAGAAACTTGCTTCTCAACCAATATAGAGCGCACTATGTTCATTATTGTCGTACTTTTCCTCTTAACAACTCTATTTTATTGAGGAGTATAGATTGTAGTCAATGGTCTACTTATACCTTGAAATTTGTAAAATTCTTCAAACTCATTTGAGTTAAATTCGCTACCTCTTTATGTCCTCAAAGAAGTGATATATGCAATTGACTCCTTCTCGACACAAACTTTAAAACTTCTAAACATTGCAAAAGCTTCTGATTTTTCATGTAAGAAGTAAAGTCAACTCTTGCGAGTGAAATCGTCTATAAAACTTAGAAAATATCTCTTGTTTTCGTTTGATTCTAGTTTAATGGGTCCACATATGTCTGCATGCACAAGTTGTAGTTTATTTGATGCTCTTCATAAACTCCTTTTAGGCATAGAGTCTCTATGTTGCTTGCCTGTCAAACACTTTGTGCATAACTTATTCGTAATTTTGAGTGAAGGCAACCCATTTACCATTTTTTTATTAAAAAGTGTCTTCAATCCCTTATAGCATAAATGACGATAACGACAATGCCAAAGATAAGATTCATTTTCTGACACAGTCTGGAAACATTTAGGCTCTTTTGGCATCATGGCAACTAGCAAGCAAAACATTCTATTTCCACTGATGTCTATTTGCATAATTATTCTTTTGTAGGATGATATATCCTACACTTCTCAAGTTGAATCAAAATAGCTAGGCCTTTATCTTGAAGTTTCCCTATGCTCAATAAATTGTTCTTCATACGAATATTTCATTCACTTGCATAGGAATATTTCATTCACTTGCATAGGAATATTTCATTTTCCAACAACAGCCATTTTGGTGTCATTTTCAATTTTTACTGTTTGCCTAAAGCTTTCATCAAGATCTATGAACCTCTCCTTGTTTCCACTTATATGATTGTTGCAACCAGAGTCAAGAAACCACATTTCTTCTTTCTCGGCTTGTTTGAGTTCAACATAGGACATCAATAATAGCTCATCTTCTTCTTCCTCTTCAAATTCAGCATAGTTTGCCTTTTGTTCCCAATCAGAACACTCATATTGATAGTGTCCTAATCAATTACACCTAAAACGCTTAATAACAACTTTGTTGAAGGGTTGTCATGCCCTTCCTCTACCTCGACCTCCTCTAAATACACCTCTACATATTCCTTTTCTAGTTCTATCTTCATGGGATATCTTTAGAACTTGTTCTTCTTCTCCATGGCTTCTCATCCTTTGTTCATGAAAAAGAAGAGTAGTTTGCAACTCGTCAACATTCACCGTATCCAAGTTGTTGGATTCTTCAATTGAGCATACCACATAATCAAATTTTGAGACCATTGATCTCAAAATCTTTTCAATAATGATTGTTCCACTCATACTTTCACCATGAGATTTCATTTTGTTTGCTATGGTTAGAGTACGAAAAAAATATTCAGTTTCTCCTTCCTTCATGTGAAGAATCTCAAAATCTCTCCGCAAAACTTGCAATTGTGTCATTTTGACCCTAGTTGAAACCTGAAATTTCTGCTTCATTGAATCCCATATACTTTTGGCTATATCCGTATTGAGGACTGTTTCAAGGACATCACAACTTATTGCTTGGAAGAAGTTATTTTTTACCTTTAAATTCTTCAACTTTTACTCTTCGAAAATGTTGCTTTGTATCTCTGTAGGCTCTGTCCCGTCCCATTTGCCACCACCAATATCCCATTTTCAATGAGACCCTAATACTCTTACTCTTTGGAATGGAGAAAATTTTCCATCATCGCCCAATGGTCATACTAACCATCAAACTTGGGCATAGCAAAGTAGCACAAAATTACTATAACTACCTTCTTCCATTCTTCTAAACTTTTTCTCTTGAAAGAAATATACACACTCATTGTTTCTCTCAACTTTTTCTCTTGAAAGAAATATATTTTTCTTTACACATACTCATTATTTATCACAGACTCCTTGTTTTTCTCAGACACACTTTGGATCAAATCTCTATAATGACATAATAAACCATATATATAATTATATTGTCACGTCAAAATATAAAACGATAAAAGTTTACAAAAAGACTATCTTGATTGATATTTTGTTGTTCCAAAGATGTTTATCTATTCACAAAAAGTTAGATACTAATATTTTTTACGCTTCCAATTTCAGAGACTAATTTGTCTATTCACCCACACTATTTTGCTTTCAATGCATTAGATAAACAATTTTGTTATTTGGGTTTGTTGTAGAAGTAAAAGCGACTTCCTAGTTTACCAAAACGAAAACACCACCATAAAATGATGATTGAAAATTCAATCATGAAACGACGGAAAACAGGAGTAGAAAAAAGATGACGCTAACCAGATGAGTAGTTTACCGAACTTTATATATACTATGCCGCATTCTATCATTCCTCCCAATAAAAACATGTGAGCATATTTTTTCTGATATTTCGATGGACATAACGAATTATTCTCTCAAAAGATTAAAAAATATACCAAAAGGACCTATGTCTACTTAAGGTGCAAACTCTCACAGTCTATTTTTTGTCTTACTGAATCAAAGTTGATTAATGCTGCTTTTAGCCCTGACAATTGGATGTGCCTTGTATTTTTATTTTATATGCATGTCTCTATCAATAGACTCAGCACATTTGAGGTGTTGGTGCTCACTTTGATGATTCTCTAATGCAAATGAACCACTCTCTCTGTTAGATCTTCAGCAGTAGCTAATTTATTTTTGAAATCTCTAAATGCAAGAAAACAAAACTACGTTTACCTTGTCAACCTTCATTCTTCCTCCTCCCACCATGTTTCTGAAATGAACAAAGTTCTCCCATCTCATATTATGTATGCCTTGTATTTTTATTTTATATGCATGTCTCTATCAATAGACTCAGCACATTTGAGGTGTTGGTGCTCACTTTGATGATTCTCTAATGCAAATGAACCACTCTCTCTGTTAGATCTTCAGCAGTAGCTAATTTATTTTTGAAATCTCTAAATGCAAGAAAACAAAACTACGTTTACCTTGTCAACCTTCATTCTTCCTCCTCCCACCATGTTTCTGAAATGAATAAAGTTCTCCCATCTCATATTATGTATGGCAATTAAAAGATACCATTCCAAACTTCAACACTGAATGTTCCCTCCCACATTAGAATCCACAATAAATTTGATCATGTGTGGAAAGACACCTCCTTTCACTAATTTCTCTTTTGAAGATATCTTAGTTTGGAACAATTTCCATACTTTCAATAGAACTAATGTATGCCACACTATTGAGCCATGAGAACGTTGTATACCTATTTAACTAAATACACTCCATTTGACCAAACCAATTTATCCACTCTACTCTCATTTATCCCCACACCGTCAAATGTTGCATTCGAGTATTCAACTCATTGATCATTTCTTTTTGTCTTTGAAATAAATTCCTTCTCCATTTCCACTTCTAAATCCACCAATGTCTCACGAATTTCTGCTTTATCTAAGGAAAAATTATATATATAATATATATTCCTATATTTGTATTCCTCACATTAAGGATTTTCCAACACTAATTTACCTCCTATTAAAATATATTAAAAATAATATTTTCATGATTTATATACATATACAATACAATAAATGCATTAATAATTCTAAATTATAAAAAGAAAAAAAAAACTAACATCAACAATATCAAACTACCAAAGAAGAAAAGAAGCTGAATGTGAAAACTCAAATGAAAAAAAAAAAAAAAAAAAAAAAATTGTTATAAATTTTATATGAGTTTATCCAAATCTACTCGAGTTTTTCCGAGTTTATCAAATTATCCATTACAAAGTAACAAAAAAGATTAAAAAGATTATTAGAAATTTCATGTGAGTTTACCTGAGTTCAACTTAGTAAACTCGGTTTCATTTTGAAGTTTATCAAAATTCAAATTTACCTCTAAATCAACTCAAAATTAATATCTAAACTTGCAAAATAATACTAAATAAAATAACTCTAACCTTACCTCCAATTTCTCTCCTAACCAATTTTGTTTTAAACCCCACATTCCATTATCTACCTTTTGTATATCCATCCACCATGTTGAATTGTGTTCTAAAATTCCTTTTAATCAATCCATTTGACTGACCATATTTGTTGCCTCTGCAAACCAATTTCAAGGAGCAAACATAAATTTTGTTGCATATTTTTATCACGAGAATATAAAGCTTTGTTCATGGTAGTCATTGCAATTCTAGACATGTATTACATAGAATAATAGTCAAATCAAACTATTGATTTCATTATTAATTTTAAGGTTTTTAGAATATATAAAAGTAAATCAATTTAGAGTTCCTGAAAGAAGGAAGAAATATCCTTAGCTTCTGCCTACATATACTTTGTATGATATCAATCCTTCAAATATTTGTAATTGGATTTCTACAAAGACCAAACATCAATTTTTGTCAATAAAATATAAAAAAAAAAAAACATACTTTCAATTTGAAACCACAATGAAGTTATTTAATTTGAGATTGAAAACAACATTTCAATGGCCTAACAAACCACCGTATACAGAACATGTCCTAACAATCTTTTAACCAACATGTCTATATAATTCATTCAAGGTCAATATTATTGACATTCTCACTATCATATAGCAGCAATGTACTTTGATAATAAACCTCCCTTCAGCATTTCTTTTCTCATAAATCAAATTCGTGTGTCAAAGATTCAAAATATGCAGTATAACTTAACTAGGAATCCACAACTTCTCAGTTATAGCAACTCTAAGCGAGTATTTGGAAAGCTCATAAACAATTTTCGATTACTTTCCTCTGTTCTACGCAAAATAACCATAAGATATGCAAGTTGTTGCAACAAAATTGTTACTTGCCAAATACATAAGAGCACTGCCAAAACATAAAGCCCATAAAGTTTCAAATTCCACAAGTATGTAACTAACAAGACTGAATAACTACAATGTGCAAAATGTCAAAGTTACACCGCTAAACCCTGCAAAATAAACTTAACATTAGTAATTCACGTAATTTCAATCAATACTCGTCATCAACAAAATAGCCATATTTGGGTTTCACAAATCATGCCATTTAGCATTA
Source organism: Cicer arietinum (assembly GCF_000331145.2). Classification (NCBI taxonomy): domain Eukaryota; kingdom Viridiplantae; phylum Streptophyta; class Magnoliopsida; order Fabales; family Fabaceae; genus Cicer; species Cicer arietinum. Next base: position 24,891,484 of record NC_021166.2, read on the forward strand.
TATAACAACTTAAATTTGTTGAGTAATCTAATCTAATATCATAAACTAAAGAAGCAAGTTGAGAATGGCAGTATAGCAATTAGCAGCATATAACAAAAGTCACTAACTGAAGTGAAACAGTGATAACTAGCATCTAATAATTGAAAGGTAGCATAATTATAACATAAAATGTAACAAGTAATATGTGAAATGGTATAAGACATTTGGATTAAAAATAAGGTAGCTAAGATGGAAAATAAGGGGTTGAGATGATACATGTATATTGTGTGGCAAACTGACAGAAAAAAAGGCCAACAATTTCCCTATTAATGTAAGAAAAGCTATATTAGTATGGCTCAGACGATTTGGAAATGGAACTTCATACTCAAAATTTTCGGGAATTGGTCGATCGCTCATACAATACAACAAAAGCTACACAGCTACATAACATAGGCTAGAATGACATTCTAAGCACAAAAATCCTTTAAACAGAAATATACATTGAAGGAGAAAATGTTAAGTAATTGATAATACCTTCAAACTCAAAACATGCAATACATTAACAAGAGAGGGAGGAGGAGAAGAGAGGGGAAAAGGTCAAATGCCATATTTCCATCAACCTCCCAAACTAAGATTTCTACAAGAGATTATGCACATTCTAAGCAATTTTCACTAAAATCCTAAACAAATGTAAATTACATTCATTAATATATTAAATAAATACTTGTGCAAAAAAAAAATGCTTCTATAACATGTATTCAGGTATCTATATGCAATGCAAGTGAAATGCAATGACCCCCTATTAATAAAGTCTATGTTAGAAGGAATAGAAGAGCCACATAGGATAACAACCTCTTGGTGACTTGTCTTAGTGACAACTAAATGATAAGACGCAGCTATAGGGAGAGTGTGGGGGCAGAGTAAGAAGTAACTAAGAAATTGTATCAGTCTGGTGTGGGAGAGTCAGGTCCCCTCGAATAAACAGATGTAATAATTCTTTCAATTCATCAATAAAGATTAGTCGATGTTTTCATTATTTTCTTTCCTCTTAACCATTATCTATCAGTAAGATTTGGTCAAATGACATGGACGTTATAATATAACTTCCCAAATAAAATGCATTTCTGGGAAAATAAAACATGGTTGAGCCGGCTAATTTAAAGCAAATGCTACGGTGGACCAATTTCATAGGAACAGTCCTCTTCCTCTTTATGTTTGAGAAAGTTACTCAATCGAAGTCAGTTCAATCAAAAGCAGAGAAAAAGAATGTATCTCTCATAATTTCACTCATCGAACCGACAGAATCAAATCATTGTCTTGTGTGTAAAGACAGGGAGAATTGTTAACTTATACTTCCGAAGAGTTTTGTCTATCGTCGTTAAAGTTTCTAGTGATTTTTAAGCACGGGCCTTAGTGGACTAACTATGAAGGTGTCCCCTTAGAATTTGATCTAATTTAAATCATAAGTTTTATCACAAATACATTAAAAATTCTTAACTGATCAACAAACAAAAAATTTACTCCTTTTCCATAAGATGGTTATATTGTAATAAGTAAATTAAGTCAAATGCAACAGATAAGTGGCATATTTTCTGAGTTTTTCATTAACAGGAAAAGTGAACACTAGTGCCCCAAACAAAGATTTAGTAGTATTAATAATAATTACTAATAATAACAAGATCTGACCACACAATGGAAAATCATTAAGTTAATTTACAATAAGTGGCAAGAAATGTAAAAGTTTTCTCTTCAAAAGTAAATGTCATCATTTTCTTCAATCTTACAAATCTCAACCCCTCTTGCAAAGCTTAAAAATCTAAAACAAACATGGTTACAAGGGAAAAATTAGAATAATTAGGTTTAGCAAAGAGACGTCAATCCAAATTAAGCTTTATTATGAGAAAATAAATAGATCAAAGAAAAGTGAGATACTCTGGGTGCATGAATTAAAGCAATTCCACCAAATTCCACATGTGTGTAACACAAAAGGACAACTAATTGTGCAGACTAAACATCATATTCGATTCAATAAGCCACATAGAATAAATATAGCGAGAGTTCTCACCTTGAAGAGATACATCTCAGTCAAATTTAACTTTGCAAACAGCAGAACCCTTTGGCAGATCAGAAAATCTTTTGAGAAAACGGTACTTCTCCCACTTCATCATTTGGTCCAACAAAACACCAGAAATAAGCATCGTCTTTAAAACAAGTCCATTTTGCAAAACATACTTAATGAATTCTTGCTCTTCCCAATATCCTACATATCCTTTAAAGTGAATAAAAGTCAAGCAAGATACAAGACACTTAGGAACACTTTCAAGATTCACCGCCAAACCATATTCATGTGGTGATTTATCCTGCAGGCAACAAGGCACAACTCACTAAGATGCCAACAAACAACATTCGCACACAACAAAACTTTAGTTAAACTCACAAACCTGGTCATTTTGAATTATGAAAGTTTGAAGCATAGGACATTTCTGAAGCACGTTGTACAAAAAAGGATCAAAAGCAGGTAGAATGAGCTCTAGATGTAGTAGATGGCAAAATTCCGGAAAACGTATATTTGAAAAATTTATAATAGATTGAGCACCTAGTAGTCTCTTCTGGCACGTACACAACAACAGCGAGTGATAATGTAATATTAGCACAAAATTACTAAGTATATAATAAAAATATATAGATAATGAGAATTTCACTCACCTTTGCTGTTGAACAACACAACACTAGATGTTTAATCCCAGAGAGAGCTTGGAGGAGAGTGAGTAAAGGATCAACATATTCATTTTCAGGAGTAGAAAATACATCAAGACACGCTTCTTCCACATTGTGCAAGTTGCCAATTGCGGCAACATCGCCAAATGTGATTTTGGTGAGAGTAAGGTACTTGAGACCTGGTGCGTCTATCTCAAGACAAGCCCCAATGTCATTCTCAACAATAACTTTCAAACTCTTCAAGGAAGATGGAACATGAAGCTTCGCCAAAGATTCAGGAGAGAAGGAAAGATCCAGAGTTTCTAAGATTGGGCAGCCAGAGAGAAGGATATCCACGGAATTTGCATTTACATAACTAATGTCTAGTTGCAGTGTCTTCAATGATGGTAAATGAATCGTCGAAGATTGTTCCAATTCCAAAAAGATTTGACCGCAGAGACTAAGTGCATTTCCATAAATGTTCATGTAAGGTATAGGAAGATGTAAACAAATTATGCAGCAAAAGAGAGATATAGCTATGTTAGGATAACAAACTAACTTTCTTCAATATTCTTCTCATATATATATATATATATATTCCCTTTCTCCCATGTGTACAAATAGTGCTCTAGGAATAATCGATTACACATTTGATTCTTGCTAACATAAACATAATGTATATTACAATCTGCAATAACTAATCATACCAAGATAGACTGTCTAGAAAGTGGTGTAACTTGTCATCTATATAAGTTATATCATGGATTCTGGGCTTAGTGTTTTCCATATTCGGGCCATAACAACAATGTTATCATCATGTAACTATTTTGGAAGCTTCTTTCCCCACACCCCATATACACTTTAGAAGTATCCCTATGGAAAAAAACACAGTTTTTTACCCTCTCTACTTCCGGACAAAAGTACAACTTTTTGTCTTCTGGATGTGTACTTTTTGGACAGAACTAAAGTTTTGTAGAAACATAAACGGGTTTAAAATAGCTTTCAACTTTTTTTGACTGAATTTTTTTTTACGGGATGCTAAACGTTAGGCTGATGCTTATCATCAGAAACTATGTAACGGTAATCAACACAAGACTCTCTTGTCTTATGGACGAAATACTCAGTCGATCTTAGTTCAATAAAAATAAGGAAAAACATAGGTATTCCTCAAAACTTGTCAAATAGAATCAATCAAGTCACTATTTCAAATGTGAAAATCTCGTCACATTAGAGTTTCCCGTGATTGTTAAGAATTTGCCCTAAATATTATAATGTGCACATTTGTTCTTATTTAAATTAAAATGTGATATACATGATAATAAGTAATAAAAAGGGTTTTGCTATCAAGTGCGTTTCCTAAATGCCTTTAGGAACTTATTAAAGAAACCAAAATTAGAAGTTTTGTATGAAAAAAAAAATTAAACTTTCAAAAAATTGAAAAGATAATAACTTCCAAAGTCACTTATTAGTATTTCCCATAAAAAAAAGTAAAAAAAAAAATAGAAAAAAGGTTACCTGAGGGAGAGGAGGTTAGTGCAAGAGAGAATACTGATAGGAAGATAGAAGCCGAGACCCTGGGATGAAAAGAGAGCGAGATGAAGTTCCTCAAGGTGGGACCCAGCGGCAGCATCAACCCACGTGTTGACGGAGATGAGGTTAAAATCTTCGAGTATGGAGTCGCCGCAGGAGAGATGCATCTTTCGAATGTGACGGGAGTGGCGTAGAGCGAGGACGGCGTTGACGAAAAGTGCGAAATGTTTGAAATGTTCGGACTCTCCATCGACGCCGGGGCAGTAATCGTTATAGAAGTCAAAAACCTGGAGATTCTTCCAGAGATGAAGATATCTGTGAGACACAAGGCTTATTGTAGAAACAGAGGTTTTTGTTGGGAGGAAGGATAGTATATGGCATAAGAGAGAATCTGGTAGACTGCTTAATCTGTCTGTGTAATCATTTTCTTGTTCTCTTTCCATTCTTATGGAGCTTTACTCCATCGTTGTTTCAATTTTCTGTTTCTTGTAGGCGAAGTTGGGAAAGAGAAAATGTTTAACTTCGTTTCACTGAAAGCATATGAACTTTTTTTTATTAAGCATATAGAATTTTATCCACTAAATTACATCTTTTTTTTCCTTTATCTTCTTTTAATCTTTGATCATTTGTTTTAATGAAAAAAAGTTTACTTGAATAAACATGTCAATTTGGAATTGTGATTAAGTTAATTCAGTTATCTATCTATATATATATATATATATATATATATATATATATATATATATATATATA
>NC_021166.2:24896474-24904568 GCF_000331145.2 Cicer arietinum
TATATATATATATATATATATATATAGTTAAAATTAGACATTTGATACATTTTCCTCTATTAAACCCTAAATTATAAAATCAAATGAAACTATTGATTTGGTATTATCACTATGTTTTTGTAAAATTAAATGAAATCACTAATTTGAAACCATCGGTTATGTCTTTCTTATTGTTTTTGTTGTTTCTAGCATTCTTAATATTTCTTCTTTTTTATTGGATTTTTCTATATTTTATTTTTCATAAATTTGTGTTACAGAGTTTTTTAGATATTGTTAAGTGTTTTTTGTTTTGTGCATTTAAGTTTGTTTTAGATTTGGAGTTTACGGGTTTTTCATAAATTTATAGATTTGTTAAAATGTTTTTTTTTTAGGTTTTGCTTTGTTGTTTTTTCACTAATCTCAGTTGTTGGATTTCTAAATTTGAATTTGAATGTTTGAAGTATGGATTTGTTGTTGTTTTCTTTTTTATGGGTTCAAAGAAGAAAAGAATAGTGACAAAGGAAAAGACTAAAATGATGAACAGTTTAGTCACAAGTTTAAATTAACTAATATTTTTTTTATTAAAACGGGTGGAAAAGATTAAATTGACTAACAAAATCAAACTTAAAGAATCAAAGTAGAACAAAAATTAATTAAGAAATCTCATAACTAATTTAGCTAATTTAATTTTATTCACAGCATAGAACTACTAGTTCTAGGAGTGAAATTTCAAGACAACTGGGAGATTTTGTTTTTGGTAAAATATATCATCATTGACCAATGATCATAATGGTCATCGAACTTGAGAATGACTGGTTGCACAAACTTGTCTGAATTTGCCATAGTATACAGTAATTCAAAAGAAAATTGATAAAATAACAATTTTTTCAATAAAACTTGTTAAAATAAAAATAGTATAATTAAACTACTTATGAGTTATGATATTCTCTATCTTTCTTTAAGATTAACTATGAAAAAAAATCAAAAACACTTTATCAATATACATAAATCATTCAGAAGTTAATAAAAGAATTTTAAATTAAAATTTTAATTCTAACAATCAAACTAATTTCTTTTATATTTGATTAATTATCATGAATAATATAAAATCAATAATATTTAATCTCATTTATTAATGAAAAAAATATTTATTAATGTTCATTCAATCGACTTTAGGTGGTCTTTGATATAATGATTTGAACCACATATTGAAAAGTCACATGTAAAACTAAAAGGGTGTTATGTTTGGAGATAACATTTGTAAGTCTTTTTCTGAAATACGGGACCAACAAAACAAACTAATATGAGACATTTTAACAAGCAAATGAAGTATAAATTTAAAACAAACTAAAACGTTAGTAATTAGACGGAAAACCAAAAGATCTCACTAAAATGAAGAACAAAAATATTGCATTAGGATGAGAAAATCACAAATAAAATGAGAAAAAACTTAATACCTATGAAAACAATTTATTTAAATAAAAGAAAAATGAATTAAAGGTGTTTTCAAGATCAAACAATAACTACAAACAACTCATCTCCTGAAGAAGAAAAAAGTGCTAAGACTGAAAAAGAAAGTAGGCAGCGCTCAAGGTAAAGAGGGTTTTTTTGTTTTTGGTAAAAAAACATCTTTATATATAAAAGTTGATTTAAACAATATTTCTTTCCAAAAGTATGATCATGTTAATCAACTATTTTTATTATAAAAAAGTTAAAAACCTAAAATCTTTATATACAAACTAGACGTCTAAAATGCACAAGTTAAATGTAACTACAATTAAAAATTAATAATTCAATGATTTGAATTTAGGTTAAATAAGTTTTTAGATGTTAAAAAAAATTCTTTTAGTTCTTAAAAAAATTTATATTCATTTTTAGTCTTTATTTTGAAATATTTTTGTAAAATATTGATACTTTTAACTCCTTAAAAAAGTCTCTATAAAATTAAAATAAAAACTAAAAATAAATACATTTTTTTAAAAATTAAATTTAAAAAGTTATATTTTTGTAGAGACTACTATAACTAATGATGGTTCCACATCCTTTTTATCTTTCTTTTTGGTTAAATTTTTTTATACTTTCTTAATTGTTGCATGCATTTAATGATAATGTATGCATTTTATTATTCTTTTATGGACATGTCTTATGGAAACATGTGAAGACATGAATATTGGTGTAAACTTGTTTCGAGTTTATAGGAACTCTAGGAATGTAAGACATGACATGCACGATTATTTCGAAAGCTACTAGTTTTGAGTTTACTAGATAATAACACATTTGATTATTCCAGGTGTTTAAGAGATGATTTTGACGTTGGAGAGCACATATGAGCATTGTAGGATTATAATAGTAAATGATATGAAGTTGAGTGTTACTTTTAAAAAAATTATTTTATAAAACATTATATCCAAAAGTATGTTTCTCAAAACTCAAATGCAAAATTTACGTAAGTAATTTTTACTATGTAATAGTTGAAAATCAGTATTACAAAATATAAAATTTTATTTTCTAGAACATTGCGTTTAAAATTATGTTCCTCAAAACTCAATTTTAAATTTTACAAAAGTAATTTTTTGTTGTGCAAAACTCAAATTTTAATTTTTACACAATCTTTTATTTTATTTAATTATTTATGTAAGAATATTTGTGTTCATTTATAAACATGTCAGCAAAGTCATTATAGTAGAAACACATGTCTATTTTACATTGGAGAAACATTTAAAAAGTAAGGTTAAAGAGTTGGGTAACAAAACAATGAATAATAATGTTGATATCAATTTTAAGCAACATTCTCCCTCAAAAAACATAGTGAACTATTTTATTATATTATCAATTTCTCCATATTTCATTCTTCTACTTACAAAAAAAAATAAATAAGTATGGCATATTTTATCTTTTTATTTTTCTTTCTTCGAACTTTTGCAAACAATTTGTTTCTTTTGTAATCTTTTTCATCACAAACTTGAAGAAGAAAATCTTCCATCGATTGTCTTTATCACATCTTTATTTATTTGATTAACTTTGTTTATATTTCATTTAAATAGAGTATTTCTTAATTGATATTATATAAATATACATAACTAATCATAGTTGATTATAATATCAATCATAAATTCACTCAGTTACAAGGACTTCTAACTTTAGAAGAGTTAAATCCATGAATCAAATTATCTAAATAAATAGTACTTATTGAATTGATTAATTCTGCACATTTTTGTTAAATTTAAAAAATGTTTGATACATTAGAATACAAATTTTCGTAATAATGACTATAAAATTATATAGTTACAAACATCTAATTTGTATAAATTTTGATATGCATGATCACCATTCTAAAATGAAATATTATCGTGGTTCGATAGAATTTTGGAATATTTTGAAGTTTGTTTCAATTCCGGAAGTTGATATTGCTGGACGGTATTACTGAGTTGTAGAGTGTAGTTACTCTAAACAAGTGTTCGGAAAGCCCATAAACAATGTTCAATGACTTTCCTCATTTATGCACAAAATAACCAAAACACAGCAAGTAGTTGCAACAGACATGATACTTGCCAATATGCAAAATAAGGCACCATTAAAGCATAAAACCCATCAAGTTTCATTTGTAACCAGCAAGGAAGACTGAATAATCAGAATGAGAGTGAAGAAGCAAAGTAAGGAGTATCTTAGAAATTGTATCAGTGTAGGCTAGTTGTGTAATTCTTTCAATTCATTCAATAAAGATTAATATATGTTTTCATTCTTTTCTTTCATCTCAGCCAATCTCTATCGGTAAGATTTGGTCAGTGCCAACCGCATCATAACATAACTTCCCAAATTAAATACTTTTTGTAAACGAATATCAAAACATCTTTTGATGTCTCAATAACTAGGATTGATGTACATTATTTGCATTAGGTCACAATTCTCTAAAATATTAAAAATCAATACAACAATTGCAACTAAAAACTTTGGCACTGTGATAGTTTTTTTCATTTTTTGTGTGGAATGTGAGATACTCTATAAACTACAAATCTAGGATCCAAAACTTGCATACAGAAAATCCAATATTTCTAGAAGGAAACATGAAGAATTAATGGAAATATAGGATCGATCCTTTTACTAGTGAAATAAGTCCTTTTGTTTTTGCAAATGCAGGTGAAATAAGTGAATGATCATTAACTTGAGACATAGTTTGATGGTTTTTTGACCAAGCAAAAACCAAATGTTTCATAGTTTTTAAGCTTTGAAACATTTGCACATACACCATAGACGGACACGACAATAACACTGACATTGATAATAATTTGAAAAAGTAACGTCGGATACTAAACGTAAATTCATTTTGAAGTGTCTGCATTGGTTATATGGATCAGTAAATTTGACCAGTCTCATAGTTTACAAGGACTAAGAGGTTTTCCACATAAACCTTTATTTCCAGAATAACAACTCTTAGGAAAGTCAATCAAAGGCTTACCCTTTGGAATTTCCCCTTCAAGAAGATTGTAAGATAAGTTCAATTCCTTCAATTTCATTAACTTGAGAAATCCAATAGGTATCTTCCCAGTGAAGTCATTTTCCTGCAGCTTCAATGTTTCTAATGAAGTTAAATTTTCCATCACCTTTGGTAAGTTAGCCCCTAACTCATTGAAACTCAAATCCAAACTGTAAATAGAACTCATTCTCCCAACAGCATTTGGTAACACACCTTTTAGAATGTTATGAGACAAATTCAGAAACTGAATATCACATTGTTCTCCTACACCAATTTTCTCAATTCCACTTGAGAATTTGTTATCAGAAAGATCAACAAATCTTAGTGATCCTCCAAAAATACCTTGTTGTTCGATGTCGAAAATCGGAGATATGGATCCTGTTAGTTTATTTGAATGAAGATCAAGAATAGCCAAATCATGCAAATTTCTAAAAGAATGAGGAATATGTGAATGAATATAATTTTTTGAGAGATTTAACATGTAAAGTTGATTGAGGTTTCCAATCCATGATGGAATGATTCCATTGAAAAGGTTCATTGACAAATCTAGTTCCTGGATTGGACTAATAGTTGTTTGTAAAAGGTCTGGAATTTGACCGTGGATTCCACAACCTGCAAAGTAAATGCGCGAAAGCGACGACATATTTGCTATCCATTTTGGGATATAAGAGAGATTCAAATGATTGAAAGAAAGATCTAGTGTTTGAAGATTTTGAAGGGAAGAAATCTCTTGAGGCAATGGCCCTTCAATAAAGTTTCTAGAGATGTTCAACATTATGAGCTGAGAAATTTGGCCTATTGATTTTGGTATTAAGCCAGAGAAAAAATTCTCACTGATATAAAACTCAGTTAATGATATCAAATTTCCTATACTAGATGGTAATGTTCCTTCTAGTTTGTTGTTTGATAAAGAAACTCTTTGAAGAGATACTAAATAGCCAAAATTGGAAGGTATTTTTCCATCAAGGTGATTGTTATGAAGTCTTAAGAAGGCTAAACTAGACATTTCGCCTGGTCTCGAGGGAAACAAAATGGTTCCCTCGAGATAATTGGTGTCTAGGTACATAACCGAAATGACAGTTAAATTAGTTAGCGAGGAAGGTAAATTTCCACTTAACAAATTGTTTGAAAGATCAAGATTTTCCAGAGCCTGCAATTTACCGATTTCATCTGGTATATTACCGGTTAAAGCATTGTCATGAAAATCCAACTCAACCAAATTTCTCAAATTTCCAAGTGAGTATGGTATTATACCTGAAAATTGATTTGAATAAAGCAACAACCTTTTGAGGTTTTTTAGTCTTCCAATGCTCAAAGGAATAGACCCAGATAGCTTATTTTCTTGAAGAGCAAGTTCTTGGAGATTTTGCAAGTCACCAATGTTTTCTGGTATTGAACCAGTTAAATTATTTCCATAAAGGTAAAGCTTTTGAAGATTTGTTAAATGCAGACCAATGGTTAGTGGAATTATTCCACTAAGACCAACTAAACCACCAAGATCAATGACTTCAAGTGATGTAAGAAGTACTATTGAAGGTGAAATCAACCCTGTCATTTGTGTTTGAAATAAATCTCCATCTTTGGAAATGAATCCTGGTAGATTAATCTCTTTCACTCTAATGGTTAAATTTTTACAGACAATGCCTTCCCATTTGCAGCAGTTGAGACCAACCCATTTTTTGAGACGACCCGATGTGTCGATTTGGATTCCATTCTTGAAACTCATCAAAGCTTTAATGTCATTAGGACTGCAGGCTTCTATGGTTAAACTTGTGTCTCCAAATGCTGTCATTATCAACATTGCAACAAACTTTAGAAGCTGATAATCCATGTTGGTCTACCAAATGGAGGTGATTCTTAAGAGTTGCTCTCTTGCATCTCAAATAGTAATTAAGATTTAAGAATGTTTGTTTGTTTTCATTTAGAAAAATTAAACCATGAGACATAATAATTAAAGGATGCTCCAAGGTCTAGCTTTTTCTTTTCTACTACTTTTTCCTTTAAATTACTTTTGTGCAGTGAACTGAAAAGCAAATATTTGAATCACTTAATTCAAAAAGACTGGCCCATCTTCCACCTAAATCTCATCACCATATAGGTATTCTACCAATGAACTAAATGAGTAGATGAAAGAGTTTTTACCCTGCAAATGTTGAAGTTTATTAACTTCAAGGTTTATCTTTTGGTGATGGAGTCTCATGGTCTTGAAATTTGGAAGTTTGTTGACTTTTCAGGTTCTTTTAATGTTGTTTCTTTAACTTTGCAAATTTTGATGTACTTTAAGAATTAATCTTTGTCAATATTTTGAAAATTGCAAGATCTATCTTAAATTTGTGAGCCTTAGTTACTCCTTTAATGCTGCACAATTTTAGCCTTTTAAATTGTTTATTTTGTGGTGATTATTTTTATGCATATTATTGTTATTTAACATAGAATATCATTCCAAAATCTTTACAAAAAGAAAACCACACATGATATGTTCTTTGGATCTGACAGGGTTGCATCGGGAATTGTATGGTGGAAGTGGTGAAAGATGCCACAATCGAGCATGAAAAATCTGATTGATAAGTTGTTGGATCTTTGGAGGTTTTGATTGATAAGGAATATGTTGCTACTACTTGTTAAATGGTTGAAAAGACAAATTGTAAAAGAGTTTATAGCATGCAGTTCATGCTCCATAACTTTTGCATGTTATACAACTTTTCATATATTTTGTTAGGATTTTATTTAAATACAAGTTGAATGTAAAAAGTTTTTACTCTATTGTCAATTACAACCGTTAGATCATTAAAGATATTTAATTTTTTATCAAAATTATCTCTGAAGCGTAACAATTTTTATATTTAATTTTATTGTGGTGAATATATTTACTTTCATAGATATTACATTTTGGTATTCTAATTTGTCTTTGTGGAGTACCAATTGACTAATTTTGACATTGTTGTGGCTTCCATTGATTCAGAAATTCAAGATCGTAAAACGTCTTATGAGTCAATTAAATGATGTGTTTATTTATCATGTTAGATGGTGTATTTATTTAGCTGAGTTATCTAGAGCCAGTAGGTCAAAAACTTAACCTGAAATTACAACTTGAAATTCTCTTTAAAACTATTAGGCGCCAGCTTATGTTGTTTGAAAGAATTTTATCTTAACCAAAAAAAAAATATAAATCATTTTTATGAATAACCAATTTTTTGTATTTATATTTTTATGAGACATTTGTGTATTTATATTGTTGTACATAAAAATAAATTAAAAAAGTCATATATAAAATACCACAATAATAAGAAACTAGATTATGGCACGCACTCTGCGCGGATATTAATTAATTAATTTTATAAGTTTTATAAATAATATTTTATGTATTATAAATATAGTTATCTTGAAATATTACTTTATTGATTTGTAATAATTGAATATGATTAATAAAATTAAAATGAGGGAAAATCATATTTATCATACTCATCTAATTTAATTTTTAAAATATTTTGTAAAACTCGTATGATAACTTATTATATAGGATAATTGTTTGACTCATTGTACTTTGATTGTTAATTTATTGTTCAACATATAATGGTATTTGTATTTATTTGACGAAATAAAATATAAAATACAAACCCAAAAATAAGATGTAAAAATTT
>NC_021166.2:24904583-24905057 GCF_000331145.2 Cicer arietinum
AATTCAATGGAGTCGCCACCAAAATTTATTTTAAAATAGGGAAAATATTGGGAAACCCTTAAAATAGTAAAAATAAAAAAATGTGGTCTTTGAAACCAAATTCTGAGTTCGGGAGTCGATTATGCGTAGGGAAGGTATTAGCACCCTACGACATCCGTTAATATACGGTTACCTATAATTAATTGTGCAAAATTAATATTAACTTAAGTATATTTATTTTGCTTTATTATTAAATATGAATAACAATTATTACTATATTTAAAATATGATTTTAAAATAAATATGTACTTAACAAATAAAGGACAAAAGAAGAAATTTTTATTTATGTGCTTGACAAGAATGTGATCTTGCTCCTACGTATCTCCCGGTGCGATGGAGAAATCAAAGCTACGTAGTTCTTGGTTAGAAAATGTTGATGTGTTGATTTTGTTTAACAAAAATGGGTTTTGTTATAAAAAATGTTTTGACAAAAAA
>NC_021166.2:24917475-24919129 GCF_000331145.2 Cicer arietinum
ATATTTTATTATTCTCGATTTTTAAATTGAGTTTCAAAACTGCCAAGTAGTACAACTTGTGTTTTAACACTCAGAGATAAAAAAGAGTTACATCTAATAAATAGGTCGATTTTAGATTAGTTCATTAAAATAAATAAATGAATAAATAAATAAAATAAAATAAATAAGTTAAATAAAGAGAGTTTTAGAACTATCAAGTTGTACCACTTGTATCCTAACAACTCAAAGATTAAAAAGATGTCACATCTAATTAACCTTTAACATAATATTTATTTGTATTTTTTTTATGATGAAATTGATATTTAAATATGAAGAAAATTAAACCTTTTTTTTAAAAAATAATAAAAAAGTAAAATGAATAGATTTAAATGGACTAAGATTAGTAAAATTTAAATGAGTTGAGATTAGTAAAATTTAAATGAGTTGAGATTAGTAAAATAAAATGAGTTGAGATTATTAAAATTTAAATGAGTTGAGATTATTAAAATTTAAATGAGTTAAAATTAGTAAAATAAAAATGAGTAGATTTAAGTGGACTGAGTTGCATATGGGCTTAGATTAAAATGAATAGTAGTAAGGAGCCCCAAGCCCAAACCAACTTAAACAAAACACAAAGTTTAAAACATAAACCCTAATTTAGAGGGGGAGCGGCCGCTTTGGTGTTTACAGAAAACACAAGAGTTGGTGAGAAAGAAGAAACAAAGAACGAAGGAGAAATAGGCAGAAAGATACCGGAATGAGGCCGCGTGAAGAAGACCGGAATGAGGCCGCGAGAAGGAGAAGAGACCGAGGAGGAGGGTGCGGCCGTGAGAGGAGGCTGTGAGAGTAGGATGCGGCCGCGAGATGAGGCTCCGGTTTCAACGGCGGTGGTGACAATATAAAGGTATGAGTTTTCTCTTTATCTATCCTTTTTGTTTTTACACACAAATTGAAAGTTTTCACTGTAATATTGCTCTTCTGATTAGTATCTTTTCCTAATCAATTTCTGATCTCGCCTCTCTTTTTCTATGCGTTTTTTAACTCAATCGTGTTCTTCTCCCCCCAAATTTTGAAATTGATAAGGTGCTTTTATAGAGTTTTTTATATGTTTAGTTGCTTTCTAGTCTGCATTGGTCCTTCTCTATCTATTTCCTGTTTGATGTTTTTTTTCTTTGCTCATCATCTGCGTTTTTTTCTACACCTCTGATGCATTCATGATTTTGATTTATTTGCTTTGATCTGTTCTGTTGCTGAGCTTTAATTTGTCCCTTAGTTTATTATTTAAACTCAAAATTTTGTCTCTTTGTTCTGCACAAAGTGTACCAAGACTGACTTAAAAAAAAAAAAATGTTTTTATGTTTCTCTAATTAGTTACAAAGCAAAGGTCAATGACAACTACATCTGAAACAGAAGGGCAGCAACAAAATAGAGCCAAACACTGTATCAGAAACAGAGAGGCAGAGAGGCAACAACATCAACAAATTAAAAATTATTATAATTTAATTTAGTTTGGTTTAAATCTTATTGTAATTTAATTTTGCCTTTATTTTAGTTTGTAATTTGATTTGGTTTTAACATTCTAAATAGATTTGAAATTGTAAACTTATAATACATAATGAAATTATTTATTGTAATTATTTTATTTCCTTTTTTAAATACACATTTCCTTTTTTAT
>NC_021166.2:24920280-24936980 GCF_000331145.2 Cicer arietinum
AAAAAAATGTTAATGTTGAATTATATTGTAGCGTAGTCTAAATTTATTTGTTTTATTAGTATGATTTTTTAATTGCGAGCATGAGAAGTTGTTGTAAAAAAAAATTATTGAATATATTTAATCAAGAGTTTGAAATTAATTTTATTAAAGATTTACATATACTTTAAATCAATTTTAGGTATTTAAAAGTTTTAACTAATTGTTTGTGCAATTGAATTATAGTTATGTTGATATGTACCAAAAATAAATTTTATTAAAACATAATTTAATTTTATGCAATACTTAAATTTTTATTTATTTTTTAACATTCAAATTATCATTATAATAAGAAAAATTAAAATAAAAAATAGCATTCAATTATAAATATATAATTTAATTGATAAAAATTAAGTGTTAACATATTTTTTCAAAACACATATATATAGTAAACTTTTGTTGATTATATTTTTTAATATTTTAAATAAATTTGTGTATTTTAATAATTGGAAGTAACTTTTTTAATAATTTTTCATATATTTTTATTTTATGATTATTTTTTATAAATTTGTGTATTTTTTGTCAAATAGAATATATATGTTTATTGTATAAAATGTTACTAAAAAATGAATTGACATAAATTGAAAAAAATTATAAATGGATTGACATTAATGAGTAATTGAATTTTTAACGTATAAAATCATTACTCATCAGAATTAGAATAATATAGTTGTCCATTAAAGGAGAATATTTATGTCGATATTTATAAGTGATTAGGTGGTTTTTTTCCATTGAAATTAATGACTAATTATATAAATTATTACCATTGGTAAATGACTAATAATATTATAAAATAATTTATAATTTATTATAAAATAACTTATAAAATAATTTGATAATAATATAAATTATAAATTATTATCAAATTGTAAAATAATTTATAAATTATAAATTTATTATAAATAATTGTAAAATAATTTTATAATTTATAAATTTATAAAATAATATTATTATTTAGAGGAAGATTGAAGGAGATTAGGCATTGAGAGCATGATTGGGAGAGGAGAAAGGAGAAGAGGTCCACATCAGCTAAAAGCTGATGTGGGAAATATTTGTATAGGTGGATGAAATAGAATGAGGTGGCATTCGGGGCTGAGGTGGCATTCGGGGGCCTGTTTTAAATATATATAATAGATAATAGATTCATATATAGTGGCGGCGGGCCATCGACAAGACAGGATACAAAGACCATCCCAAAGCAAAAAAAATTAATAGGTAAAATAATTAAAATATCTTTATTAAAATTAGAAAATACCATACTCAAACCTCTAAAATTTGTATCTTCTCAACTCTCTCTTACTCTCTTGCAACAACTCATCGGTCATCATCTCATCTTTTTTTCTCCTTTTGTAGAATCTTCACCTAGTCAATTAGTTAAAAAAATATTTTGCATCAATTAATTACATTGCAGGTTATTTATCTTATTTCCATGTAATATTTTGGTCTTTTTTTTCCTCATTTAAATCTTTTATCTTTTAACACATGCACAAAATTATCTTTTATTTTTAAATATGTGCACAAAATTATTTTTTATCTTCTTCTCTTTTTCTAGTTAGATCCTTTATATTTGTAAAAATTTACAAATTTATCCTTTAAAAATGGTGATGGGCCTCTTTACCAATGCTTATGTGGCAAGTGCACGGGAGATTATTATTAATAATTTTATTTTTTAAATAATTTATATAAAAATAAAAAACAAACCATATTAATTTTTTAGGGTTCTTCAAACCCAAAATAAGATTCAGCAACTTCATTATCTTCTTTTAAATCCCTAAATTTTTTGTTTGAACCCTTTGTTTATTTATTTATAAAAGTGAAAAATGATAAAGAAAACTTAAGATACAAAACGAGAGAAATATATCTCCCTACAAACATCATCAAGGAGAAGTAGTAGACGGATACAGGGAGTAGGTAAGTCTACAACACTAAAATCTCCATTGAGATTAAATTAATAGTTTATCTACACACGATTAGTCTCACGATAGACGTAATTAACCACACAACTCCATTTCTCACGATCAACAAGAAAGATGGATTCTTGAAGAAGATGGTTAAGATAGAGATTATATGTTTTTCTTGATTGAATCATGTTGACTACAGTAAGAGAGTCAATTTCCACTAAAATAATAGTCAAACTCAAATTGTATGTCATTCTGAGACCATGAGTTGTCCCCCAAAGCTTAGTATCACAGAGGTAGCTCGACTGAGATTGCAAAAGAAACTGAAAATGTAAACTCTTGTATGATATCTAATAAGCCCTCCAGAAGCAGTCAGGCTTGTTGTATCGTGAATTAAGCTTAAATGAATTAACATCAAGAGGATATCATTAACAAGAAACTTCATTGCTCATCTTCCATAGTAATAAAGTTCTTTCAAAGATTATGTGTCACATCACAATCTTTAAGAACATGCATAATGGTTTCAATAGCTTGGGAGCATCTGATGCAAATCTCAGTATCCAACAGACCCCAATGTTGTCCTTCGACGTTGGTTATAACCTTTCTATTTGAATGCTTCCAAAGAAAAATACGAATTCTAGGAGGTCCATTCTATTTCTACACTAGGTTGAAATTAGAGGACTTAGAAAGAGTAAAGTCCTCTGTTGAAAAAGCTTGGTATGCCGATTTAATAGTAAAAAAATCGTCATTAAAAATTTTTCATATAGGCAAATCATCTTGACCTAGAAGAGGAGGCATAAGACATGTCATTTTTGTGTTGATGTTATTGGGAAGAGCTTGATTGATTACATATCAGTTTTAACTATTCTCAGCAACATAACCACTAAAATTAAGGTTTTTAGCATATGGAGGGATGACTATTGCATGATCGCACAATATACCCACTATAGGGACCCAATCATCGAGCCAAAATCTAATAAAGTGGCCATTTCTAATAATCCAAGAAATACTATTTTTCACTTTAGGTCAATATTTGGTAATTCCTCTCCAAATATGAGAAGCTTTGGAACCACAATGAATGTAAAACATAATCAAGTTATCACAATTATATTTGAGCGTATGATCCGAACCCAAAGGGCATTTTGATTCATAATCATATTTCACCCCAACTTCATCATATAACTATAGTGTTAACTATTCTCATACTACAAAAACCAATACCTCTTTTTTCTTTCGGAGTGAAAATTGTAGACCAAGAAACAAGATGACATTTCTTACTATGTACAGTAGAACCCCAAATAAAGTATTTATAAAGTCTTTCAACCTCGTCACACACTGAAATAGGAATAACAATAGATTGCATCACATAATTAGGAAGGTACATAATACAACTCCAAAAGAATTAGTGTTCCATCCCGATAGTTTATTATTCACTCTATCAACAATGAAAGCATAAGAAGATTTTCACGCACAAGCTACATGAAGAAGACATTTTCACACACAAGGTGTTAATCAATTGCTGCCTCATGAATTATGAATTCGGAAATACATTTTGTGTTGAACATACTCCCTGAGTTAAAAAAAATTAAACTTAAATGCACTTTTGATCTTTTTATTTTACTCAAAATTTATTTTTAGTCCTCATATTTTTAAAACTAAGTTTTTGATCCCCTATTTTATAATTTGTGAAATTTTGTTGGTCCCCCTCTATTTTTATGATGTGACATAATCAATAATAAAAGTGACAATGATGTGACACAACTAAATTAAATAAAATTGAATATTTTTTTCAACATTTTTATTTTTTTCTTCATAATCTTTTCTTGTGTTGTTACTAATAAAGACACTCTTGAAACTTTGTCAAATAAAATAATGAAACAAATACTGATTAGTGACAAAGATCCAATATTATTCAATTCAGTTGTATCATATCACTGTCACATTATTAGTGAGCATGCAACATCTTAAAAAATGGAGGGGGACCAACAAAATTCCACAAA
This sequence comes from Cicer arietinum, assembly GCF_000331145.2. Classification (NCBI taxonomy): domain Eukaryota; kingdom Viridiplantae; phylum Streptophyta; class Magnoliopsida; order Fabales; family Fabaceae; genus Cicer; species Cicer arietinum. The sequence goes on from NC_021166.2 coordinate 24,924,215, forward strand.
TTCTAAATCAAGGGACCAAAAACCTCATTTTAAAAATATAGGAATTAAAAATTAATTTTGTATAAAATAAAGAGACAAGAAATACATTTTAAAAAATTTCGTAAGAGATGATACGAAATGCTGCAGTGTATTTTATATATAACAAAAAAAAAAAAAAAAACTTGTGAGAATGGTCCAATTGGGTTTTGATTTCAAGATGAATTCTGACTTGAGATTTGAAAGCATATTTCTTTCTTTTTTTTTGGGTAATTGGGTTGACTTCAAGATTAGTTCTCGATTTCATATTTGTAAAGAAGGAGAAAAAGAAATAAAAAATATTCGTTTGAAGAAGTGGATGGGCTCTAGATTTTCGTTTATTTACAAACATATTTATGATTAGTTTTTATAAGCATATTTATAATTAGTTAATTGAATTTCACCAATAGAACGTAGGAGCATCTCAAACAAGGCAATCTATAAAATAAATTTTTCAATAAATTATTTTTATATTTGAAAATTTAAAAGAAAAAGGGAACAAATAATGTTAAATTCTTTTCATCTTCAATATATAAATAGAGATTTCATACATCTATGCATTAAAATATGTTTATATTATGACATTTGTAACTTACTCACGTTTTAACTAAGTGAACCTAGAAATCATGCCATTTTTTTAAATTTTGTCTATCTTCTAACTATACAATATCAAACATCTTAATATTGCCTTAACAAATTCTCACTATACAAATCCAATGAAAGGCTCACAATTAAAGTTGAATAAAATATTGTATTAAAATTTGTATAGAGGTGTCCCACAATAAAAATCTATATCAACCTTAGCCTTATTTAGCCTACTATAGAACCTAACATAAAAAAAATAAATAAAAAAAAAATAAAAACTAACATTTTCATTTATCAAAACTTCATCTACATACAGAGCCTACCATAGAAACTAACATAAAACCTATATAATAATTTACTATAATAATTAATTATAACTTCATCTACATATGATAATTTTCTTTTAATAAATATACACATGATAGTTTAACATTTTAATTATTTGAAAAACTGCATAAAAATTATAAATGTTTATTTTAAATTAAATCTGAAATAATTGATTTTTATATTTGGTTTCACTATTTGATTTGTTATGTTAGTTAAGATGAGGATATACATTTTTCCTTTTATTATTCATTATTTTTTTATATTTGGTTTGAATCGATTGAGTCAATTGAACTTTAATTTGAAAGTCTTATTAATTTTATCTTCAGTTCAATTTTTGAAATATTTATCTAAATAAACAATTGAAATCCTGATTAAAAAATTAAATATCGAACAATAATCAATAAATCAAAATAGTTAAAGAAAAAGTTTTTTAAACTAAAATATTATCTAAAAACTCGCTAACATACTCTCTACAAAACATTAAGTATATATTTTTTTGGTAATATTTTAAAAATTATTTTTGATGATCTGATGACCTAATATGAACTAAATCACTTACCATCAAGTTGGGTTGGAAAATGAGAGAGATGATTTGTTGATTATGGTGTTGTTTAATAAATATGATAGTGTGGAAGGATACCTAGTTTTTAAGAGGGGTAAGGGTCATTGTTGATTTGCATGAAGTTAGTGAAGAGTTAGGTATGGTTGTGGGCAATTGGTTTAAGGATAATTTGATTAGAATGGTGGAAGATAAGAAGAACTCTAGTTTTTGGTCTGATCATTGGAAAAAATAAGGATTTTAAAGGAGGTTTATATTCGTTTGTTCAGTTTAACAATTAATAAAGAAGTGTTAGTGGAAGAGGTAGTTAGATGCGGGTTAGATAGTTAGATGTGGCGTAGAGGGTTGTTTGGGTGGAAATAAGAGTTGGTAATAGAGTGCATGAATTGTTTGATTAACCTTGTATTGCATAAAGATAAGAATGATCGTTGGTCTTGATTTCCAAGGAATGATGTGACATTTATTGTTCAACAAACATACATTAGTGAGTCTTCTTTTTATAATATAGTTTGAAACTCGTTGACCCTGTTGAAGATCTCAGTTTGTGTTTGGCAGTTGTTCAATATTTTAATTTCGTCAAAGAAAAATATGTCATTCAAGAATATTATTGCAACTGATAATTTACTGTGTGTGGATGGATGTAGCTCTTAGGAGAATATAAATCACTTATTTTTTAGTGTTCATTGTTTAGTCAGGTGCGGTCAAAGATACTTGATTGGTTTGGTTTACATGGTGCTTTACCAAATACACCACTTAAGTATGCTACCCAATTTGTTGGCTGAGCTTATTGTGGTAGGATTAAATGAAAGACATTTTTTATGTTTAGTTAGGCAATTTGATCTATCTAGAAAAATAAAAGTGTGAAACACTTAATTTTATTTTAGTTTAAGTATAATGGTGTTAACAACATTTGAAAGGTTTTAGCTATGACTTTAACTAATGTGTTAACAACAATTGGATTGTTTATGTTGATGGTTCTCTTTGTTTTTAGAGAGCTTATTGTAAAATGTTTTTGCTTCTTCCTCCATAGTTCTTTTATGGTATTAAAGGAGTGTTAATATTAATTTTAGTTATTAAAAAAAACGAGTTTTGTGAAAATTGAATTAACATGTGAACACCCTTAAATAACAGCATGAAAAAAAAAATAATTCCACCAACAACAAATTATTTTTTCTAAACAAAATAAGTTATTTGTTTTTTATTAACAATTCACGAGTAGTAACTAATAAAATTAATAGTACATATAAAGAAAAATAAATCCAAGTTGCGTATATTAATAAATAAATTTCATCTTTAATAAAAAAGACAACGATGATCAAAGGGTCACCCTATTTTTTCTACGCAAAGACAAATGATTTTTTTTCTAAAGTAGAGTGTGTCTTCTAAAAAATAAAATAACAAAAATTAATTATTAAATCAAAATTGTTAAAAAGAAAGATTTTAAATAAAATATTCTCTAAATACTCGCCAAGACACTATGCTAAAAGTAAAAATTAAAGTAAAATATAAAAATAAGGTTGTTAGGATGCTACATAACTATCCCTCTTATAAAAAATCAAACTCTAAAATTTATGATATTTAGAAGATAACAAACTTCACCTACATTTAACTAAACAAAACATCTACATACTATATAGATATAGTTTTATAGTGATTTATTGTTATATTGTTCTCTAGGGTTCTTTTATTCTTTAAATGTAATTAAAAAATAAAATTAGATACAATTCCATCGTTCTATTATTATTTTGACAACTAATATTATGAAATAATTTTTTTAGTTATTACTTTTAAGATGATTATACCTAGAAGTTGGATATGTATGTCTATAGAATTTGGAAGAAATGTGTATTTAAATTTACAGTTTTGATTGTAAAGGAAAATTTGATAGACTAAAAATATAATTTAACCTAATTTATAATTATATAAAAAGTGTAAAAATTTAAAATAAATTAATTATTTTTAAAAATAGAAAATGTTAGTATTGATTAGTATTATGGTTTTAGAATGAGATTCAAATTTTCAACTTTTTAATTAGTTCGTTCCTTAACTCACTCAAATTAGCCATCAGACCAACTTTATATCTTTTATAATAAATTAATAGCAAAATAAATCATATAATTTTTTAATTTAATTTTATATAATAATTCAATCTTCTATCCTCTTAATTTCAGATAATATTATCTTTATTTTTACATAAATCTAAAAAAATTCACCATCTTAAAGCGAAACTCAAAAAATTAGTAATAATCTTCAACAAAATTCATATTGTCATCAAATCCATAACTCAAATCTTCAAATAAACTCATATTCATCTCCAATAACATCAAATTCGTCAAATAAATATTTCAAACTTTAAGATTTGATCTCCAAATCACCAAGACAATATCTTCTTTTTTCTATCATTCAACAAATCAAATCTCTAACCTAAATTTTAAATTGTGAATTTTTTATTTGATGGATTTGATATTGTTGGAGATGACATATGAATTTATTTAAAGATTTAACTTATGAATATGATGAAAATATGAATTTAGTTGAAGATAATTACTAATTTTTTGAGTTTTGTTTGAAGACGATAATAAATTTTCTGAATTTATGTAAAAAAAAATAATATTATTGATATTTTAATATATAAAGGATCAAATCGGAAAAAAAAATTAATTAAATTATTACATAAAATTAAGTTAAGGAATCGGAATAAATATTTTACCTAAATTATTTAAAATTTATTTGTACAAAATAATACATAACATATGTTGTAAAAAGAACAATATAGGATATATGTTGCCACTTATGCATAAGAAGATTTTGTATTGTCATACACAATAATGAAGTAAATAAATTTTGTTTAAAATAGCCACAGCAATATTTTGTTTACATTGGTCACTAATTGTTGATCTTTTTCTCATAAGTTTATTTTGGTGCACTAGAAATAAAAGAGGTTATACCTATTTCTACGTAATTATAATCACGTTTTAACATAAATATTTGATTATTATGGTATCAAATGCAAATTCTTAAATGTTTGACGTTGCCTTGTATTTTTTATGAGTTGTTACTGTTCTAACATAAATCTTCGATTATTATGTCTCCATTTTGTATTAATACAATTAATAAATGAGAAGACATATAGATATCTCAGAAAACAAAGTATAATTTATTTTTTAGATGTTGAATTTTATTTACTAATAGATATAATATCAAAATAATGTAATAATAGATATATATTTTTGAAATTAAAATTTGAAAAAGAGATCCAATTTGAGGGTGTTAATATCTCGCCCAACACTTATACTTATATCGGCCCCATAAACCTAACTCAGTAAAACAAGAAATGAAAGAAAAAAACTAAAAAAAATTCTCAAATTATGGAAGTTCTCTAGTCCTTAAATAATATATATATATATGTGTGTTATTTAATATTTTATGTATAGTATGAATTTTAATTTTCTTTTTGAAAATATAATTTTAATATTTAATATTGTAGTACTTTATTATTGTATACTAATTATGATTTTATTTTTTTATTATAATAAATAAAAAATTTAATTAATTATTTTATATATATGAATGAGTGGAAAAAAATTTGTCGGACGAGACTGATAATCTAAATTTAAAATCCAACAAAAATAAATTTAGATGTGCATTTTTCTAAATTAATCAAAGTCGGGACATGGAAAGTAAAATCCGCCAAGCGCCGCTTCTATGCTAGATATATAATTTTAGTGTGACTTTTTTGTTCTTATTTTACCCTTGATGTATATTACTTTAATTACAAATTTTTATACATAATAGTATGAATTTGTCTCATTTAAAGCGAGAAGTTTGTGAAGTTAGTGGATTAATGATTAATATTATAATAATTTATAATTGATCATGCATGTACACAAAATAAACAACCATTTATTTGATATTCAATGATTTAGAGGAGTCAAATCCTAAAAGCATATCGATTTGTGGTTAAAAAAAAACCAAGTTTAGATATTTTATTTTTTGTTTTCAATTTTACCATTTGTGTTAACTATTTTCTTTACATTTTATCTTTACAAGTCAAATAACTTTTTTTTTATAAAAATAATCATACATTTTAGGTTTTTTTTTAATATATATCCCACTTTTAATTTTTTTTAAATACTCTAATTAAAAATTAGTATATCAAAATGTTCTAATTTTTAAATTTTTAAGAGATCACATACTAGAGATGCGATTATGTAAAGCAAAAAACAAAAATATAGGAGTCGTAGCGTGTTATATTTTGTAGATGCGACCTTCTACACATATTTTTATTTTATTTTATTATATTAATTGATAGAATAAAAAATAAAAAATATTAATTATCAATTAATAATAATATAATATTAATTAAAATTAATAAAAAATATAAAAAAATTATAAAGACTGAATAAAATTGTCGGTAACATTCTGAGTATATTTTGGATTAAGTTCAGCTAATTCCACATGTTATCTACAAGTCTACTAAATCCTCAATCTTTGGTATTTTAAACATTTCATTTTTATTCCATAACTTTGATTATTTTTAGAAAATCAAGGTCAACTAATGATGTTTTTTCTTTTGTATCCTTACTAATTTACAAACATGCATTAAATGAATTGTGTTTTTATTTAATAAATAAAAATAAAATAAATTAAACCAACTTAAATTTATTATTTTTAATATATTTGTCAAAAACTAAAATGACCAAACTTCAAGATGGATGGAATAGTTCGCATAAAGTGACTTGAAATGTGCAAATTCTAAAGACACATTGACATATCAAAATGACAGTTAATTAAATACATTAAGTTTATCTAGTGGAGTATAGAAGTTTAGAGAGAGAGTATGTATAATCAAGTGCATAAGATCTATAATAATCTTTGTGAGCTTGACTAATCCAATGGTTCCAAAGAAAAAAAAAAAGAAACTAGACAATGATTGACCATTTCTATAACTGTCCATTTAAATGTATCCTATATCCCATAATATTATTATATTGCATATTTGAACTTTCACTAGTTTCTTAAGGTAGGGTCATTTAAATATCCTTTAGAATTCAAAAGAAAATTATACTACGAGCTTCAAGAATAGATATTTTTTCTTGCATTTGAATGCCATGCCATCCCTTCACTTCACCTTAAATTCTTTTAACAAAAAAGAAGAAGAAAAAAAATCAAAATGACCGTTGACAAGCACTTTCCATAACACACTCAACAAACGCCATTAAATTACATACACTATGTTTAATTAATTAATGATTAATGATGAAAAGCCAAAGTATGTTACTTAGGAGACAATAAACAAGTTAGCACCGACCCAAGATGGAGCTGTAGGCCGAAGAGTATGAGGTGTGCCATTCATATGACCACCTGTCTTACGATGATCTTGAGGTGTGCCACCAGCTTCAAAGAATTTTTTGACACATCACTATCATACTTTATTAGATTATATTATGTTAAGAAAAATAGTAAATAATTAAAAGATTATAAGCGTCTATTCATACTTATTAGGAAAAAGTTTGATTGTTGTTTGTTGTATATTTATTAATGTATATGTCGGTTTGTTTGCTGACATGAAAGAATTATGAATGAAATGGATCTCTATCTAATAAAATATTAATAATACTAATTATAAATATTAACATTTATATATGTATATTAAATCCAAATTCAGAAGAACAATTTTAAATTACCTTGAAATTTTTTCCTACTACCATAGCCATTAATAATATTTAAAACATTTTTTTTAATATATATGAATATATATATATATATATATATATTTTTGTTTTTTGTAGTGAGTATCTTTTTGTATTAAAAAAAAGGATATATGAATATCTTATTAATTGTTGTGAAGCATATTTTTAATAAATGATAAAAAATTCAAATTCGTTTGTAAGAAAAACAAAAACTTTCCATAAAAACGCAAACTTTCTCTGTCATCTCTACCTTTGTACTTTAGTTTCTACAATGTGCAAGCTGGTCCCTATTCATCATATTCAAATTTTTCTATAGGACTAAGCTTCCAAAGCTGGTTCATTGAACAATACTCTCAAAGGAAAAACAAAGCTACTCATTGATTCTGATTCTGATTCTTCTGGGTAGGTAAAATTCAATTAAATCCTTTCATTTTTATATAGTACTAGTTGTTGAGTTCATACAAGAAATAAAAAGTTGCGATCTTTGGAAACAATGAAGAAAGTGAAGCTAAACCCATTACTGTTACTCTTTCCAAATAGGCCTAAACTTCTTCACATTTTCATGGCTCTTATGTTTCTCTATTTGCTCTTCACAACTTTTGAAATCAAAACTTTTGGGTCTGTTTCAGTTTCCTCATTGATAAAGAATGATCCCCAAAACACCCATCATAGAAAAGCCTTAAACTTTCCCTCACAAGAATCATTTGGGGTGTTGCAAGATTTGCATAAAGTTTCCACCTTTAGTTTCAATAAAGGTTTGAATGATTCTAGTTTGACCCATGACAAATTTTCTGAGATTCAAAGGGCTGCTAGAGATGCTTGGGTTGAAGGGAAGAGATTCTGGGAAGAAATTCAGATTTTGGAACTTGAAACTGATAATGTGGCTGAGAATGTTTCTGATTCGTGTCAGAATTCGATATCAATATCTGGGTCTGAATTAATGAACCAGAAAGGGATCATGGTGCTTCCTTGTGGGTTAACGTTGTGGTCTCATGTTACTGTTGTTGGGACACCACGTTTGGCTCATTGGGAGAATGATCCTAAGATAACTGTGGTTAAGGATGAAGAGGAAAAAGTGATGGTGTCACAGTTTATGATGGAGCTTCAAGGGTTGAAGATTGTTGATAAGGAGGAACCACCTAAGATACTTCATTTTAATCCTAGGTTGAAAGGTGATTATAGTGGGAAGCCTGTGATTGAGCAGAATACTTGTTATAGGATGCAATGGGGTTCTGCTCTCAGGTGTGAGGGGTGGAAGTCCAGGCCTGATGAAGATTCTGGTAATTGATTTCAACTTTTCTCATTTAAAGTTTAATTAGGCACTTATCTATAAGCGTTGATCATTGTAAGTGCTTATGTATAAGCTATTTCTATATCAAAAGATAAAATAAAATCCACATGTTTTCATATAAGTTATAAGCTGTTTGCATTAGCTATTCTAGAGAGCTTATGGATATGTTATAAACTGTTTCTGTTTGTATGAACTCTCGCAAACAGTTCCACAAGTATTTATGGCAGTAAATAAATTCAAATAAGCCAATTCAAACAGGTCATTTGTTGTTGTTGTTTTTGTTGATGTCTTGGTTTGAAATTGAGGTTGCTTTGCAGTTACAAAAAGTGCAGAAAGCCATTGCGATCGTGGCCACATAACTTGTGATGTGATTGTGGAAAATGTTGTTTCACAATTATAGAAATTGCAGTAAGTTTCTGTTGTTGTGGCCAAATTGCAGTTGTAACTAATGTGATTGTGGAAACCTTGGAATCATGATATGGTGGCTGCAATTGTTGTTCTGACTTCTGAGCTTCTGTTTACATGTCTTCTGTGAATTAGAAGGAAGAAAAACTGGATTCTGTTATCATTTCTCTTTTGTGAATGTGTACATTGTTTATGTTCCATTTTTCTCTTCAGCTTGTTAGTTTTAAGGAGCATCACTCACTCATCTGTGTAATTTCCTTTTTTTTTGTGCTTTATAAAGTTGATGGACAGGTGAAATGTGAAAAGTGGATTCGCGACGATGATAGCCATTCGGAAGAGTCTAAGTCAACGTGGTGGTTAACTAGAATGATCGGGCGAAAACATAAGATCTCTATAGATTGGCCATACCCTTTTATTGAGGGAAGATTATTTGTACTCACCTTAACCGCTGGCTTGGAAGGTTACCATGTTAGTGTGGATGGGAAGCATGTGACCTCTTTTCCCTATCGCACGGTAGGTATTATCATCATGTCATCTTTTACTTTTTGAATGCAGAAATATCCAAAAAGTTTATGTTATTATATTCTCAGGGATTTTCTCTTGAGGACGCCACCGGTCTATCAATAAAAGGCGATGTTGATGTGCACTCTATATTTGCTGCTTCGTTACCAACATCACATCCAAGTTTTGCACCACAGATGCATCTTGAATTGCTTCCTCAATGGAAAGCTCCACCTGTTCACCATTTGAACGTGGAGCTTTTCATTGGAATACTTTCTGCAGGCAACCATTTTGCCGAACGAATGGCAGTAAGGAAATCCTGGATGCAGCATAAGTTAATCAAATCTTCGCATGTCGTTGCTCGATTCTTTGTTGCTTTGGTAAGAGCCAATGCATCATGCCTACCCCTCAGTAATGATAAAATTCACAAATACTTTCTTTTGTTAAAACTATTCACTTTTTTTGTTGTTTTCATTTCTCATGTAAAAGCATGGAAGGAAGGATATAAATGTGGACATTAAGAAAGAAGCAGAATATTTTGGTGATATTATTATTGTTCCATACATGGATCATTATGACCTTGTTGTGTTGAAGACCATAGCTATCGCCGAATATGGGGTGAGTAGCGGCGAATAAGATAAACAATACTTATTTGTATTTTAATTATGTGTTTCCTCCATTTACCTTCAGTTTTTTTGCTTTATTATCTATTGTTATTGAACATGGTTGTTAGCAGATTCGTGTCATAGCTGCAAAGTATATCATGAAGTGCGATGATGACACATTTGTAAGAGTGGATTCTATCATCAGTGAAGCAAGAAAAGTAGGAGTTGGAAAAAGTTTGTATATTGGCAATATGAATTACCACCATAGACCCCTTCGCCATGGTAAATGGGCAGTCACGTATGAGGTATGATTTTCTTTTTCTTTGTTTTGCATTTCTACTTTTTCTTTTTAGACCTATCATTCTTTAAATGTGTAGTTAGCTTTCTATATTACTTTTTTATTATGAGCAATATGTCTTTACAATTTAAAAGTTGCTTTTACTAATTGTTTTTAGTGCATGGTTGTCTACTAGTCCTTTTATCATGGTTGTCTACTAGTCCTTTTATTACAGATAATAATTTGAAAAATGGAAGAAACTGAATGTAACTAGATGTATCAGGGTCGGACACTCGCATGTGTTAGACACCGAGCACGCCTTCAATGTGAAGTGTCAGCACTACACATATTTTAACGATGTATTTTACCAATATATGAATGTTTGGAGCCTAAATATATTTTTCCCAAATCCCATGTGATTAGTCTGATGAAGTCAATTGAGACATTTGAATTTCTAGATCATTAGCTGAAGTTCTGCACATTATGTTTCTGCTTGCTCTTGGATTCTGAGTTCTGCTCTTAATTGGTCAAATAAAAAAAAACTATAGGAATTTCAAGTAATATGACTTCATTTCAGTGAGCTGAAGTTCCAGTCTTGAAATTCTAGACAATTACATTTGTGCTAGTCATTTTCTTGGACTTTTGAGACTGAATTTAACATCACATGTTCTAGTCAGTTAATGTTTTATGCCTTTTTCTTTTCCTTCTGAAAAAAATGTGTTCATTAACTTTCAGGAATGGCAAGAGGAAGAGTATCCTATCTATGCTAATGGTCCAGGTTATATAATCTCATCAGACATCGCACATTTCATTGTATCCAACTTCGAGGAGCACAAATTAAAAGTAAGTATGCGAATGATCTTTGCTAGTTACACCGTTGTCTTTCCCATTCTTTACTCTCATTTCTCCCTTTCGTACGCACCTGCTTGGAAATGTGTTTCAACTTTGTGTTCTTTTTAACACCGTTATTTCAGATTGAAGGCACGTGATTGACACGTATCGGTATCCGACACCGACACATATAGTTACATTCAATCATGATTATTTTCTCAAACTATTACAAATGTCTACGTGTTAGTGTTGTGTCTGATGTCTGTGTCAGTACTTCATAGCTTGTGTCATCATTAATCAATTTCAATGTGTTGTAGTTATTTAAAATGGAGGATGTGAGCATGGGAATGTGGGTAGAGCAATTCAACAACAATTCAAGACCAGTTGAGTATGTACATAGCTTCAAATTCTGCCAATTTGGGTGTATTGAAGGTTACTACACTGCACATTACCAATCTCCAAGACAAATGACATGTATGTGGGATAAGTTGCAACACAAAGGAAAACAACTATGTTGTAACAACAGATGACATATTCTATAATCATATGTTTGCAGATTTTAATATGTAATGACAAAGTTTTGTGACCTCCACATATTCATTCATTGTTTATAACCTTTTATTTATTTACTTTTTTCCACTTTTGATTCTGCCAGATAGATAGCTTATATTATTATGTATATTAAGTAAAGTTGGATATACTACAGCAATTGCTGTAGGGAGAAAAAGCAATGGTTTGTAAATTTATAATGTAGAGAAATATGATATAGAAGCCGAATATAATGATTCTTTTTTCTGCTTTGACTTTGTTTGTTGTTGGCTATGCTAAAATTAATTCTCAGTATTAAGTGGTATAGAGTATTTAGGAGTTGGAAGGGGAAGAATGAAATAAAGTAGTTTCGAACTGCCCCTTTTCCTATAAATTAATTTAAACTTCATTTTCATTTTTCGTCATTGTTGGCGTGAATATTTTGTATCTACAACATTGGTGTCAATGGTCTGTGTGGCGGGTGCAGAGACTATCTATTATATCTATTATATATATTTAAAACAGACCCTGAATGCCACCTCACCGCCGAATGCCATTTCATTCTATTTCATCCACCTATACAAATATTTCCCACATCATCTAAAAAGCTGATGTGGACCTCTCCTCTTTTCTCCCTTCTCAAACATGCTCTCAATGCCTAATCTCCTTAATCCTCCTCTCAATAATAATATTATTTTATAATAAATTTATAAATTATAAAATTATTTTATAATTATTTATAACAAATTTATAATTTATAAATTATTTTACAATTTGATAATAATTTATAATCTATATTATTATCAAATTATTTTATAATTTATTTTATAATAAATTTATAAATTACTTTATAATATTATTAGTCATTTACCAATGGTAATAATTTATAATAAATTTATAAATTATAAAATTATTTTACAATTATTTATAACAAATTTATAATTTATAAATTATTTTACAATTTGATAATAATTTATAATCTATATTATTATCAAATTATTTTATAAGTTATTTTATAATAAATTTATAAATTACTTTATAATATTATTAGTCATTTACCAATGGTAATAATTGATATTATTAGTAATTAAATTCAATAGAAAAAAACTACCTAATCACTCATAAATATCGACATAAATATCCTTCTTT
>NC_021166.2:24939570-24956264 GCF_000331145.2 Cicer arietinum
ATCATATATATATATATTAAAATAGACTCCTACATCTTCATTAAATATTGTGCCACCTAAAAACTCATGTGGCACATCTAAAAGTTTTGTCATGAGAAAACATTCTGCATATGTAAGTTTTTACAACTTCACTTTATCAACTCAAAAGAAAATCTCTTTGGAACCCAATTATTTTCAAAGAAGTAGATATAGTTGGAAAATTCTTTTTTTTTTACACAACTTTTGAATGAGTTGTATTTTGTAACATATTATACCTATTTGCTCATTTTTCTCAAAATCTTGATTGTTCTTAGTTAGAGTATTGTTTTTGCAGACATATTTTAACTCATTTATGACATGAAAGTGTATTGGCTCCTCAAAAGACAAAGAAGATTGTCCACATTCAGCTTTATATGAGTGTTAGTATTGTGTATTCGAGAGAAAACTATGTACCATTTATATTAAAAAAGTATTTGTGGTTTTTTTACGGAGATGTTTTATATTGTCAATTTTTTTTTAAAATACTACCAATTTTAAGTTTCTACATATGTTTTACCTTTACTCAACCGTACATACGAGTTGTTTGTGAAAATTCTCAAATCATGTTGTATAGAAGTCTCATACTTAAAATATTGGAATTTAGATTTTTTACTTCTTTGACATGATTGTAATGAAATGAATATTAAATGACAAACTCATTTTTATAATTTTCTAACAATATTTTGACAATAAATTTAGATTTGACAACAAAAAAAGAGCATGATTAATTTGATTTTGTGGTAGATAATTACATATATTAATATTTATTAAAATACTTTTAAGACTTTTAACACTAAATATAATTTATGAATTTTATTTGTAGGACGATCTTCACTATGCAAAACATTTTACATATTTTCAAATGTGTATTTGCCAACTCATATATAATAATTACTCAAATAAATTCACTTGAAAAAAATACTCTACAAACTAAATAAGTAGATTATATTATTTTTTGAAATATTAAAATCTTATTCACAACTACTAATACGATGAAGTATACATATTCCGCGCAACGCGCGAGTTATATTCTAGTTCTCATTTATTTTAGATTCTCAATATTTAAAATTACTGAAGTATATTTATCAATTTCTTACTATTCATATGTTTGTGAGAATTTTATTGTCGTTTAGAATATGTTATTTAAATTAAGTATGTATTGCTTCGAATGTTGAGTTTTTTTTTTTTAGAAATTAAAAGGATTTTAATTCTTTCACGGGACATTGTGGGTATGATTACTCTTGCATTGTCTTAAAAAACATTTCTTTTTTTATTCCGATTCTATTGCATGAAGAAATTTTACTATCTCGCAAGGTTGTTTATGTGGAGATCCCTACACCATAAGAGGAAATGACTTCATCGACATGAGTTTTTGGTCTAGTCTACGTCTAAACAAAACTAAGACTTCTTCAAATCTCACATACACATAATAGGTCAGTGTTATACTTAAAATTTTTAGACATATTTGACTTAGATTTTGCAAAGCCTAATTCAACATAGACTATTTTTAACTTTAAAGGTATTTTTAGTTGGAGGTAGATGGTGAATTGAAAATATTTTAGATAAAATACATTTGATTCATTATTAGAAAAAGAGGATAGGTGAAGGAAACAAAATCGCTTATAAATTGGTTTTGTTCTATCTTTATTTTGAGATTTAAAAAGGAACGGAGAGATTCCACCCAACTAAAAAAACTATTTATAATCTCTTATCCCTTTAATTAAACACATAATCATTAAAAAAAAATTTCCCTCCTCATTCTTCCCCTCATTTCAGTTGAACTAAATAGACAATATTAATATATTTTTTGTTGCGTTCTTTTTATAATATATTATAATTTTTTACACATATAATATAGTTAGTTAGCAAATTAATTTATTTTATTTTTTTAAAAAAGTTAGCAAATTAATTCCAATGAAAATTTAAAATTTAATTAATTAATTAGTAGTTTAGAGCGTTCCTGTTGTGTCCTTGGTGATTCTATCATCCCCAACATGGTTGAATACTTGAGCCGTTCAGCAACTCCCGCGCCACCGTTCCGCATTTCAACTTCAACTTCAACTCTGACCTCTACTGGCTACTAAACCTCATTCATCTCCGGCTAAATATTCCAACAACATTATCCCTATCCCTCTCCCTTAATGTCGTAATGGGTTTTCCTCTCCCAAACAACACATGAAGAGAACAACATCAATCACCATCATCACCTATCTCCAACGACACCGTTTCAATCAATATCACCATCTTCCACTCACCGCCGCACACTTCTCAACAACACCCCGCCCTTTTCCTGACTACTCCCCTAAAACGCCTTCCATCTCTGACTCCGACATTATCCGCCACGTCACCGCTACCATCAAACGACGCCGTTCCGAACCCCTCACCCGTGTTCTCAAACCTTACCAATCTCGCTTCAAATCCAACCATCTCATTTGGGTTCTCATCAACATCAAAAACGACTACAAACTTGTTCTAAACTTCTTCAACTGGGCGCAAAAACCTTTCATCACTTTGGAATCACTCTGCATTGTCGTTCACCTAGCTGTTTCTTCTAACGACATTGAAACCGCGAAACGACTCGTTTTTGAGTTCTGGACTACGCCGCGTTTCGATGTTTCCAAGTCGTTTGATCTTTTTACTGAGAAGTTGATTTATACTTATAAGGATTGGGACTCACACCCTCTTGTTTTTGATCTGTTCTTTCAAGTGCTTGTTGAAACTGGGTTTGTTTTACAAGCTGAGAAGCTTTTTCATAAGTTGTTGAGTTATGGTGTTGTTGTGTCTGTAGATTCTTGTAATTTGTTTCTGTCTAGGTTGTCTTGCAATTTCCATGGTTTGAAGACCGCAGTTAAGGTGTTCGATGAATTTCCTCAATTGGGTGTTTGTTGGAATACTGTTTCATATAATATTGTTCTTCACTGTCTTTGTCAATTGGGTAAAGTGAAAGAAGCACATAGCCTGCTTGTACAAATGGTGCAGAGAGGGAATTTTCCTGATGTTGTAAGTTATGGTGTTGTTGTTAGTGGGTATTGTGGAATTGGTGAGCTTGATAAGGTTTTGAAACTTGTGGAAGAGTTGAAGAGAAAGGGGTTGAAACCTAATGAATACATTTACAATAATATAATTGGTCTTCTTTGTAAGAGTGGCGAAGTAGTTGAAGCGGAGCGAGTGTTGAGGGAGATGAGTAAATGCGGCGTTTTTCCTGATAATGTAGTGTATACTACTCTCATTAGTGGTTTCTGCAAGGCTGGGAATTTTCCGGCTGCGTTCAAACTGTTTGATGAAATGAGGTATAAGAAAATAGTTCCTGATTTTGTTACATATACTTCTGTGATTCATGGGATTTGTAAGAGTGGAAAGATGGTAGAAGCGCGCGAACTGTTTAGTGAAATGTTTGTGAAAGGGATGAAACCGGATGAAGTTACGTATACTGCTCTTATTGATGGGTATTGTAAGGCTGCTGAAATGAAAGAGGCTTTTTCTCTTCACAACCAGATGGTTCAGAAGGGTCTGATTCCAAATGTTGTCACTTATACCGCATTGGTTGATGGCCTTTGTAAGAATGGAGAGGTTGATGTAGCAAATGAGCTTCTTCATGAAATGTCAGGAAAGGGACTTCAACCAAATGTCTACACGTATAACACGGTTGTTAATGGTCTTTGTAAGATAGGAAATATAGAACAAGCGGTTAAACTTATGGAAGAAATGGATATGGCAGGGTTTTATCCCGACACTGTTACATACACAACACTCATGGATGCATATTGTAAGATGGGGGAAATGGCCAAGGCTCACGAGTTGCTGCGGTTTATGCTCGATAAAGGACTTCAACCTACAATTGTTACATTCAATGTGCTCATGAATGGGTTTTGCTTGTCAGGGATGTTGGAAGATGGTGAAAGGTTAATCAAATGGATGTTAGAGAAAGGTATAACGCCAAATGCCACGACGTTCAATTCTCTTATGAAGCAGTACTGCATTAGAAATAACATGCGTGCAACTACCGAGATTTACAAGGGTATGCGTGCTCGAGGAGTGATGCCCGACAGCAACACCTACAATATTTTGATTAAAGGGCATTGTAAAGCTAGAAATATGAAAGAGGCATGGTTTCTTTATAAAGAAATGGTTGAACAAGGATTTAGTGTCACTGCCACTTCCTATAATGCTCTTATAAGAGGTTTCTTTAAGAGGAAGAAACTTGTGGAAGCTAGGAAGCTATTTGAGGAGATGAGAACACATGGTTTGGTTGCTGAGAAAGATATTTATGATATTTTCGTCGATGTGAACTATGAAGAAGGGAACTGGAAAATCACTCTTGAGCTTTGTGATGAAGCAATAGAGAAATGTCTTGTCAAAGAAACATAGTTGACTTTTGTATAACACCAATTTTTGTCTTCATAAAGAGAATACACTTGACTTTTAGGTATTTTGCAAAACACTCATGTAGATTATTTTACAAACACACAAATTGGAGAGTAGTAACATCATCAAATTCAAAATAGACACTTCAAGATTTGTTGAGATTATTGTTAGGATCCTGCAAAATGGACGTGCTTTTGTCCCTTTTGCCCCTGTCATTATAAGAAACAGATGTAGTAGACAATTTTTTCAGTAGAAAGATGTAAATAGAGAATTTAAATGAAAGTAGCTCTTGCAACCTTCTACTTTTCTGGTGCAGTTTTGTCATCCTTCAGTTCCTGTTATAGATTAGTCTACTGAACAAGCTTGCTCTCTTAGGTTTTTATTTTATATTTAAAAGTTAAATGATAATTGTCCAGCATTGTCATGTGTTAGGCCTCTTATTATTATGTCATTTATTATTAGACTGCTTTTATATTATATTATTAGGCAACAATTATTTTATTAGACTTTATTGAATAAATAGGGAAATGGAAGGAAAAGTCGGTGGACATTTTATTTTGGTACTGAATATTGATTGTGAGAGACCAAACTCTCGAGTTCTTAGAAGGGAGAGGTCAAGACTCTCAAATTTCTTGAGTAGGAAGTGTCTATCTTAATTTTCTTTGTTTTCTCTCTTACGATTCTATAAACTAGATTCTCTGTTTAATCTAAATTCTTGCCACAGTAATCATAACTGTTCAATAAAAGTTGGTTATTTCATTTGTATTTCTATGTTCGGTACTGGTTTCTATCATCAAGCTGCCAGTTTAGTAAATGCTTATTATATACACATTTACATCTTGATGTAAGTTCTAACAAAATATTTACAAGTTGTTATTTTTAAATGTTCTGCAGAAAAATGTGAATTTTGTTTTTGATTTTAATGCAGTTACAGGACAATTGCTAAATTTTAGACTGCAGTGGATCCATTTCCTTTGATTGATGGATTAAGGAAATGACTATAGTGTGTTTTATTTCCACGAAGTTCTCCATGAAGTATGTACTCTCCAAAGGCATACACATACATAAGGTGATTGTTTGTTCCTGATAAGTGCTTGTGTATGAATTTTTCAACATGTGTCCTGAGGTAGCATTGTCAATTTTGGGTTATTGTCCCTGCTAATTGTACTTTCTGTACAATGTGCAAGCTGGTCCCTATTCATCATATTCAAATTTTTCTGTAGGACTAAGCTTCCAAAGCTGGTTCATTGAACAATACTCTCAAAAGAAAAACAGAACTACTCATTGATTCTGATTCTGATTCTTCTGGGTAGGTAAAATTAAATTAAATCCTTTCATTTTTATAGTACTAGTTGTTGAGTTTATACAAGAAATAGAAAGTTGTGATCTTTGGAAACAATGAAGAAAGTGAAGCTAAACCCATTATTGTTACTCTTTCCAAATAGGCCTAAACTTCTTCACATTTTCATGGCTCTTATGTTTCTCTATTTGCTCTTCACAACTTTTGAAATCAAAACTTTTGGGTCTGTTTCAGTTTCCTCATTGATAAAGAGTGATCCCCAAAACACCCATCATAGAAAAGCCTTAAAGTTTCCCTCACAAGAATCATTTGGGTTGTTGCAAGATTTGCATAAAGTTTCCACCTTTAGTTTCAATAAAGGTTTGAATGGTTCTAGTTTGGCCCATGATAAATTTTCTGAGATTCAAAGGGCTGCTAGAGAAGCTTGGGTTGAAGGGAAGAGATTCTGGAAAGAAATTCAGATTTTGGAACTTGAAACTGATAATGTGGCTGAGAATGTTTCTGATTCGTGTCAGAATTCGATATCAATATCTGGGTCTGAATTAATGAACCAGAAAGGGATCATGGTGCTTCCTTGTGGGTTAACATTGTGGGCTCATGTTACTGTTGTTGGGACACCACGTTTGGCTCATTGGGAGAATGATCCTAAGATAACTGTGGTTAAGGATGAAGAGGAAAAAGTGATGGTGTCACAGTTTATGATGGAGCTTCATGGTTTGAAGATTGTTGATAAGGAGGAACCACCTAAGATACTTCATTTTAATCCTAGGTTGAAAGGTGATTATAGTGGGAAGCCTGTGATTGAGCAGAATACTTGTTATAGGATGCAATGGGGTTCTGCTCTCAGGTATGAGGGGTGGAAGTCCATGGCTGATGAAGATTCTGGTAATTGATTTCAACTTTTCTCATTTAAAGTTTAATTAGGCACTTTTCTATAAGCGTTGATCATTTTAAGTGCTTATATATAAGCTATTTCTATATCAAAAGATAAAATAAAATCCACATGTTTTCATATAAGTTATAAGCTGTTTGCATTAGCTATTCTAGAGAGCTTATGGATATGTTATAAACTGTTTCTGTTTCTATGAACTCTCGCAAACAGTTCCACAAGTATTTATGGCAGTAAATAAATTCAAATAAGCCAATTTAAACTAAACAGGTCATTTGTTGTTGTTGTTTTTGTTGATGTCTTGGTTTGAAATTGAGGTTGCTTTGCAGTTACAAAAAGTGCAGAAAGCCATTGCGATCGTGGCCACATAACTTGTGATGTGATTGTGGAAAATGTTGTTTCACAATTATAGAAATTGCAGTAAGTTTCTGTTGTTGTGGCCAAATTGCAGTTGTAACTAATGTGATTGTGGAAACCTTAGAATCATGATATGGTGGCTGCAATTGTTGTTCTGACTTCTGAGCTTCTGTTTACATGTCTTCTGTGAATTAGAAGGAAGAAAAAATGGATTCTGTTATCATTTCTCTTTTGTGAATGTGTACATTGTTTATGTTCCATTTTTCTCTTCAGCTTGTTAGTTTTAAGGAACATCACTCACTCATCTGTGTAATTTCCTTTTTTTTGTGCTTTATAAAGTTGATGGACAGGTGAAATGTGAAAAGTGGATTCGCGACGATGATAGCCATTCAGAAGAGTCTAAGTCAACGTGGTGGTTAACTAGAATGATCGGGCGAAAACATAAGATCGCTATAGATTGGCCATACCCTTTTATTGAGGGAAGATTATTTGTTCTCACCTTAACCGCCGGCTTGGAAGGTTACCATGTTAGTGTGGATGGAAAGCATGTGACCTCTTTTTCCTATCGCACGGTAGGTATTATCATCATGTCATCTTTTACTTTTTGAATGCAGAAATATCCAAAGAGTTTATGTTATTATATTCTCAGGGCTTTTCTCTTGAGGACGCCACGGGTCTATCAATAAAAGGCGATGTGGATGTGCACTCTATATTTGCTGCTTCGTTACCAACATCACATCCAAGTTTTGCACCACAGATGCATCTTGAGTTGCTTCCTCAATGGAAAGCTCCACCTGTTCACCATCTGAACGTGGAGCTTTTCATTGGAATACTTACTGCAGGCAACCATTTTGCCGAACGAATGGCAGTAAGGAAATCTTGGATGCAACATAAGTTAATCAAATCTTTGCATGTCGTGGCTCGATTCTTTGTTGCTTTGGTAAAAGCCAATGCATCATGCCTACCCCTCAGTAACGATAAAATTCACAAATACTTTCTTTTGTCAACTATTCACTTTTTTTGTTTGTTTTCATTTCTCATGTAAAAGCATGGAAGGAAGAATATAAATGTGGACATTAAGAAAGAAGCAGAATATCTTGGTGATATTATTATTGTCCCATACATGGATCATTATGACCTTGTTGTGTTGAAGACCATACTATCGCCGAATATGGGGTGAGCAGCGGCGAATAAGATAAACAATACTCATTTGTGTTTTAATTATGTGTTTCCTCCATTTACCTTCAGTTTTTTATCTCTATTATCTATTGTTATTGAACATGGTTGTTAGCAGATTCATGTCATAGCTGCAAAGTATATCATGAAGTGCGATGATGACACATTTGTAAGAGTGGATTCTATCATCAGTGAAGCAAGAAAAGTAGGAATTGGAAAAAGTTTGTATATTGGCAATATGAATTACCACCATAGGCCCCTTCGCCATGGTAAATGGGCAGTCACATATGAGGTATGATTTTCTTTTTCTTTGTTTTGCATTTCTACTTTTTCTATTTAGACCTATCATTCTTTAAGTGTGTAGTTAGCTTTCTATATTACTTTATTATTATGAGCAATATGTCTTTAAAATTTAAAAGTTGCTTTTACTAATTGTTTTTATAGTGCATGGTTGTCTATTAGTCCTTTTATCATGGTTATCTACTAGTCCTTTTATCATGGTTATCTACTAGTAATATAACCTATGAAGCACTGACACAGATACAAACATAAACACCGACACTTACATCGATAATAATTTGAAAAATGGAAGAAATTGAATTTAACTAGATGTGTCAGGGTCAGGCATTGACACATGTTAGACACCGAGCAAATTATGTTCCTGCTTGCTGTTGGATTCTGAGTTCTGCTCTTAATTGGTCAAATAAAAAAAACTATAGGAATTTCAAGCAATATGACTTCATTTCAGTGAGCTGAAGTTCCAGTCTTGAAATTCTAGACAATTATATTTGTGCTAGTCATTTTCTTGGACTTTTGAGACTGAATTTAACATCACATGTTCTAGTCAATTAATGTTTTATGCCTTTTTTTTCCTTCTGAAAAAAATGTGTTCATTAACTTTCAGGAATGGCAAGAGGAAGAGTATCCTATCTATGCTAATGGTCCAGGTTATATAATCTCATCAGACATCGCTCAGTTCATTGTATCCAACTTCGAGGAGCACAAATTAAAAGTATGTATGCGAATGATCTTTGCTAGTTACACCATTGTCTTTTCCATTCTCTACTCTCATTTCTCCCTCTCGTGCTTGCGCGCACCAGCATGGAAATGTGTTTCAACTTTGTGTTCTATTAAAACAAAAGAGTAATGCATTTTGTGTTTCATTTCAACTAACAATGCGTCTTGGAAGTTGATAATTTCTTTAAAATGAATAGTTGCATACAATGGATGTGGCAGAAGTATCTCCTTTATCTATCTAAGTCTTAACAATCCACCCCTCTTCAAAACAACCTTGTCTTCAAGGTTGACATGTATTCTTGTAGGTGTTATATTTGATAATATGGATAGGCTTCCCTTGTCCTTTCCAAACACTCATTAAAATTGAGGTGATGACACCCTCCTGCAACATGTTCTTATATAGATTATTGAGAGTTGTATCCCACCAAAGTAAGGAGCTGTTACTCTCATTTTCATGAATGCCATATGGATCCCACAATTGTAAGGAGAAAGGCTCCTTCACCACAATCTCCTTTGCTGCCACCGCCGAGATTAACTTGTTAATTATTCTGCACAATTGTATATGTCCCACATTAGACCGGAATAAGCCACCTTTATTGTGTTGGACTTGCACACTTTCAGCTTCATTAAGGTCACACAGTAGCTCAATCTCAGAAACTTAGTGATCAGTCCTACCTTTCGCTTCTTCTAACATGCAACACGCACTAAGACGGCTCAACATTTTATCTTACTAAGTGCAAGAAGACAAAAGAAGTGGAACTTGCTGTTTTGGCTTGCTGTGTTATGAAGTGTATGGCTCATGAGAAATGGTGTTATGTTCGGGGGTCGGTGTTGACAGTGTTATGCACAAAACCAAAATTCTATATTGGTCTTTGGTTAGTTGGTTTTAAGAACAGTTTGATTTAAACTATTTTAGCTGGTATATTAATCCTTTGTCATGCCTACTCTGTGAAGCATTTCTGTCGGACTTCTGAGACCATGATTAAATGGGAGAATTGCAACTCTTCATAGAAGATAAATAATTCTTTTTGTTATTATGTTGGGTCTAGACTCGTTTTGACTGCTGTATAGGTTACGGTATTCTTTTAATTCCCAATAAATTTGTTGCTTATAAAAAAAACATTTGTTAACGTGTAATAATTTGCCAAAATTACAAACAATCTTTTTTATAGAAAGGAAACCATTATAAAAAAATCTGAAAAATGAGGACGAGTCTGGAAGGGAGTATAAAAAAGCATTACTCTCCTCATATCCTCATATAACGAACAGTGTCATTTTAACCAAAAAAAATAAAAAAATAAAAATGAGTGTCATTCGCAGTTTTTAATGCAATTTTAATTATTTTTTCTTTTACTACTCTTTAATGATTATTATATACTCAATTTTTAAAATATTATGATACTTTACATTTATAATAATAAAATATTCATTAATAATTAAAATAGATATTTTGATAAAATAACTTTTTTTCTTCTTCTAATCATTACAATTTTTTAATATATATGTGAAATTTTCAACGCGTATTCCTTTTGAGAAGCCAAAAAATATAGTAGTTCACTAGTTTTCAAGCAATGTTGGCATTCAGATGCTAATTTGTCTTGTCTGGCGGTATAACGTCACTACAAAATGATTTTAACCGGTGGTGTTTGAGCCAACCAATTAAAATAATGATATTTTGATATAAACAATGTAATGTAATTTTTCATAAACTTTGATATTCTCCATTATTCGTCTTACATATTCAACAATTTCAATGGCAAAGAGTGAGGTGAAGCTTATTGGCAAATGGTCAAGTCCTTATGTGATAAGGGTGAAGATTGCCCTCAACATCAAATCCATTGAATATGAAAACTTAGAAGAAAATGAAACCTTTAACCCCAAAAGTGATCTTCTTATTCAATCCAACCCTGTTTATGGTAAAGTTCCAGTTCTTATTCACAAAGACAAACCCATTTGTGAGTCTCTCATCATTGTTGAATACATAGATGAAACTTGGTCCACTGATTCTTCTATTCTTCCCTCTGATTCTTATGATAGATCACTTGCTCGATTCTGGGTTGCTTATTTAGATCAAAAGGTAGCTTCTTTTTTGCTATTTCCTTTCTATTTCATGTTTAGAAGTTCAAAATTAAGGTGCTCTATTCTAAACTGGTTTGATTTAATTTAGAAATTCAATTTTATGTTTCCAGATTAGTATTAAAAAAAATGCGTCCTGGAGAACCAAAAATACTGCAATATGGTTAATTATGTGAAATCAACAATATTAATTTAATAGTTCAATTTATAAAATATCGGTTAAAATATCCGTAAACATTATTCTAAAAATGATTATCTTGACTTATATTCAAGAAATTTTATGATCAAATTGATATTTTTATTTTTCATGATCAAATAGGTGAAAATGGATTGAGATATATTGAATGCATATATCAATCACGGTTAAATCAAGATTTGACATTTCATAAAACATGCAATTTTGTTTATCTTAATTAGAGTCTCCCGAATCTAAGACTTTATATTGCAAATAATTCTATATTGTGATTAAGATAGTTAAAAATTAGTTATAATTAGTTGCACTATTTAAAGGCATCATAAACTAATTCTATCTTGAAGCTTCATTCATTCATTCATTCTCACTTTACCATTTTTTATTGAATTTTGGAGATTTCCAATCAAGATTACAATTGGTTCTAGCTAGTTTTATTTTTACCCTTGTCATCATCTTCTTGTTCCCACAAATATTCAAGATTTCAAATGTATTCATCAAATTTTTGCTAAAGAAAACACTTTCAATTTTATCATGCATCCCGGTCACACGCATGGTTTGATAATTGGACACACCAGTCAGGGCCTATAGGGATTATATTGTGGCTTGGCAAAGGGGTCAGTGGGTTCATAAACAGGGGGACGATAGGGGAAGGGTCAGTTTCGTCCACGACGGCGTCATCATCAAGTTCAAGCACCATTAATTGGGATCGTTTGTGTTTTTGCTGGTGACCTGGTGTAAAGACCTCGTCATAAAACATTCAAAGAATGTTAGCAGTCGAGTAAGTGCGAGCAGATTTAGGTAAAAGGGGTTTGTGTTTGGGGGATTTTGTGTAGAGGAGGTGGAGGGGATAGCAGGTTTTATGAGGAAAAAAGTACAAGGAAAATGGGGGAAACAGGAGGAGGTACAATTAGCAGTTTCACAAGATAATTCATGGAGTTTGGTGAGGTTTGTCGCATGCGCAATGGAGGTAGGGTTGAACATGCGCACATGCATTTGTGTGTGGTGGTCCAAACCAACTACAAAGATACTCAATGAATGTTCAAGAATTATCGATACTTAGGTCAAGGCGAGCTCAAACTTCTACCTAATGGTAGTAAAATAACTATCATTCTTTGTTCTTTTACCTTATGGTAGTTAGATATTTCTCATTCTATTTGTGTTTCCATTCTATGTGGTTAAGTTTTGAGTCAGATTTGATATTTGAAGACCAAATATTGGGATTCTTGATTTTATATTGGAGTGAGTACCGTTGAGACACCGAAAGATTTTCAACTTGTGGGTATAGTTAGTTATAGTTAAATATAAATAGATATGTCTTAGAATTAGATTAAGGTAGTTAGAAGTTAGACAATTATATTAGTTACCTTAGAGACACTATATAAAGGCGTATTATATACTAATTATATCATAATTCTTCATATTATCATTTCAAGTTTTATATTTCTCTTTAAAACCGCACAAAATCGATCAGTTCAATCAATTGAATTGTAAACTCACTAGTTTGCCAGTTGGATTTCAACTATACCACTTTCTGGTAGAACCAAACTGAATTGAGAATTGAGATGAACTAGGGTTGAATCGTTTCAATTGCAGTTTGTTTAACCACTTTAATTTTTGCATCATTTTTTTAATTCTTTTTATTTATATACTCATCATCCAATTTCTATCATGGTTGAATCAATTAAATCAATTGAACCATGATCTAGATGCCTCATTAATTCGACTTTCAATTCAATTTTTAAAACATTGATGTCGGTCTAGGGTCTATACTCTAAAAAAACACATTTGAAGTTGTGAACTAATTTTAAAATTATTTTTTTGACTAATTATTGTGTGAAACAAGACAGTGGTTTCCTTCCATGCAAAACATAATTACGGTTGAAGGAGAAGAAGAAAGGAAGCCATACTTTGAAGTAATGGAAGAAGTGGTTGAGAGGATGGAGGGTGCTTTTAAAAAATGCAGCAAAGGAAAATCCTTTTTTGGTGGGGATACTATTGGGTATCTTGATATTGCATTTGGGAGTTTCTTGGGATGGCTTAGTGTGATAGAGCATGAATATGCAAGGAAACTGTTGGTTGAAGAAAAAGCTCCTTGTTTGGTGAATTGGGCTGAGAGATTTGCTAATGACCCTGCTGTGAAAGGGATTATACCTATGACTGACAAGCTTGTTAAGCTTTCAAAAGCTCTTCAGATCAAATGGAGAGGTGCTATTGGTAAGAAATAGAATTTGAGAGTGTGATAATTAAAATGCTTACTTAAATGACTTTGTTGTGTGTGATGAACTTATTGAAAAAACAAAATTAAATGCGTGGAGTGGATTTTTATTTGTTATTTTTATAGTAGTCGTTATTATTAACTTTCTTTTTTCTTTATTCTTTATAGGTTGTTCGTACTTTCATATTAAGTTATTCTCTTTTGCTTTAACATCGTAGCATCTTGAAAATAGAAATTGTATTCTCAATAGATAATGCAATCAATGATGTCAATTGTTAATGATGATTTGATGGTTGAGAATTCAAGTGTTAGATTAGTCGAATTACCAAGTGTAGAGTATTTGGTCCCATTTCTTGTTTTCATTGAATTCTCCCCTTCACTTTAAATTGTATGATTTTAATGTTGCTTAACTAGTTGGCCACGGCTACCATACAATAAGTTGAAGCTTGAAAGTATAGTGTTTAGGGTGCAAGATACACATTATTGCAAATTTAAACATAGCAACATCTTTCACTAGTATTATTCCTATTTTTAATCCGGACTCTATAAATATCAGTAATACATAACTCAATATTATCCATCTGCTCAAAAAACATAATAAGAGCAATCAATAACAAAACAATTATTCGTGGCATTATTTTAAATAAGAGATGATGACACAATATGTTGTGCTTCAACACAAAACTCTATGTCACACATATTGAGAAATTGCTTTTTGCAAATAAAAAGTATAACCATTGAAAAATATCTCACACATTCGTCAATCATAGGAATTTTCAATGTGCTTCATTACTTAATGTATTAGTACTCTCGTAATCCATGTGCTACATTACTCAATGCCACTTTCTCTATCTTCTCATTGCAAAAACATGCAAGCAGTTATAAATATTGGTGACACAGGACTCAATGTTATATGTGCCCATAAAAAAACATAAATGCAATTAATCATATACACATTATAACAACAATCAACTACAAAACTATTATACGTGTCATTATTGTAAATAAGAGCTGAATATACACTGTGTTGCACATACAACACAAGTTTCTATGTCACACCCAACAGTGTCTTTTGTAAGTTAAAAGTGTAACCATTGCAAGTCAGAAATAAAACAATTTCTCTCATCTATGTGCTATGTTATCCAATGACATTTTGTCACGACCCAAAAATTTAATGTCGTGACCGGCGCACAAGCTATAAACTTAGCCTGACAAGCCTATCAACTAACTTATCAATTAAACAACTAAATCGCTCTTTAACCATTTAAAAATATATATATATGTTTTTTCTCGAAATTTCGACAGAGTATCCTCTGTAACTTCAACATTCCCAAATTTTGTAAAATCCATGTTCAGCTTTCAATCTAGTCATAATTCAAATAACATAATCAAATTGCTTAATACACTTCCCAAAAAAAAACTAAATAGACTTTCTAGACTCCAAAATACCTGCAATTTACATAGACTCAACAAATGTTACAAAAAATGGTTCTCGATCAAAGAGGTCTACCAAAAAAAAAGTATGTTGAGACTTGAATCAAATAATAGATTCCTACTCAGCTGCTTGCGAATCTGAAAAAAATAAGCAACATAAAGGGGTAAGTCACAAAGACTTAGTGAGGAGACAACAACCACCATCAATTAGAAGGGAAACACAAAAAGACACGAATAACTATTTTACAATCGGACGACAATTATGTTACACAATATTACTTAAAAGTCTAGAAAAATTCTAAATTTAAATATATACACATATATAATCATTAAAACTTATAATTTAATCGCTTGACAAAAATATTAAAAACTCCAGTTAATATCGAAACGAAATCAAAATGAACAAATCTTAAAATCATCATAAAAATCAAACAAGTAACAATACAAATTTTTAGAACCAAGAGGCGGCTTTATCTCATTGATAGCCCTTTCCCCCTAAGGGCGACCTTTCCCTTAGGGGTGGCTCCATCTAACGGATGACCCTCTCCTCTCAATCCCACAACGTATCGTCACGTATCAATTAGAGAGCTTACATCGCGTTGATAGCCCTCTCCTCCTATGGATGACATTTCTCATAGGGGCGGCTCCATCTAACGGGTAACTCTCCCTAATCAACACGAGGTAACTAGGTGCACCTAACGCAGTTAACGATTTAATAACAATAACACCGATTTCCCAAAACGCGCATTTAAAATCATTTCATCGTAATTCATGAAAAAAAAACATATTCAATCGCATAACAATTCAAGATTTAAATACTTTAACTCATATGTAAATCAAATTAATAACATTATATAACAATGACCGTTAAATTAAATAATTGACGAAATCGAGATAAAATTCAAAGGTTGTGTTCCCCAAATTTTTCAATAAATACTTTAATATAGAAAACAACAAAATAATAATAATAATAATAATAATAATAGCATTATAAAAATATATGACGTCAACTCACCGTTATGGAGAATCGTCTAAGTTTGCTCTCCAACAACTCTCAGAGTAGCCGACAAAGTCTCAGTTGACAAATCTGAGTATCAAAAATATTTTTAAGACTTTAGAGAAATTTATTATAAAGTTTAGCTACCTCTAGGAAACCATCAACATCATTTAAATATACTAAACACAAAATAAGATTTTTACTCAAAACTACATTTTTCTATGAATTCATACTAGGATTAGAGTTGTGCATTTACCTCAATGAGTCTCAATCAACAACTCTCAAGAGATGAGTACCCTTTTTCTTCCTTAGAACACAAACCCTAATCCAAAAATCCCAACCAAAAGAATTTGTAAGAGTTTGAGAAATTATGCCTGTGGAAATGTTAAATCCGTTTTAAGGGTTGAGGGTTTGAGTAATAGAGTGAGAAGAAGCAAGGAGAAGGGAAAGATAAGAAAGAAGAGAAAATAAGAAAAAAATGGAAATGGGGGAGTGGGGTTGCTGAGAGAGAGAAGGAAGAAGGGGGAGAGTGAAATGAAAAAAAAAGAAAGGGGAAAGTTAGTTTTATTATTATTATTATTATTATTATTATTATTATTATTATTATTATTATTATTATTATTATTATTATTATTATTATTATTATTATTATTATTA
>NC_021166.2:24956291-24964213 GCF_000331145.2 Cicer arietinum
TTATTATTATTATTATTTTCTTTTCCTTTGCAAACACGAACGTAACAATCTCCTCCCCTTATAAAAATCCGTCCTCGAATTTATTTGACTTTTATTTAATTAATAAATACTGCTAACCTTAAATTTCAACATAAGTGCGGGTACTTTGCACAGATGACTTCTTCGGGTTCACAAGTAGTTTCTTCACCTGATGAACCACGCCAAAGAACTTTTACTGAAACGATATCATTTGAGCGTAAACGTCTCACTTGGCGATCTAATATAGCTACTGGATATTCAACGTACGATAGAGTCTCATCTAACTGTACGTCTTCATGATTAATCACATGAGAAGGGTCATGAAGATACTTCCGAAACATCGAAATATGAAAAACTGGATGAACTCCTGAGAGATCCGGTGGAAGTGCCAAGCGATACGCTACTCGTCCGACTCTCTCTAAAACTTCAAATGGTCCAATGAACCTTGGGCTCAGTTTCCCCTTTTTACCAAACCACAACACTCATTTCATTGGTGAAACTCGTTAGAATACATGTTCTCCCACTGAAAACTCTAATGGACGATGCCTCTTATCAAAATAAGATTTTTACCTACTTTGAGCTGTCGCTAAGCGATACCGAATCAATTTAACTTTTTCAATGGCATCTTGAACCAATTCTGGACCGACTAATTTAGCTTCACCAACTTCAAACCACCCTATCAGAGACCTACACCGTCTTCCGTACAAAGCCTCGAACGGAGCCATCTGAATACTAGATTGATATCTATTATTGTATGCAAATTCCATCAAGGGCAAATGTTGATCCCAACTACCCCCAAGATCCAGAACACAAGCACAAAGCATATCTTCCAATATTTGTATAGTCCTTTCAGATTGACCATCAGTTTGAGGATGAAATGCGGTGCTAAGCTTCCAACGAGTTCCTAATGAAGTTTGGAACGACTTCCAAAATTGAGCAGTAAATTGAGCCCCACAGTCAGAAATAATAGACACCGGTACACCATGCAAAGAGACAATTTTATCTAAATAAAGTTTAGCATATTGAGATGCAGTATAAGTAGTTT
This sequence comes from Cicer arietinum, assembly GCF_000331145.2. Taxonomy (NCBI): domain Eukaryota; kingdom Viridiplantae; phylum Streptophyta; class Magnoliopsida; order Fabales; family Fabaceae; genus Cicer; species Cicer arietinum. The sequence continues at coordinate 24,957,355 of NC_021166.2, forward strand.
TCACAGGCAAAAAGTGTGCAGATTTGGTCAGCCGATCTATAATCACCCAAACTGAGTCATAACCCTTTTGGGTTTGTGGTAATCCTGTGACAAAATCCATAGCGATGCCTTCCCACTTCCATTCAAGTATTTCAACAGATTGAAGTAACCCCGCAGGCTTCTGGTGCTCAGCCTTTACTTGTTGACACACTAAGCACCTAGAGACAAACTCTGCTACGTCTCTCTTCATCCCTTCCCACCAATACAATTCTCTCAAGTCTTGATACATCTTATTAGAACCTGAATGAATAGTATAAGAAGAATGATGAGTCTCCTCTAAAATTTTTCTCCTTAAGCCACCAATATTTGAGACACACAGTCGAGCCTTCGATCTCAACACACCATCAGAATCAACTGAAAAGTCTGAAATTTTACCATTATGAACATTATTTACCATATTCACCAAGTATGGGTCTTGACTTTGAGCTTCCTTGATATCATCAACTATGGTTGAACGAATTTGTACGTGGGCTAAAAATAACCTCGAATGACCAAGTTCCAATCGAATTCCACTTTCCACAACTTCTTGAATTTTTTTAACTATTGACCTCTTTGCTTCTGCTATATGAGTGAAACTGCCCATGGATTTCCTACTCAAAGCATCTGCAACAACATTTGCCTTCCCTGGATGGTATAAGATTGTGCAATCATAATCTTTCAAGAGCTCCATCCATCTTCTTTGTCTTAAATTTAAGTCTCGCTGCTGAAAGATATACTTAAGACTTTTATGGTCAGTATAAATCTCACAAGTTTCACCATATAGATAGTGCCTCCAAATTTTAAGAGCAAAAATAACGACAACCATTTCCAAATTATGTGTGGGATAGTTCACCTCATGCCTCTTGAGTTGTCTAGATGCATAGGCAATAACCTTACCTTGTTGCATAAGTACACAACCGAGACCAACTCTAGAAGCATCACAATAAACTGCATAACTTTCACCACCTACAGGTAATGCCAAAATAGGTGCTGACGTCAAGTACTCCTTCAATTTTTGAAAGCTTTCCTCACATGCATCAGTCCATCGGAACTCAACTTTCTTCTGGGTTAACCTAGTCAACGAAGATGCAATCTTTGAGAAATCCTTCACAAAACGTCGATAATAACCAGCTAAGCCAAGAAAACTCCGTATCTCCTTCACTGTGGTAGGTCTGGGCCAATTCTGGACTGCTTCCACCTTACTTGGATCAACGCTTATTCCATTCTTAGACACAACATGACCTAAAAATGCCACGCTATCCAGCCAAAACTGACATTTTGAGAATTTGGCATATAATTGTTTATCTCTTAAGGTTTGCAAAACCAACCTTAAATGTCGCTCGTGTTCTTCTTTACTCTTAGAATAAACAAGGATATCATCAATAAACACAATCACGAATTGATCCAAGAATGGTTTAAAAATGCGATTTATCAAATCCATGAAGGCTGTTGGGGCATTAGTAAGCCCAAAAGACATAACCAGGAATACATAATGTCCATAACGCGTGCAGAAAGCTGTATTCGTTATGTCATCCCTCTTAATCTTCAACTGGTGATACCCCGACCGCAAATCAATCTTAGAAAAACATTGAGCTCCTTGAAGTTGGTCAAACAACTCATCAATGTGGGGTAACGGATATTTATTCTTCACAGTTACTTTATTCAACTGTCGGTAGTCTACACATAGCCGCGTGAATCCATCTTTCTTCTTTACAAATAAGACGGGTGCTCCCCAAGGAGAAGAACTTGGACGAATAAAACCCTTATCAAGAAGATCTTGAAGTTGTTCCCTTAACTCTTTAAGTTTTGCTGGTGCCATAAGATAAGGAGGTATAGATATATGATGAGTGTTAGGAACTAAGTGAATAGAGAACTTGATCTCCCTATCAGGTGGCAACCCAAGAAGTTCTTCAGGAAAAACATCTGGAAATTCACATGCTATTGGAATTTTCTCCAATTTCTCTTCAACAACTTGTGTATCCCTTACCAAGGCTAAGTACGCTTAACAACCTCTTCTCATTAACTTGCTAGCTGCCAAGGCTGAGATTTGGTTATGTGGTACCCAACAACGTTCTCCTTGAAACGAGAAGACTGATTGCCCCGGTATCTCAAACTTCACCACTTTGTCATGACAATCCAAAGTGGCATGATGAAAAGCCAACCAATCCATACCCAAAATCACATCAAAATCTATCAAGTCAATAACTACTAAATCTACCGACAACACCTTGCCATCAATGGTTATATCACAAGAACGATACACCGACTTAGCAAGCAAATTTCCTCCAACAGGTGTAGCTACAACTAAAGGCTCTTCTAACGAAGATGAACATTTACCAAGACGAGTAGCAAACCACGAAGATACAAAAGAATGTGTAGCTCCAGGATCAAACAAAACATGAGCATCTCTAGAACAAATATAAAGTATACCTGTAACTACTGCATTGGATGTCTGAACATCCTGACGAGTCAAAGCAAACACTCGAGCCTGACCTCTTCCTGCTGGTATCTGACCTCTACCACCAAATCCTCTACCTCGCTGCTGAAATGTTCCTGAACCTCTGACATAAGAATTTCCACCCTGACGCACAAATGCAGAATGAGTCTGAGAAGATGCCAAAGTTGTTGGTGTTGATGCATAACTAGAGGATGAATGTGTCGTGTCTACATGACAATCCCTCCTGATGTGACCTATTTGGCCACATTGGTAGCACACCTTAGGATTACCATCTCTAGAACAATTCCCAAAGTGAAACCTACCACAAGTAGAACATCGTGTAGCTGAAACACCAGAATGTCTCTAAGGGAAGGTGGATTGTGATGCTGCTCCAGAATCTGATCTACGAATCTGCACTGTCCCAGAAGACTGCCCACTATGACCACCCATTTGAGACATGAGTCTTTGTTGCCCCTGATAACCAAACATAGATCCACTACCTCGATTTGAATAGTTACTGTAAGCTCCTTCATTCCTTTGCTTCTTATGTGAATCTTGTCTATTGCCTCTTTTTTCCTTCAGTCGTTGCTTAATCAAAAGGGCCAAACTCAAAACCTCAACAAAAGTAGAACAATTCGACCCAACCACAGATCTAAATAAATAATCCTTCAATCCTGTAATGAACCTCTTAACACGCATCTCTTCAGTGATAGGATAAGGAGCATGTCTAAAGAGCTGTGTAAAACGAACACTGTACTCTGAAACTGTCATACCATCTGTTTGCTCCAATCGCTCAAACTCATGAGCTAATCCATCTCTAACACTCTCTGGAAGAAAACGAGCCATGAACAACTGAGAGAACTCTCTCCATGCTAACGGAGGTGACCCCACCTGCCTACCACGTGACACTATATCAAACCAATTATGTGCCACGCCTATTAGCTGAAATGATGTCAGTTCTACTGCTCTTACCTCAGAACAACCCAATGCTCTCCAAAGCCGTTCTAGACTGTCAACGAATTGTTGTGGATCATTTGTCGCACTAGACCCAGAAAAAGTAGGGGATTTAAGCTTCATGAAGTCTGACAAAGTAACCTCAATACCCCTCGTTGCAGCAGTCGTCTGATGCTCAACTTGTCTAACCTCTTGTTGACCATTGACATTTTCATGCCTTTGATCACCCTCTTGTTGTTGTCCGACGACAACCCCAACAAGTTGTTGCACAACCTGTTGTAATCCCTGTAGACCAGCAGCAAACTCTTCCATGGCTGGATTTCCGCGCCTCCTCCTAGGTACCTCAACATCAACATTCAAACCACGTCCGCCAACATTAGCTCTACGCCTGTTTCGAGCATGAACTGAAACACGACCTCGTTGACGAACGCCTTGAGCTTGAGAAATTGATTCATCAACAATTTCCCTTATAGTAGGATTCCTAGTCTTGGGTGGCATTCTCACCTATTCAAAGAACATTGATCAAAGATTGAATAAGAGGACAAGAAATTGTGGAGAGATGGTGATGATGAATTTAAACACAAATTCAGACAACAGATGAGACTCTCATAGAGTGCTAACAGCACTTGCAAGTAAGTTGTGCCCGGGTACACAATTTTCTAACAAGAATCTATTATCACCCTATTTTGCAACTATTAGGACCTATAACCAGGCTCTGATACCAACTTTGTCACGAACCAAAAATTTAATGTCGTGACTGGCGCACAAGCTATACTCCTAGCCTGACAAGCCTATCAACTAACTTACCAATTAAACAACTAAATCGCTCTTTAACCATTTAAAAATATATATATGTTTTTTCTCGAAATTTCGACAAAGTATCCTCTGTAACTTCAACATTCCCAAATTTTGTAAAATCCCTGTTCAGCTTTCAATCCAGTCATAATTGAAATAACATAATCAAATTGCTTAATACACTTCCCAAAAAAAAAACTAAATAGACTTTCTAGACTCCAAAATAGCTGCAATTTACATAGACTCAACAAATGTTACAAAAAATGATCCTCGATCAAAGAGGCCTACCAAAAAAGAAGTATGTTGAGACTTGAATCAAATAATAGATTCCTACTCAGCTGCTTGCGAATCTGAAAAAAATAATCAACATAAAGGGGTAAGTCACAAAGACTTAGTGATGAGACAACAACCACCATCAATTAGAAGGGAAACACAAAGGCACGAATAACTATTTTACAATCGGGCGGCAATTATGTTACACAATATTACTTAAAAGTCTAGAAAAATTCTAAATTTAAATATATACACATATATAGTCATTAAAACTTATAATTTAATCGTTTGACAAAAATATTAAAAACTCCAGTTAATATCGAAACAAAATCAAAATGAACAAATCTTTAAATCATCATAAAAATCAAACAAGTAACAATACAAATTTTTAGAACCAAGAGGCGGCTTTATCTCATTGATAGCCCTTTCCTCCTAAGGGTGGCCTTTCCCTTAGGGGCGGCTCCATCTAACGGATGGCCCTCTCCACTACAAGAAAACATTTCTATACCTACGGAAAATTAGCCACGGATCGTAATCGGTGGATAAATTAATTATTATCTACGGAAAACCCGTGTGTATTGTTGTATAAAATAATTTTTTTTAATTAATTCCCACGGTAATTCCGTAAGTAAAATTAAAAAATCCGTGGGTAAAGAAAAAAAAAATACAATCCTAACTTAAATTTTATAAAAATGTTTCGTATTATTTTTACTACAACTTATCCGTAGGTAATGTCTATTTTTTAGAAGAAATTTCTGTTGAATTTTTTTAAAAAGAAGGTTTAAGTGCAAAACCAATACCCAGAAATTGTATGCAAGATAGCCTACATTTAGATGCAACCAGAGAACCCTAAGCCTTTCTTCCCTTCTTCTTGTCCGAACCCGTCCCTTCTTCTTGTCTGAACCCGGTGCCGCCTTAGGTTAGGGAGCTGGGTTTCTCGTTCGAGCTGCTTCGCTCCTCCGCATCCCAAAGCCCTTCTCGTTCGAGCTACTTCGCTCCTCCGCATCCCAAAGCGCTTCTTCCCTTCTTCTTGTCCGAACCCTAAGCCCTTCTCGTTCGAGCTGCTTCGTTCCTCCGCATCCCAAAGCGCCCAGCCCTCCTACGCGCGAAACACTAAGTAATCCAAGCCAACCCACATTACTGAATAACGGTGGATAATCACCTCCTCCAGATTGCAATCCGCTCCGTCGACCGTTCTGGATGCCGCCGTGATGATCGCTATCTCTTAAGGTAAGTTATCTTCCTTTATTATCGTGCTGAAAACGAGTAACATTTCGCCGTTGCCGTCACTGAATCGCCGATTCAGTAACATTTTGCCGTCGGCGTCACTGAATCGACTAATTTTCTTATATCTTTTCATTTTCTGAAATCAATTTTTAATGAAATCGAGTCTTACTGAAAAAGCCCCAATTTGTATTGAAAACCCTAACCATTTTCATTGAATGGAGTCTTACTGAAAAAGCCCAAAGTCTTACTGATAAGTTTACATAATGTTGTAGTTAATAGTGTTGTAGTGAAACAAAAACACAATAAAGTACAATGGCTGCTTCTTTCTCGAACCAATCTCTGTTACTTGGTTGTTGTTCATGTTCAATTAGGATATTAGGTACTGTGTTCATGTTTAACTCTTGCATTTTTATTGCTTATTTACATCTTGATATTAGGTATTGTGTTCAGTTTCATTGTTTAAAAATAACTAAACCAATAGAAATTAAAATATAAATGAAAATTATACGATCTATTTCTGAAAATCATTACAATTTTCTTAATGACCTTCCAAAACTCGTGTTTGTTGTTGTCAAATTAACATAACAATACCAGATGACATGATGAAGGAAATTTTCTATTTGTTCACAGTTTGAAGCCATGGAACCCTTGACCAACATTGATTTGCTAGAAATCGGTTTTGGACCATTGACGATGACCCTCCTCCTTTTCCTACAAATAATTTGAGCAAAGCCTTTGTTGATTTGATTCTTAAACCCTCTGAAGAAGACATAAAGAACTGGAATCACAGGTATTTATAGTAAACCTCCAGCAATTTGTTTAACTTTATATCTTCATTCCTGGTTCAAATTGTTATATAATTATATTATATTTCTTTCTGATATTATTTGTGTTTCTATTTGTATGTAGTTTTGAGTACCGTCTGAGGGTAGCTTTGGGACCAGGAGGAGATTTAATGTTAACTTCTCGGATTCGGAACAAAAAACAGTGATGGGAAGCCATTTTCGTTCACCTTTGCATATCATACTTATTTATCAGTATCAGACATAAGGTAATTGCTTGAAATTGGTTTGTCTAACATTAGTATTAACTGGCTTTTATTTATAACATTGCTGTTATATTTAGCAACTTACTGTTTGTTTGGTTTGCAACCAC
>NC_021166.2:24964366-24994579 GCF_000331145.2 Cicer arietinum
GTTTCTATTTGTATGTAGTTTTGAGTACCGTCTGAGGGTAGCTTTGGGACCAGGAGGAGATTTAATGTTAACTTCTCGGATTCGGAACACAAACAGTGATGGGAAGCCATTTTCGTTCACCTTTGCATATCATACTTATTTATCAGTATCAGACATAAGGTAATTGCTTGAAATATGTTTGTCTAACATTAGTATTAACTGGCTTTTATTTATAACATTGCTGTTATATTTAGCAACTTACTGTTTGTTTGGTTTGCAACCACGGTTAGTCTACTTTCACCAATGGCATTGCATTAGTTTTGTCACCGAAGATTTAACAATTGGTTGTAGTTGTCTAGAATGCAAGCCCAAAAGTTCTAAATGCAACAACAGGTGAATTTATAATGGAAAAGACATCAAAGCATTATTGCAGGGGCATTTAATTTGGTGGCATGGGTAGGAGGGAGTTATAGGTTTGGATGCCTTAGATGGGGTGGAGGAAGGCATAGGAAAACTATAAGAGAAACCATTGAAAGACATTACTGAAAATTCATTTTTTTGTATAGCTCAATGGTGTAATTGATCCGCATTTATTCAAACCTCACATAGTCAGACAAGGTTCAGTTGTTGTATCTTTTGGTTGAGATCCAGTTTAAGAGGCATGTAGCAAACAAACTCAGCAAAAACATATTATGTTTAGCAATTTGGTGTGTTAGCTTATTCTCACATTTTTAAAACTGTGTGCTTTTCCTTCACGGTGGCAGATGTAGTTGTGTCAAATGCGAAAGTTGGCTTGGAACTTTGAAATACAACTATAGATTTTTGGATTTTGGTACTTGATGGTGCAGAGTATGGATAGGCAAATTTTTAAGTGTGCTGATGTAGAAACAAAATGCTACTGTAATTTATTGAATGAAATTTATAGCTTGCAAGTACTTTTACTTTGTTCAGTTAACTTTTTAGTTATGTTTGGTACATGGGTGGAATATTTAAGCTTGGTTTATGTATCAACTTCCAAGTTTGGAATTAGGAACTGTGGTATCTATTCACATATTTTTCTTGTTTTTATCTTCTAATTTGACTTACTATTTTTTCATGTTCTTTTTATCTTAGTTTCTATAAATTTGTTGTTGTATAAATGTATGTTTAGATAGTCTAACTAGTTTATTTGCATGTGTTCAGTGAAGTTCGGGTTGAGGGCTTAGAGACCCTGGATTATCTTGACAACCTGCAGAACAAGGATCGCTTTACTGAACAGGGGGATGCTTTAACGTTTAAATCAGAACAGGGGGATGCTTTACTGGTGTATTTACAATGGGATGCTTTACTGGTGAATCAGAACAGGGGGATGCTTTACAATGTGTATTTTGGTTATGTGTATTTTGAAACTTATGGTTATGTGTATTTTGAAACTTTTGGTAGTGACAATGTGTAAGTTATGGTAATGAGAATGTGTATTTTGAAACTTATGGTAGTGCAAGTTGCCTTTATTTTGAAACTTGTGGCAGTCAGGAGGAGTATTTTAAAAACACTGTTTATATAAAATTTCACTTTGTTTTTGACAATGAAATTTTAATATGCTTATAATTTATTTTATACATATATTAAAAAAATACAGCAAACTGTAAAAAAATAAAAATAGATTTAAAATTATTTTTTCATTATCCACGGACATGTCATGGATAAAAATATAAATATCAAGATGAACATTTGTCACGGATGGTCCGTCAGTAACATTACTTGCGACATGTCTGTAGGTAATTATCTACGGCATTATCCACATAACATCTATGAGTAGGTTTACCCACGGAGTCTCGGTAAGTCACACTACCCACGGATAATCCTTAAGTAAGTGTAACCTATTGCTTTTCCATCGGTAAATATATTCCTACGAGCGATTTAGCTACGAACCCGTGTCCGTGGGTAATCCGTAGGTAATTTTTGTTTACCTACGGACATGCCGTGGGTAAAGATAAAATCTGCCGTAGATAACAACAGTTTTTCTTGTAGTGCTCCTCTCAATCCCGCAACGTATCGTCACGTATCAATTAGGGAGCTTACATCGCGTTGATAGTCCTCTCCTCCTACGAATGACATTTCTCATAGGGGCGGCTCTATCTAACGGGTAACTCTCACTAATCAACACGAGGTAACTAGGTGCACCTAACACAGTTAACGATTTAATAACAATAACACCGATTTTCCAAAACGGGCATTTAAAATCATTTCATAGTAATTCATGAAAAAAAACATATTCAATCGCATAACAATTCAAGATTTAAATACTTTAACTCATATGTAAATCAAATTAATAACATATTATATAACAATGACCGTTAAATTAAATAATTGACGAAATCGAGATAAAATTCAAAGGTTGTGTTCCCCAAATTTTTCAATAAATACTTTAATATAAAAAACAACAAAATAATAATAATAATAATAATAATAATAATAATAATAATAGCATTATAAAAATATATGACGATGATCGTCGTCAACTCACCGTTATGGAGAATCGTCTAAGTTTGCTCTCCAACAACTCTCAGAGTAGCCGACAAGGTCTCAGTTGACAAATTTGAGTATCAAAAATATTTCCAAGACTTTAGAGAAATTTATTCTAAAGTTTAGCTACCTCTAGAAACCATCAACATCATTTAAATATACTAAGCACAAAATAAGATTTTTACTCAAAACTACATTTTTCTATGAATTCATACTAGGATTAGAGTTGTGCATTTACCTCAATGAGTCTCAATCAACAACTCTCAAAAGATGGGTACCCTTTTTCTTCCTTAGAACACAAACCCTAACCCAAAAATTCCAACCAAAAGAATTTGTAAGAGTTTGAAAAATTATACCTGTGGAAATGTTAAATCCGTTTTAAGGGTTGAGGGTTTGAGTAATAGAGTGAGAAGAAGCAAGGAGAAGGAAATGATAAGAAAGAAGAGAAAAGAAGAAAGAAATGGAAATGGAGGAGTGGGGTTGCTGAGAGAGAGAAAGAAGAAGGAGGAGAGTGAAATGAAAAAAAAAGAAAGAGAAAAGTTAATATTATTATTATTATTATTATTATTATTATTATTATTATTATTATTATTATTATTATATTTATCTTTTCTTTGCAAACACGGACATAACACATTTTCTCTCTTCCTTTATTGAAAAACAAAAAAAAGCTAATATTAAATTTTATGATAAACACATGTTTAAAAAAATAACACTAAGTTATTGTACATTTTATCTCCCACTGTACCTTGAACCCAAACCGTATATAAATATTGGTGAAACATCGCTCAATGTTATCCATGCACATAAAAAACATAAATGTAATTGCATGTCTTGCAAACTCATAATAAGATCAACCAATGAAAAAACAATTATTTGTGACATTATTGTAAATAAGATACGAGGACACGATATGTTTTGTTTGCAGCGCAATATACTCTTTGCAATACCTACACCGGGAAGCTGCTTTTTGCATGTTAAAAATACAATCACTAATAATGGGAATTTGAGTTTAAGACATTGGTAATCTCCTACTCGTTGCTTGATTACAATTTACAACAGTGTTTATTTTGATCAATATCTTCTATTTTATTTTGTAGATTTATGTCCTGGAGTTTGTAAATTCATCCATCTTTCTTGCTGCAAATATCTTTTTATTTAGTAGAGTATATAAAATGGTAAAGACAAGTGTCAAACAAGGATCACATTTTACTATGAAATTGTGCTTTAGTTATAATTTGACAAAAGAGTTATGATTTTTTAGTATTTGCAATTCCTAAAATGTGACAACGAAATTTAGCAAAATTTCACTCTAAATACAACATTTACTATTAAATTGACTTTGGCTATTGAATTCATTCAATGACTTGTTACCAATTTCTAAGAATGTTTCAACCCTAATCTCTTAGCGGTTGAACCTTTAATCTTAAATTGATTTCTAATCTCTTAACAAATTAAAAAAAAAAAAAAGATGAAACACCAAATAATAGAAATTATAAGTGGTTTCATGTGTCTCTAAATATCTCTAGACTTTAGAATTACAAATTCTCAATCTCAAACATTCAAAGATTCCACTCTCGATTTAATCTTTGAATCGTAAATCAATTAATTGGAGATCAAGGGATAAAAAAAAATTAAGAATATAGATTAAAAACACAACTTAATTGAATTCATTTAAATAATCAAATATCAAATTAAATACTAAATTTTTTCATTTTGTTCTACTTATCCCTTACAATAAGAATTTAATAACTTATCTTCAAGGAAAAATATAAACAATAAGAAATAAATAATTACACATATGGAAACCCATTGAATCTTCAATCATTTGTTCTCAAGTTGAATCTTTAATTTTTTGCTGTACCCAAGTGATTTGTCGTTTTTCTAAAGATCCCAAGGTACAAGAATGACCTAAAAACTAGAGTATTAACTTAAACTAGATTATGGCTTGCGCGCTGCGCGGATATTAATTAATTAATTTTATAAGTTTTATAAATAATATTTTATGTATTATAAATATAGTTATTTTATAATATTACTTTATTGATTTGTAATAATTAAATATGATTAGGAAAATTAAAATGAGGGAAAATCATGTTTATCACACTCATCTAATTTAATTTTTAAAATATTTTGTATAATTCGTATTATAACTTATTATATAGGATAATTGTTTGACTCATTGTACTTTGATTAACAATTTATTTTTCTAACACATAATGGTACTTGTATTTATTTGATGAAATAAAATGTAAAATACATACCCAAAAATAAGATATAAAAATTTAAAAATATGATTGACTATTTAATATTTTTTATTTTAAAAAAATGTTAATGTTGAATTATATTGTAGCGTAGTCTAAATTTATTTGTTTTATTAGTATGATTTTTTAATTGCGAGCTTGAGAAGTTGTTGTAAAAAAAAATTATTGAATATATTTAATCAAGAGTTTGAAATTAATTTTATTAAAGATTTACATATACTTTAAATCAATTTTAGGTATTTAAAAGTTTTAACTAATTGTTTGTGCAATTGAATTATAGTTATGTTGATATGTACCAAAAATAAATTTTATTAAAAAATAATTTAATTTTATGCAATACTTAAATTTTCATTTATTTTTTAACATTCAAATTATCATTATAATAAGAAAAATTAAAATAAAAAATAGCATTCAATTATAAATATATAATTTAATTGATAAAAATAAGTGTTAACATATTTTTTCAAAACACATATATATAGTAAACTTTTATTGATTATATTTTTTAATATATTCATATATTATAATTTTAAATAAATTTGTGTATTTTAATAATTGGAAGTAAATTTTTTAATAATTTTTCATATATTCTTATTTTATGATTATTTTTTATAAATTTGTGTATTTTTGTCAAATAGAATATATATTTTTATTGTATAAAATGTTACTAAAAAATGGATTGACATAAATTGGAAGAAATTATAAATGGATTGATATTAATGAGTAATTGAATTTTTAACGTCTAAAATCATTACTCACCATAATTGGAATAATATAATTGTCCATGAAAGGAGAATATTTATGAGTGATTAGGTGGTTTTGACTAATAATATAAATTATTACCATTGGTAAATGACTAATAGTATTATAAAATAATTTATAATTTATTATAAAATAACTTATAAAATAATTTAATAATATAAATTATAAATTATTATCAAATTGTAAAATAATTTATATTTATTATAAATAATTGTAAAATAATTTTATAATTTTATAAATTTATAAAATAATATTATTATTGAGAGAATGATTGAAGGAGATTAGACATTGAGAACATGATTGAGAGGGGAGAAAGGAGGAGAGGTCCACATGTGGAAGATATTTGTATAGGTGGATGAAATAGAATGAGGTAGCATTCGGGAGTGAAGTGGTATTCGGGGGTCTGTATTAAATATATATAATAAATATAATAGATACTGGTTCTGGTCACCTAAGGATGGATCTAGTTGCCTGGTGGCATAAAAACCAAAAACCGGCTAAAATATGTAACACTACTGACTTGGCAAGGTACCATGCTCACCGGACGAAATCGAGCATAACTGAAATAAAAATTTAATTAAATAATTTTTAAAATTAACTAATGACCAAAGATAATTAACAAATATATATATATATATATATATGATGGTGTTTATTTTTTGTGAGAACTCCTTCAATATGATGATGATTTGTTTCTTCTTTACCACTCAATTTGTGCTACTCCTTATACCTTGGACGTAGGTTTCTGGAATTAGAGTCGCCACATGTTCTTTCTTCTCTCCTTCCCAATTCCTATTTTTTTAACTAAAGTGAAATGGTTTAAGGATTTTTGTTTCAAAATCACCTTAATTTTTTTATTCTTTTTTTTTTTAAATCTAAATAAGTAGCTTACACACGTATTCAATTTTTTTTTTTTTATTTTGTTGTGGTTTCGTTGTCTTTGTACGATATTATGTTTGTTTGTCGTCTTGGTGCAACGTTTAGATTTTCTGTCTTATTGTAGTATTTTTTTTGTTCAAATTGACATATCAACTTTGATCAAATAAAAATTCAATCAATAATTTTGGCGTCTAGTGCGACAAATCCGGAGATATGAATATTTCAAACACCTCAATTTTGTTATTTTTGTAGGTTTTATCACATTTGTAAATATTTTTTTCTTTTATTTCGATTTTGTGAGTTTATTCGCAAATTCATTCTTTTTAATTTTAATGATTTTAAATTATAATATTCTCGATCTATATAATTTCTTTTAATTTGAATTAATGAATATCTTATTTTTAGGAAAAACCAAAAAGTTAGCCTTATCAATATCATGTGCATAAAGAGATAAAAATGGAACTTTATATGGACCTACAATTTAGTGATTTTATAATCTTCTTGACATTAATTGTACACGGGTTAAAAGAAGTTCAATTTCCTTCACCTTTCAATCATTTAATCTGTACACACACATTTTGTATGGAGTATTAACATGGTAATTCAAATTGTACTTCCTTAAACCAACACTGGATTTTTTTATTATTGAAATTGTCTTTATCAAAACAACCACCCGATTACAAGGATGCAAAAATACAAGTGAAGCTAACAACAATTAGATCGCCACCAAAGAACAAGTAGACCATTATAGAATTCAACCTCAACCAACACATCGTCCCCACGTGCTACCAACTAAACATGATGCCAACTAAACCCACAACATGCCAATTGGAATGCCAACATCTGAAACTGCAGCAAGCTATCAACCATGAAAAGATCAAAACAACAAATTACCATTTTTGTCATAAACTAGGAAAAATACAATTTGATGAAGAAGAATATTGGAAAAGAAGATGACGAGGTTTTAAATTTTCCATATCAATATAATATAATATATTAAAACAAACCTCCAAAATAATATATTGATACATTGCATATGTAACTATCATTCAATAGTATGATGTAACATCTCTAGAAATTAGGTTCACAAGTTCTCATATCTGATCAAAACCCTAAAAATTATAATATCGTGCCATAGCCAGACATGCTCCTAACTTTTACCCATTTGATTCTACAGTCTTAAGTTATATTCTCTGCTAATCCATTACACCTTATGAATTCACAAATCTTTTCCAAATGTTAACTTGTTGAATGCCACCGCCCCTATATGCTCTTTCCCTAAATTTTGTGTAGAAAAAATAATTTATACAAATAAACATTTGGTCATCAACACCTTATCCAAACTTTTTATTTTCAAATTGGTGCAAGATAATTTGAAGAGATAATTTGATTATTGATTCTAAGAATATAGGGTGTGGTGTAAGAAAAATTAGATATTAGAATTTTTAGGGTTTGGATCAGATATGAGAACTTGTGATTTGAAGATGAAAAAATTAGGATTGAAGATGAAGGATGTTGAATTTTTATTAAAAAAATTGTGGTTGAAGATGAAGATTATTGAGTTTTTATTATTTACTTGGTTTATTAATTAATTAATTAGTTTTAAGTTTTTAATAAAATGATTAAATGAGTTAATAAAATGAATTTTAATTTTAAATATTAAATATTGTCTAGTCAACAACAATTACATGGTCATCATGTGCCACTTTATTCAAAATTAGTCATGTCACAATTTTTTTATTAAAAAAGATTCATAAAAAACTTTTTTAAAACTTGTTAGAATTTGTAAGGGTATAAATGAAACAAAAAAATTTATAGAGACTAAAATCAAAACGAAATATATTTACAAAGACCAAAAACATATTTAAACAATATAGGCTAAATTACATATGTGATCCCTTAACTTAATTTCCGTTAACGTTTTAGTCCTTTATCTTTTTTTTTTTTTCCGACTTGGTCCTTTATTTTAATTTTAAGTGACAATTTGATATTTTATGTTTTAAAATTTCAACAATATTATCCTTTTTGATACAAAAATTCAAAAAAAAATTCAAACAAAACTCATAAAATTAATTATATTCTTCAATATAATTCAAATTTCATCAAATTCGTAACACAAATCTTCAAATAAACTCATATTTTCATATTTTATTTGATATTGTTAGGAATAAAGGACTAAATTGAGAAGAAAAAAAAAAAGATAAATGACTAAAATGTTAACTGAAGGATTCTTAAGAGACTTAGACACCACATCTCAACCCAAAACCTTAAGGCATTAGGTTCATGGGTCATTCTCCTCATATATCCAATATAGCTTCCATTCCTAGTCAATGTGGGACTAACCACTCATAATTGAATTCCAACAATAATAAGGAACTTAAGTATGAAATTAGTTACTGAATTATAATGAGATATCTTATTTGAGATTTAAGTTAATATTACGTAAATGATTAATATAAAAATGTTAGTGATGAGAATTATTTGAATACACAATATAAAGACTGTGAAGGTACCTAAGTGTCTATGTAGGCCTAAATGCCAATTATGAGGCACAAGTGCCAACCAAATAGTCTAAATGTAAAAGTTAGTCATTATTCGAACGCAATATGGGTGTATGCCATACTTAGGGACGCTTCCGGTATAAATTAAAGAGCTATAATCCTAACCACACTAATAATGAATTTTTTTTTTGTACATCCTAATTAATCTAAAGCACCAAAAAACAAAATGTTGTAGAATGGTAATTTTATGAGATGAACATTGTCTGTGAATGTGCATAATTTATGTCTTGTATGTTGCAGATAAGATTTTTCATATTGCGCACACAAATATGATTAGAAATATCACTTATCATGTTTATATTTTCAGATTATTTGTTATTAAGTTTGTAAAACTCAATATCTTTTGTGTAATGTTTTAAGGAATCAGGTGAATGTTGAAAATTCTAAGTATATTTGGATTTCTTGTCAGTTATTCACATTAGTAAAGAATGTATGAGTTAATTGATTATAATTGGTGTAGATGTTATTATAAGAGCACCAAGCCTTAGATGTTGTACATTTAGATTTGTGTGGACCTATGAAGCCTTGATACTGATAGGCTATGATCGTACTTGAGCGTATAAGATTTTAATCCAATCCAAAAGAAGGTGATAGTGAGTAGGATTATAGTGATTGATGAAAAGTCAGCTTGGAGGAACCAACAAAATTGTGAGAGTTCCGTTGAATGATAAAGCAATTGTTAATCCAACCCTATTGAGCAAAAGGAGTGGAATCAAGCTAGAAGAACGTAGTGCTATAGAGAGGAGTCATACAAGGGGGCTGGTTCTATTACCATAATCCAAACACCCAATTGATCTCAATTGGATATTTAAGCTCAAATTGAAACCTGATGGCACAATGACAAAACACAAGGCAAAACTTGTGGCAAAAGGTTTTCTACAAAGATAAGAAGTTGATTTTCATGAAGTATATGCTCTAGTAGCAAGGATAGACTATAAGGTTTGTCATAGCAATTTCAAGTGCTAGAAACTGGCCTTCAATGTAGTTTGATGTAAAATCAACTTTCTTGAATGGTCCTTTATAAGAAGAAGTATATTGTTGTAGCCACTTGGATTTGAGATTAAGGAGCAAGAACATAAGTGTATAAGCTAAAGAAAGCCCTATATGGTTTGAAACAAGCTCCAAAAGCTTGGAATAAAAGAATTGATTCATTTCTTGTGCAGGAAGGATTAACTAGGTGTGTGGTGGAATATGGAGTTTATGTCAAATGGGAAAATACCAATGATATAATTCTCATTTTCTTGTATGTGGATGATCTCCTAGTGAATGGTAGTGCTACATCAGAAATCAATAATTTTAAGAGGAGGCTTATGACTAAATTTTAGATGATATATTTTGGAAGATTAAGCTATTTGCTTGGTTTTGAGCTTGCTTACAAAGGAAGAAGGCCTAATGCTACACCAAAGGAAGTTTATTGGTGAAGTTCTTAAAAGGTTCCATATACAAGATTGTAAGCCTGCTGAAACACCAGTTGAGGGGAACTTGAAGTTGACAAAAGTTGAAAAGGAGAAATATGATGATGTTACTCTATTCAAGCAAGTTGTAGGGTCTAAGGTATATTTGTAATAATAGACCAGATATTATCTTTAGAGTTGGCTTGGTGAGTAGGTTTATGAGTGATCCTAAGGTACCTTATATGATTTCTGCCAAGAGAATCGCGAGATATCTAAAAGGAACTCAAAGTTCAGGCTTGCTATTCCCAAAAGCAAGAGGAAGATAAGCTGATGAACTTGAAGCATACTCATATTCTGAAGAATGACAAGATTTCAGCCAATAATTTGGCAAAGAGTTCTGTTTCACTTGGCAAGAGTAAACACATTGAGACAGTATTATTTTTTTAAGAGATCAAGTGTCAAAAGAAAATCTTGAAGTGTTGCACTATAGTATAGCAAGTATAGCATTGCAGGTGTCTGATATGTTCACAAAGTTCAATACAAATAAGAGAAAATAAATATGTCTCTCAAAATTTAATTCTTTGAATTAATATCAATCAGGTTGTCATCTGAAGTATAAAGCTGAAGAAAGTTGTTAAATTAGTCGTCGTTAAAATTCAATTAATTTTTAAACACGGGTCTAAGATGGACTTGGAATTTGCATGAAAACATGTTATTGACCTTAAGAATATGATAATACTTTTTCATTCCTTGAACCTTATCTCCTTTGAACTTGTCACAAGGTAAACCAACCTCATTTTCAGTCTTCAACAAACGTGAAGATCAATATGAATTGGGATTAATTCAAAGTGAATTGGATGCTTGTTGTAAGCAACATGCAAGTGTTGAACTAAGTGAAGAAATGGAAAAGCAAGTTTTTGAGTCAGAGGGTAGTGTTTGTGGTGATGGTGCTTATGTTCTTTTGTCAAAAGTTTATTGCTTCAGCTAGTAGGTGGAATGATGTAGGATTGGTTAGAAAGTTAATGAATGATAAGGGTGTAAGTAGAGAAACTGGTTGTAGTTTAATAGAGATAAATGGTGTTGGTCATGAATTTTTTGTTGGTGACACCACTCATCCTGAAAGTAAAGATATATAAGTCTATGAATGAGATTGAGGAAAAGCTAGAATAAATAAGATATTGACCTGATTATTCAGGAGAACCTTTGATTGATGAGATTAGTGAAGGAAAATTGAATACTATGAGGTGACATAGTGAGAGATTGGCCATAGCTTTCGGGATTTTGAAATCAAAACCAGGTATGCCAATTAGAGTATTTAAGAATCTTGGAGTGTGTAATGATTGCCACAAGGTTACTAATTTGATATATCGAATTTACAATGTGGAGATAGTTATAAGAGATCGTATTCGATTTTATCACTTTAAAGATGGGAGTTGTTCTTGCATACGAATATGCATGATACTAGGAAGATCTAACTCATTACTGTAGATGAAAAATATTTGGTTTGAAAAGTGTGTATGATCTTGATTGATATTTAATAATAGATCGAAGGAGTATTCATCATTGTAACTACACAATGATTATTATGTTTATAAAAGAACACATCCATAATTTTTTATAATTAACGATTTAAATGATATATCAATCAAGTACACTTAGTTTAGATGTTATGGATGTGCAAAAACACATCTTTTGACCTGGAAAAAACATAACATTTTCGTATATGGTTGAAAACTTGATTAAGAATTTAAGATGTGTGGTTGAAAACTTGATTGAGAATTTAAGATGCACAAATATAATATTTTTTGCACCATTGAATGAACTGTCAGGTTACAAATTGGAAAGGCTATCGAGATGGTAGGAATGGATTGGACCCCATGAGTGATGAAGGTGATCTGTAGAGAGGAGGTGAGGCCTAAGAAAGGAATGGCAAAAAAAGTGTGATTGTTTGGTTGGTACAATTAGTTATTATTCCCCTAATAAATAGGAATGTATAGGGAATTAGTTGAGGGTTATTATTTTTAGTTTTCACCTTAGAGTTTGGACAGTGAGATAACTGTTTTCTCTAACTAAGGAACATTAGCTATGGAATCATTTTCTCTTTTCATATCCATGAATACAATGATTTTCTTCATTTAATTCTATCTTACCTTTGTTTTATCAATTGGTCTGATATGTTCTTGTGTGTGTAACTTCTAGCCTTGTAACCATTACTTAGCGATGAAATTGGCTCATAATGTTGAGACTGAATTTGCAGTTGTTTAGGGGCAGGGATTCGGATCTCGCTACAAACCGGGTCAAGGTTCATGGGCCTGATTTCAAAAACCTAATTGGGCCTATTGTGAAGGGGAAGGGAACATATATGCAAACCTTACCCAGGCTAACAACAATGTGGGTGAAATGCATACTAGTTCGGGTTCAGGATCTCAAATCGGGTCAACACGCCCTCCTAGTTCTACAACATCTTATCGTCCAAATTTTGGTGACATTTCACATCGTCACTCACGCGGCGTTCGCCATTTACCAAGTCTAGAGGCTAAGGAGCATCGCGCGAAGGTACTCTGTTTTCGTTGGAATTAACGATGGGATCCTCTCCATTAATGCACAACAAAGCAATTACGATTGATTATCTTAGGGGATGATGAAGTGGTCAACGATGATTGAGAGATTGTGGTGTTGGAGGTTAAGTCGGAAAAAGAGAATGAACAGACCAAGTTATAATGCAAAGTGATGGGAGTTTTTGGTGTATCTACCACTCCAAACCAGGTTCGCGCAATGAAAGTGGAGGGATGTTTGCAAGGGGCATCTATTTTGGTTCTTATTGATAGTGGAGCCACACATAATTTCATATCTCCTAAGGTGGTTGAAGCTTTGGGACTTCCTAAGGTACCTTCTAATCCCTTGGGTGTTAAGTTATGATATGATCATCGTATTCTAACTATGGGTAGATGTAAGAGAATTCAGATGGACGTAGGAACTGTGCAAATTTGTTTTGTTGCTTATGTGTTGGAGTTAAGAGGTGTGGATCTGACTTTGGGAGTTGTTTGGCTGCAAACTTTGGGAAAGGTGACAATGGATTGCAAAGAAATGTTTATGGTGTTCAACCATAAGGGCGAGATGGTGAAATTTCTTGGCCAAGCTTTATATGAGAATATCGCTAATTTCCAAAGCATTATCACTTCTTCCCGACTAATAATAGGCTGCAAATGGCCTACCTTAATGGAAGTGATAGGTTCACAAGTGCCTCGTGTCTCTAGTCAACAAACTAAGGAGTTGTGAGGGTTGTTAGATAAGTTATCTATTTTTTATAAAGAAATCCACGGTTTTCCTCTTCCAAGAAACACTAGCCATTCCATTGAACTTCTACAGGGTGTTGGTCTTGTAAATGTGAGGCCTTACATATATCCTCGTTTACACAAGGATGAAATTGAAAAACAAATTCAGAGCCTTATGCAGCAAAGGGTGATTAGAAACAACACTAGTGTTTTCTCTAGTCCAATTATTTTGGTCAAGAAAAAGGATCAATCTTGGTGCATGTGTGTAGATTATTGTGCACTCAACAAGGTTACAATTTAAGATAAGTATGATATCTCTGTTGTAGATGAATTGTTAGACGAGTTACATGGCTCTCGTTATTTCTCTAAGCTTGATCTTAAATCTTAAATCTGGTTATCATCAAATTCGTATGAAGGACGAGAATATTCATAAAACTGCATTTCTTCTCATGAGGGTCACTGTGAGTTTATGGTGATGCCATTTGGCCTTACCAATGCCCCTACAACCTTTCAATCGATGATGAATGATATGTTTAAGCCTTTTCTAAGAAAGTTTGTATTGGTTTTTTTTTTTTTTTGATGACATACTAATGTACATCATTAGTTGGGCTGCTCATTTGCTGCACTTCGGTATGGTTCTAAATTTTTTGAAACAACATTAGTTTATGGCTAATGGGAAGAAGTATGATTTTGGTCAAAACCAAGTGAAATATTTGGGCTATGTCATTTCCAAAGCAGGAGTTGTTGTGGATCTTGCCAAGGTTAGCAATGTGATACAATGACCAGTTCCTAAGAATGTCAAGGAAGTGAGAGGTTTTTTGGGGTTAACTGGTTACTATAGAAAGTTTATAGCTAACTATGGGAAAATTGATAAACCCTTGATAAAGTTGACAAAGAAGGATGATTTTAGATGGAATGCAACAAATGTCGAAGCTTTTGAGAAATTAAAAGCAGCTGTTACAACTACCCAGTTTTAGCCTTGCCTAATTTCAAATTTCCATTTAAAATTGAATGTGATGCCTCAGGAAAAGGGGTCGGCGTTTTGTTGTTGCAATCTAAACATCTCATTGTGAATTTTAGCAAAGCTTTCGAATCATCTAGGTTATCTAAATTTGCCTACGATAAGGAGTTTATGGCTTTAGTGTTAGCTATTCAAGATTGCAGACATTATTTGTTAGGAAGACGGTTTGTGGTTTATTTTGATCAAAAGAAACTAAAACGCTTGTTATAGAAACATATTACCACAACAAATCAGCAAGAATGGATGGCTAAGTTATTGTGTTTTGATTTTTAGGTGGTGTATGGTAGAAGGCCTCCAGTATTGGTGCATTTTTTGGAGGGTGAAACCAGAATAAAAGTTGTAGTCCAGGAGTTAAGGGATAGGGATGAAGCTGAGTCAACTGAAAACTAATTTACTCAAAGCTCAAGAGTTCACAAAATACCAAGCTGATAAGAAATGCAAGGAAGTGCAATTTGAGGTTGGTGATTGGGTTTTCCTCAAATTACGACCTCATCGACATCATTCGGTTGTGCAATGGATCCATAAAAATCTGACTCCCATATTTTTGGGTCTGTATCAAGACATTAAGAAGATAGGGCATGTTGCTTACAAGTTAAAGCTACCAGCAACATCTAAAATACATCATACTTTTCACGTGTCTCAATTGAAGAAGGTTGTGGGCAATTATACTGCTACAACTCAGTTACCTATCAGTTTGGAGTCTGAAAATGGGGACATTATTCCTACTAAGGTTTTGTCATGGAGGGATAAGTTTGATGGTGGGAAACATAAAAGGGAATGGTTGATTCAATGGAAAGAGATGGATGTTGGCGATGGTACCTGCGAAGAGGAACTGTTGTTGAAGAGTCAATTCCCTAATCTGCACCGTGAGGACAAGGCTAATGTTTAAGGTGGTGGTGATGGTGGGAATGGGCTTGATCCCACGAGTGATGAAGGGGATCTGTTAGTTAACAGAGAGGAGGTGAGGCCTAAGCAATGATGAGTATATGTGAGAATAAATAAATAAGGAAATGAAGAAAAACTTTGATTGTCTAGCTTGTATAGTAAGTTAGTATTCTCCTAATAAATATGAATGTATGGAGAATTAGTTGGTGGTTATCATTTTCAGTTTCCAGCTTAAAGGTTGGGCAGTGAGAGAATTGTTTTATTTAACTGAGGAGCATTAGCTCTGGAATCATTTTATGTTTTCATATCTGTTAATACAATAATTTTCTTCATCTAATTCTATCTTACCTCTATTCTATCACAGGCTCAACAGTTATCCTCCTTTTTTTTTTGATTGGCAGTGATCCTCCTTTTGAATCACATTTTATTCCAAACATGAAACATACACAAATAAGGCAGAAATTATTTCTAATTAAAAAAAAGTTACCTAATTTCTGATATTTTTATCTGACTGAAAAAATACATGGACTAGTTTTCTCATAAAAGATCTCTAGTTCTCCAAACAAGAGATATACCTAAAAATATAATGAAAAACAGAAAACTACAAAAAAGATTACAAGTTATAGAAACAATACGGGACCCAAATCCAAAGCTAGCATTAAAAATAAAGAGGCAGCCAATAACAAAGACTACCATCTCCAACTGACTCGGTCCCCAGCAAGGTGGAGTTTTGCAACATATATTCAAATGTTATAAAATAGAATTTGAAACCCAATTGGGTAACAATGTACATTGGTGTTCCACTTTAATAGGTTCAAGACTCCGCAGATCTAGCTTGTCACAGTAAACCTTGTTCTTCAAATTCTTTTGCAACTGAAACACCAGAATAGAAAGCAAATGTTAGCATAATATACAAGATATTTAAACCAGAAGAATGAAAGTATTTTGAAGACTTGTGTGCAATCTGAGCAACCAAACCAGCATCATCAGAATTTTGATAATTTCTTTAGAAGTTTCATTATTTCTCAGCCATGGAACGTTAATAAAATATGAGTTACCGATACATTTTACTTTTTATCCCACTTAAGGGACCATAACTGAATTAATATATTTTCATTTGAGAAAATATCAGCTTAGCATTATTGTAGTCTGACCAATTATCTTTCCTGAACTTCATATCCTTACAACTTAATATGTGCTTTAGAATGGCGTTTACAGTCCACAACTGAAGTTTTTGTGTACCAATACAAAGATAGCTGGAAATTGAAGTTATAGTGGCAGGACGAATGATCAAAACACTATAAGACACAAAAAAAGACAATCGGAGTGCTAGAGCATGTTATTGGGACAATAGTGCAAGACACAAAGCGGTGAACATGTAGACCAATACATCCTAAGAATAGTGGTTGTGGTGGCATGCCGAAACAGAGTGGCGACACTAATCAACCATTTGTGTATTGTACATTGTACACAATTTTTGGCTGTGTACCTTATACCTGATATGTAAGAAAACACTACACATATTTCATTCAATAAGCAAATTTTCACATTACCCCACCTTCACATCTGCCATAGGCCATAGCCAACAACACATGTGACATCAAAGGCACAAATCTAGAAATACCAAATTACTACTTTCTAAATACCAAACTTTAGCATGACAATGCATGTCAAATTGTAGATTGAGCATTAACAAGAAGAAAATTAGGCAAGGGAAAGGGAAAGTCACCTTTTGAGGAGGGAAGGACCAAAACAACCTGCATGGTCACATTGTTTGGAGGAAGATGCAAGCGAAGAGGGTAAAGTTTTCCATTCAAAGGACTTCGACTACACACAATAACTCCATCGAGTCCTGTTTCTTCCGCAAACTTACGAGTCAACTGCTCAACGTCATTGCCATTAAAGACCAAGGAATATCCCTGCACATTCTCATCATCCACATCTCCATTATCCTCAGCAACATGATAGTATATAGTTCTCCCCTCCATCTTCGGCGGTGAACCAACACTATCCGTTGACTACAAAATCACCACAAACCAATGTCATTCAAGAATCACCACAAACAACAATCAGTAAATGCTGACACTTTCATTTTCTAGATACGAGTCAAGTTGGATAAATTTCTTAAAATGCATTTGCAATCAAAACAATATCACAATAATTATAAGTTTTTCAAATAATAAATTTTGTCAGAAACCCTCTCATTGAACTTCTTTATAAACATCTATAAACACATATAGACTTATTTTTGTAAATGAAGATCTCATAACCTTATTATTTTAATTGAGAAGCTCCTATAAGCTAAAAGTAATTTCAACCAAAGTGAAATTTTAGGGTTGCATAAGGCAGTAAAAAATCCAGATCATACTAGTTTGACAACAGTCAAAATTATGTTCAAAGTCCTAATCCTATATAAGTATTTTGAGTGAATTATTGATACCTCTTGTCTAGAAAAGCGATGAGAATGGAGTGAAGGAGAAGAAGGAGTAGAAGATTCAAAATCAAGAGAATCAGAGTGAGGAATAGGAGGAGGAGTAGGATTTCCAATCTGAATCTCAAGAACATCAACATCCCAAAGAATCCAATCCTGAGTAGAACTCCTATGAGGAATATCATGAGTCACACTATTTCTCCAAGGTGGTAAACCACCATTAGCTCTAAGAAAATTACCGTATCTAGTTTTAAGCTTAACCTGCGCACCGTCTCTTATAGGTTCCCACTCAACAGAAGAATCGAGTCTACGTGGCATCGTTTGAACAACCTTACGGCCCGTGACGCCTAGAAGTAACGGTTGGTTTGACGCCGTTAAGTATTTGTTGTAACAGCTTTTGAGTCGGATTATGTTGTCGTATTCGGGTATGAGTTCGACGATCCATTTTGCATTTTTGGATGATCCGTTTCTTTCTTGGTTGACGGATTCTTCGTCATCTTCTGCGTGGAGGTATTTGTCGTGGTGGCTTCGGAGACGAACTGCTTTTGCTCGTTGGAAAAACTCCATCGGTAAACTGAAGCTGTTGATGGAACTTGTCTGCACACAGAGACAGAGTCAATGGTTTGTTAGTTAGTTGAGATTTGGGATGAGGTTTGAGTTGAAGAAGAATGAAGAGAGAGTAGAGAACGGGGTTGAAATTTGTCTGTTTGGTTTCGAGTATTGGTAAACAGAGATTAATTCATTTGACTTTCGTGTTCTTGTTTTTATGGATGGAAGTAAATACTAGGTAATAAATAAATTAAATAAAAAGCAACTACTTTTTTCTAAAATTACTTGGAATTAATATTAAATTTATTATGTCTGCTTTTTTTAATTGTAATTGACAATTTAACATATTTAATAAATTAAATATGCTGCCAAAAAAATACACTTTTAATGATTTAAAAAAAGACTTATATTAAAATAATAATAATAATGATACATATCTTAAAGTACATGTTAATTAATCAAAAGCATAAATGAATACCCAGTAAATAAATGTATATTAATGTATCCTATAAATGTATATAATTGACTTATTCTAATAATTCCGTTTTGAATCTAACTTTATCTTTTTCATTTTTGTTGTTAAAAATAATTTTTTAATATAATTTTATATAATTTCAGTATTATATCAACTTTATTAATGTGAGATTGGAAAAAAGGGAAGAAACAGGTTGCGGATGTTGCAGCGTGCCAGGTGGAAAAGGGTAGCAGCCAGTAAGCGACAGCCAAATTCAGAGAACGCGGTTGGTGTATTTTTTGGGCTGACGGTGATGCTAAATTTGCATATCAAATGACAACTTTATTCACAACGTTTATGACACAACTTTAGAGTTTTCTGATAATAATTGAAATTTTCCCTGACGTTGAAAGTTTCATGATATTCCACATTTTCATGGTTGAAACATCCATCTAATCGTTGTTAGTTCGTGCACATTTTTTATTTTTATTAAATTAACACCGAACAATTCAGTTGTGACGACGAGAAGAATTGCAATTTCCTAGCAGTGACATCAATCAACATTACGATTTAAAACAATATTCAATTTTTCAAATATTAATTTATTATAGACTTTCTATCAAAATAGTTCACAACCATAATTATGCTTATCCTTTATGAAAATACAAAAGCAATAGACTAAACAGAATCAAAAGAGTATAATTGATAGAGATGCCACAATGACCTCCGTCCAAAAACGAAACAACATAAAAATCCTAATGATAAGTTTAGTTTAATAATGTTCACAGTCGTATCGAATCAAAATATTATATAACATTTCACATGTTAACTTGTTAATTAGATTAAACAAAAAGTTTAAAATTCATATACTTCATATATCTTATTATAAGTGTTTTATTTGAATTATATACAATTTTTAGAAAAATAATTAATTTTGTTAATTTTAACAATAAAATATTTTTATTTGTTAAAATACTCATATTAATTGCAATTAATAGAATAGTTATATAAGTTTAAAATAATAAATAAAGATATATTAGTAGAAAAATATAATAAATGCTCTACTAAAATATATTACCTTTATTATTAAATATAGAACCTTTTTTGAATAAATCACGAAAATTAAGAAAATTTGATGTGTTATTAATTTTTTTAAGAATATGTATGATTTAATTAATTTACTCTTTAATAGAGAAAATTAGTAGAAAAATATAATAAATGCTCTACTAAAATATATTACCTTTATTATTAAATATAGAACCTTTTTTGAATAAATCACAAAAATTAAGAAAATTTGATGTGTTATTAATTTTTTTAAGAATATGTATGATTTAATTAATTTACTCTTTAATAGAGAAAATAAGTCAATGTTTTTCATTAGAATATTTATTGCAGATTTTAGAAAAAATATATAACATAATTATGATTATATCGATAAACGAAACAATTGATGCAATTAAAAATTTAAAAAAAAGTCTTATTAAAAGAAACATAAAAATATTCAATAGAATCTTATATATAGAGACAAAGATGATATGCAATTTGAGACAAATAAATATTATAAATTAATCACTTAATATAAGACGGAAAAAGTATAATGTTTACGATAAATTTTTATCGAGACTCTAGTTTTAAATAACCAAAATAAATCAAATTCAAAAATATAATATATAAATAAATTTTATAATTATAATAATATCATTCAATTAATTTAGTTTTTATTTTCAAACAATTAATTTCATGTCAATAGACTTGTGATATCCATACACTAAGTGCAAACTCAAACTATACACATTGATTGACCCACATAATGTCTCAATAGGCCCCAATCAAAGATCCAAGCCTGCATTTACTTGGTAAATAGATAGCTTAAAAATTTCCCATAGAAAAATCATCTCATATCACCTTGTAACCTTAGGAAAATGGAATTATCTATTGTCTTTCTAGGTTCTGTGATAGAGCTTTATATAGAATTGGAGAGAGGCAATAATTCTTTTCTCGTGGCACATTTAGTTCTAGTTAAGGCATGAACTACACGGTAAAATTAGGCTTAGAAAATTCATAGTATTGTTTCCTAACTCATCATAAGTTAAAGTGATGAATCTCGACCTAATTCAAACTGGCTCTAAGATGACGACTGACTTCGTGGATCAGAGGAAGGCATGGATCCCATCGAAGGGGGATATCCACAAATATTATGACGTTCAAGTGAGTATTAATTCGAGGAGTAAGAAGTATAGGATGAGAAAAAGTATGTATCTTCTCTGGTGCCAAATGCACTATATATATAAGTGGGAGTCCCAACATAGAGGGGGACAATTGCATTGAAGGGACATTATTACGTATTACTTTAGTCGTTAGGGGATCCATATTATTACGGGGACAACACGGAGGGGGTGCCGTAGTAAAGCTGTAACGACTAACTTCAGTCGTTAGGGTAAGAAATTCTAACTGCCTGTGATGGGTTGGTGTTTTGGGCCGAATTGGCCCAAGGAGATGGATTGAGCTTCGACCAATCAAGAATAGTTTCCCCCCAAGTCGTTGTCGAGGAGACGAGGCAATGACAGTTTTTTATAATTGACAAGCTTGGGTCGACTTGACCGTTAAATCGTGCTCAATATTGGTGGTGGTTTAGAGATTTGTTGTCCGTAGAGAATGAGATCCTCTACTGTCGTCTAAAATATGTATTCAACATGTTTTAGGGAGTCCGACTAGCTTTGTTGTCGACATGTTAGAAAGGTGTCGTAGAGAGGTGTTTGTAATAGTTGATATTTTGTCGAGCTGCAACGTACCCGATGTTGGAAGTTTGTCCGTTTTCAATGATTAATTGTCGGTGATTTTAATTTGTCAATTGAGGGAACGTGAGTGGTTAGTGAAATGACGTGAGGTGATATCCTTTAGTATTTTCATTGTGACACGTGTTTTCTATAGGTGTAGGCACTCGAGTGCCTGTTGATTTACACCTTTTGAATTCCCACTCTTGAATTATTTAAGGTATATAATGGGTTGTTTAAGGATTTTGGAGGAACTTTGCAATTTCATCTTCTTCTTCTTCTCTTTGTTCTCTCCATTTCTACAAAACAAAAAGCTTGAGTTCATGTGATTTTTGGTTTTCATCATCTTCGAGGACCGTTTTGAGTTCAACATTCTCCTAACTGTCTGGTAAGTCAATTTGATTCCATCGAAGATCTTTGTGTTTTGATTTTTACATGGGGAGGCTTTCCATGGTGATGGATTGGCATTTCACTATTTGGATGTTTGTTTAGCGATTGGGGGTTATTACCTTCGTTGTAGATGGTAGTAGTTTATTTAAGAAAACCATACATTAGATTATTTAATTTTATCTCTGATGTGGTGGTGAACGGTGACAGTCTCATGCTCCATTGTGTCGATCGTATATTGGTACGGTGACTTTCATTTTTGGCCCCTTTCACTTCTGAATCGATGGTGGGAGGGATGATTTGGATGTTGAATTCATTCCCTTATTATTATTCTTCTTCTTCTACCTTTCAAGTCGACATGGTAAATGAGGTGTCTTCTCTACACGACTTGATTCTCCCACTTGAATACGAGAGCTATACTTGGGTAGCTGATGAACCCCTTGAAGTGGTGTCCATTTTTCAATTGAGGATGAGGACGAGTTCACTGACGTGGGTGTCAAGGCTAGAGACTGTGAAATATTGGTCACGACGAATAACAAGTGCATATGCTCCAAATATCCTATGATCTTGATTCCCTTACACATGGTCATATTTAGGGACATAGTGGTTCCAGTTGCCCTTTACCAAATTTGAGAAGAATGTATTTCCACACTTCGATTGTGTCCCTCCAAAATTCACCCGAACTTCTTAGCATACTTGAAGGCATTTCAGTGGGATTGCAGCTATGTGGATGCAATCCCAACGGTGGCTCTTTTCTTCTTTATCTTTAATCTTCTCTGGAACGAGGACATTGTCGGGCATAATTGGGTCTCCTTTAAGCAGCCCAAGCGTTTCTTAGCCGCTTTCATGGGCTCTTTACGTGGTTTCAAAGACATGTATTGTAATTCTCGCTCTTTAGCCGAGAGCGTAAGAAATTGGGTGGTAGTTCGGGAACAGGTGCTCGACAATGATTGTGCTCATGTTGCCTTGGGAATATTATGAAAATAATGGTCCTTTTATTCACCGTATTCCCCTTATTCTGGTCAAATATGCACTTTCTTAGGAACAAGAGGGATCTAGTTACCTGACTTAAGGACTTGAGTGTTCCTAAAGCCTCATATCGAAATGTTTTTTGGTGTCTCATCCTTTCTTTGAAGTTGGAGGTCATTGATCTTGACGCCAACATCAATGTCAAAGAAAGATTCATAAAAACTCAAGACCTCGTTGCGTTTTGTTCCTAGAATGAGGTTGACGTTTGCCTTTATATGTTGTCCCCTTGTATGCATTGTTCTTGTTTTCTTTTTGTATGTTAGGTTTGTTCTTATTTGTGTTTCTTTCTTTGTTTTTAGGAAAAATGACAGCTTTGCAAAGGGCATGTTGTCTTACGTATGACCTAATTTACAAAGACAACATGTTGCCTTACGTAGGACCTAATTTACAAGGCTTCGACAACTCCAGAAAGACGATCACGACCCAATTCCTAGTTATCAACTGCAATTTTATCTACAACTGCACCATTGGTCATCCAACCATGGTTGAGCTAGGTGCGGTCTCTTCAATTGTCCACCTAAAGGTCAAGTACCACCTAAAAATCGGAGAGATAGCTATTGTGCATGCTATCATAGAAGCAAAGAGAAGATGCTTCATGACCTCCCTCAAAAGTCAATAAATACACACGAAATTTGCACATTCGAGCAAGAGGAGATAGTAATCTTTAATATCTCTTTTTAAACAAAAACGAAACATTTAAAAATGTTATAATATTAATGGAAGTATTAATTTTATTTGTAAAAGGTAATCAATAATACAATATTTTATTTATTCTAAATTTATGAAAATTGTCATTATGAACTTTATTCATTAATTAATTGTTTCATAGATTTTTCTTTTTTACAATAGATCGTTTCATAGTTTTTTTTACAAAAAAATGTGTTGTTTTAGAAAATATCTTTAGTAGTAGATTGCTATATAATTTTTAGGTTTAAATATATTTTTGGTTCTTGTCAATATAACAATTTTTATTTTTAGTTTCTGTAAAAAAATTTATTTGGATTTCATCTCTGTAATATCATAAAAATTTATTTTTAGTCTTCAATGTTAAGTGGATGTTACAAAAACGGTAATTGACAAAGGGAAACGTGAACTAAACATTTAAATATGTTTTTTATCTCCGTAACTATAACGATTTTCAGTTTTAGTCCCTGAAAAATATTTGTTTGGATTTTAACTCTGCAATATCCAAAAACTTTATTTTTGGTGCTTAACGTCTAATGAACGTTACAAAAATGTGAGCCAACAAATAGAGGAAAACGTAAATCAACCGTAGCACTCTAATAAAAATATTAATTTAAATATTAGAATAATTTGTATACTTATTTTTATTTGTTATTTAAATATTATCTCGATCAAATTTGTTTAGAATAATTATTTAAATTTATATTTTCATTGGAGTTTGTATACTTATTTTATTAAAAATAAGTATATAAATTATTTTTATTTTTTATGTAAATATTATTTCGGTTAAATTTATTTAGAATAATTATTTAAATTTGTATTTCCATTAGAGTTTGTATACTTATTTTATTAGAAATAAATATATATATTATTTATATTTGTTATTTAAATATTGTTTCGGTTAAATTTGTTTAGAAAAATTATTTAAATTTGTATACTTATTTCTAATAAAATAAGTATTCTAAACAAATTTAAATAATTATTCTTATTTTTTTAACCGAAATAATATTTAAATAACAATTATAAATAAATATACAAATTATTTTAATATTTAAATTAATATTTCCATAAGAGTGTTACGATTGCTCCATGTTTTTCTTTATTTGTCGGTTCACATTTTTGTAACGTCTATTTGACGTTGAAGACCAAAAATAAAGTTTTTGGATATTGCAGAGATGAAATCCAAACAAATATTTTTCAGTGACTAAAATTAAAAACTGTTATATTTACAAGGACTAAAAATATATTTTAATGTTTGGTTCACGTTTCTCTTTGTCAATTATGTAACGTCTACTTAACATTAAATTAGGCCAAATATAAATTTGTCTCATATTAAAAGGATGAAATTCAAACAAAAAAATTTACAAGAACTAAAACTAAAAACTGTTATATTTACAAGAATCAAAAACATATTTAAACTTAAGTGGAGTATGTTTTTTCCTATTTAATTATTATTTTGTTGATGTATTAAGAAAAAAGTGTAAAAAAATTTACACAGTTAATTTTCATGCATTCTTAATTAGTATTATTTTGTTTATGTATTAAGAAGAAAGTTTAATTTTCATCCATTCTTGACCAATTATATGATACATTAGTATTTGACATTGTTTGATTAATGTAACTAGTCTAGAGATGAAAGTAATTAATAATCTCCAAATCAATTAAGTCATATCATTGTTAATCAATTAGTATTGATCAATAAAAAAAAGTCATAGAAGGATGAAAAAATCAATTTGACGAAGTAAAATCAAGAAAATTAAACACGCACCTGCAGCATTGAATTTGATTGAGAATGATCAACCTTATGAGAAGAATCAAATGAAGAATAAGAACCAAAACTTCTTTGATTGAAGGATTCAATAATATTATGATTAACCAATAATAAATCCACAACCTCCACACCCCATAGAATCCAATTATGTGTAGCAGAACTAGGATCATCATGCGTAATAGAATTTCTCCAAGGTGGTGTTCCACCATTACCTCTCAAATACTTTCCACACCAACTCCTCAATTTCACGTTAAACCCTTCCTTTATAGGTTCCCACTCATATTTCCAACTCAAACCCGCGTCGAAATTGGCTTGAATGACTTTGTTTCCGGTCATGCCGAGGAGAAATGGTGCGGCCGTTGCAGTTAAGCAACGGCCGTAGCAGTTCCTCAGCCGGATGCAATGGCTCTTTGTTTCGACTAGTTCGACCGACCATATTGATTCTTTGGTGGTGCCTTTTCGGCTTTGACGGAGGTTCTCGTTGTTTTCGTCGGCGACTAGGTACTTGCCGAGATGGCTGCGTAGCTTCACGGCCTTGGACTTTTTGAAATGCTCCATTACTATTTTGTTGTTGCTATATACAACTAATTGATGATGTTAATGTATATGGTGTTTTATAAAATATTTGTATTTGTATCGGTGATAATGGGAATGAGTGTATACAGCGTGGGGAAGTAAATTAAAATAACAAGAGAATATTGGGGCTGAACCTCTTTGGGAAATAAGTGGTTGTTTCTTGATATGTTAATAAATGGAAAAGTAATAATTAATTACAAAATTTATCTTTTAAAATATATCCTTCTCATCTAAGTTTTTATTATTTTTTATAAGCTAAAAATATATATTTTTTGAATAAAAAATATTTTTATTAACTAAGTTACTCACGTAGTTACGAACAAAATTAGTTTAAAACTTTTTTGTTTACATATTTAAATTCCAATTTACATGGAATAAGTTTGGGCTTACCTTGTTTGAGTTGTATGAGTCAATAGTCAACGGTGATTTTATGGTTGTTTGCGTCTTTACGCGCGTACGATGGAGAACAAAAACCTTCCTTCTTGTCAATTTGTCTCATGGACTAAGTAAGTTCTAAGAAAAATATTAATATCACGCTAAGGAGAGCCTTTAAGATACGTGTTAAATAATTAAAAAATAATAAATTTATTTTAAAATGATAAAAACTTAAATTCTACAAAATTTGAATACATAGTTTACAGTACATTTTTAATTAAAATAATAATATAAATTAATTAACTACTATTTTGATCATGGAATGTACATAAAATTATTATTTTAGTTATTTACTCAATCAAATTGACTGAATCAAATATTAAGTGACATTGCCATGTAATCAAAATGATGGTTTATCTGAAATAGTTTGCATATTTTGATTTAATTTCGACAGATGCAAAAGTAAATCTAAAAATATAGAGTTAATGTTAGTATTGAGTGTTCTTTTCTGTATAATTGATTTTACTTTTGAAATTTTAATTTAAAACTTTTGTATTTAAAATTGGAATTGCCTTCTACCCTGTGACAGTAACATAATTATAAAAAAAAAAAAAGAAGAAACGCATGTGTTTTTTTGATTTCATATAAAAAATATTTACGTAATCTCTTCACAACATTTAAGAATTAATTGAAAGATATTTTTAGAATAATAATATTTTGACATTTGATTATATTTGTAGTGGCCACTTTTCTTCATAATTGATTCCAAGAGCAGCAAGAACATGGAAACGTTTTTGCAAATTCATGGGGAACTTCTAATCTTAGAGGGAGAGGCTTTGTGAAAAGAAGCAATTTCATATTAAATCAAACAAGGCTGCGGTGGTAATCTTGAACTAAATGAATGAATGTTGACTGGTTTAACTGTGTAAGTTTTTCCTTTCCTCTAGTTTCTTCTACCAGTCATCCTTAATAATAGATGATATTGAACACCAACTCTAACGAAAGAATGCCAGAGTTCAGAAATACTACCATTGAATTACTACCATTTTTCAGTTGCACATTGATGCATCATTATAGCATCATATCCTTCTGTATAACTGATAACATGTCGGGTTTATCTGAACTTACTTGATTGGTTAGGCAACCATTTCATCATGTACACATGGAATGGAAATGGAAGAAGGGTTAAAAAATCTCAGATGTTATACTCTCACCATGATAAGGTCAAAAGTAACATCGACCCAAATTATAGTATTTCAAGATAAAATAAATTATTATAGTAAAGTAAACAGAAATGTTGCCACTAAATAAAAAATCATCCCCACAGTCAAACCAGAATGTGTCATTGCCTTCCCAGACCACATCAAAGTAAGAAACAGAAATGAGTAAATGACAGGTTAGACACAAACCACCAGAAAAGCAACCTGTTTGGAGAGAAGTTTTTGAAAACACATCAAGTGACATAGCAAACCTGGATAAGCTTCTTAGTTGAGAGTGTGAAGAAGCACCATATTTCGGAGAAAATTGTGGTGACAATGCAGATGCTGTGGCTGCGTGACCAGAACTGGGAGACATGCAACATAGGTAGCATTAGCAAATCTAAGGATAACAAATAATTTCCCTTTTTAAGGCTTTAAGCTATCTCCTTCATGACTTATCTCATATTAAACCCAAAAACTGAACAGACTACGAACCAGGAGTCTAGATACGATATATAATATGCATTCTACTCGTTACTTGCTGCTGAGAATTAAGAAAAGTAAATATGTCAAAATTAATAATCATTATAAACTTCCAGCAAACTTCTTCAAGAGATAAAGCACCACACAAATGATGAGAATATAGCAGGTTTCAGATCAACAGTGAAACTCCTCCTTTAACTATGATTGATCTGACCATTTTCTTTAGGTAAAGGTGAAGATTTGAATAGCAGTCTGAAGAGATAAGACTAACGCAGCTAAAAAGAATATGTTTCACAAGAAGTGTAAGCACAGAGTGCATAAAAAAAAACCAAAAAACAACTCGGACTGGCCATATGACCAGTTTCCAGTTGGACTGATCCAACTTGGCGGTCCTAACCAGGTTTTATGACACTATTACAATATTATTGTACTCACTGGTACCAAAGTAATAATTATCTCCCCCAAATGCTAATGTAAGTAGTTGCGTTCCATAAAACAACACAACACCAACATGCTTGATTTACAATCAAAAACTAATTTAGGAATTCCACCCAAAAAAGGAAGAAAATATCAAAGAGTGGAATTAAAACCATATCCCCGACCTTTACATTAAAGAAAAAAGATACAATGAAAGGAGAAGAACTGTGCCACAGATTACAAAATTAATCTTAATATTGAGATGTAGAATGACTGAACGTGAATTATGACAAAAATAACGTAGGTGCATCTCATTTTGGAGGAAA
Organism: Cicer arietinum; assembly: GCF_000331145.2. NCBI lineage: Eukaryota > Viridiplantae > Streptophyta > Magnoliopsida > Fabales > Fabaceae > Cicer > Cicer arietinum. The sequence continues at coordinate 24,993,347 of NC_021166.2, forward strand.
TGAAATATTGCTCTCAAGCATAAAGGAGAGATCATGCATCTGTGACATCAATATCTCTAAGTCATCTTTTGACCCTACTTCTGCAGTGGAAACATCTCTTGGGGTTTGTCTCATGGTATCTACATCAGCCACCCTAAACATGCAACAAGATAGCATAAGTTTCTATTATGAAAGTACAAAATGTGAATCAAAATAAAATTTAGCCTGCAAAATGTTCGAAAACTACATCAAATAAACAGAGAATCAATGATGAAATGCAAAGCATAAATATCACCACTAAAAAGGATGAAGAACTTCCAAGTTCTTAAGTGCTTCCAAGGTAGCAATATAACTACAAGGAACGAGGAAGAATAAAATATGTTTTAAGTTTCATGTTCTAATAGAAGACAATCTAAAGAGAAAGACCCTCTAGTTTGTTCCTTCCCGCATCCTTTAGACTTTCTCCCATTCACATGTAAGAGGAAAGTCTTTTTCGAGTCATAATATGCAAAACTGCAAAATGTGAATTATGACATAAGTTAAAGTCCCTTTCAACTTGTACATTGACCTAGAACCCTTATTTGAAATAGATACCCTTGGCACAATCAACAAATTATTAGCTTATACCTATCACCTAGATGTGTCATTTTTCTCACAGGACTAAAAATTTATAGACACCCCCTTACCTTGATTGTACAACATTACAACTACCACTAAATGTAGACTGATATATTGAACTCAAAACTCCTAAAGGTGTCGTAAATGGAATCAACGTGACACTCAAAAACTGATTGAAATGTTGAATTCAATTATGCATATTTTTCTTGAACAAAATAATGCAACTATGATAATATAAAGGCACCTGTTTGAAGAAGCAGCTGCAGGTTGTGTATCAGTTGCTGCAGAAGAACTCAGTTGATTATCAAACTGTCCTAAAATATCATGTTGTGAAAATCTACTGAAGTCCATATCATGTGAGTTGTTTGATGATCCGAATAAATCCATTTCAAAGGTCTTTTCAGAATGATTTTGATTCACAGCTTGTAAAGGATTATTGCTGAAAGGATCTTCTAGTCTAGTGGTCAAGCTACTAAAGCCACTCCAAACATCAAATGAATCGGTAATATCATTAGTATTCATAATATCGGTTGGTTTGTTACTGCTAACTTGCCATTGCTCATCTTGCATCCAGTCAAAACTTTTAACTGTAGAAGCATTAGCACTCTCTGTTTTGGTATCATGAAGATCAGCAGG